>NC_142030.1:28001833-28328833 GCF_982192425.1 Myodes glareolus | reverse complement strand
CACAGTGCCTCCTTGCATGGTCAGTCTATCTGATACAGTGATCTCTAGATTCAGTAAGAAAACTGTTTCAACAAATAAAGTCAGAAGCAATAGTGGAAGGCATTCAACTTCCATCTCCAGCCTGCACATATATATGAGTACAAAGATCTTCACACACATGAATACACACCACACACACATAGGAAAGAACCCACAGGCTATCCGTCAGCAATAGAAAGAATGAATAGGGTTATTTGTAGCAGCACAGATAGAACTGGAGGCTGTTAGAACAAGTAAAATGTGTCAGAGAAAGAATAAGACCACATGTTGGTCTCCATTTGTTGAAACCAGTAAGTCAGTTTTATAGAAGAATGAATGGGTAGTGGTCACTAAAGACTGGGATGTGCTCCTTAGTCATCAGAGAAATGCAAATCAAAACAACTCTGAGATCCCATCTTACACCTTTAAGAATGGCCAAGATCATAAACACTGATGACAACTTATGCTGGAGAGGTTGTGGGATAAAGGGACACTCCTGCATTGTTGGTGGGAATGCAAGCTGGTATAGCCCCTTTGCATGTCAGTGTGGCGATTTCTCAGAAAATTAGGAAACAACCTTCCTCAAGACCCAGCAAATACCACTTTTAGGTGTATATCCAAAGGATGTTCAATCATGCACAAGGACATGTGCTCAACTATGTCCATAGCAGCATTGTTCGTTATAGCCAGAACCTGGAAACAACCTAAATGCCCCTCGACCAAAGAATGGATAAGAAAAATGTGGTACTTTTACACAATGGAGTACTACACAGCAGAAAAAAAAAACTTGAAATTTGCTGGCAAATAAATGGAGATAGAAAATATCATATTGAGTGAGGTAACCCAGACCCAGAAAGACAATTATCATATGTACTCACTATAAGTGGTTTTTAAACATGAAGCAAAGAAAACCAGCCCACAAATCACAATCCCAGAGAAACTAAACAACAAAGAAAATCCTAAGAGAGACATACATGGATCTAATCTATAAGGGAAGTAGAAAAAGGCAAGATCTCCTGAGTAAATTGGGAGCATGGGGAAGATGGGAGAGGGTTGAGGAAAGGAGAGGGAAAGGGAGGGGGAGCAAATAAAAATGTAGAGCTCAATAAAATCAATAAAAAAAGGGAAAAAAGTCTGGGATGTGTAAGGTTATGGGGGAAGGAAAGAGGTGTTCACAGCATGCAGCTAAATGATGGAACAATCTACGTGCTTCAAAATGGGAATAGTGCATTTCCAGCACACAGACATGATTAATGGCTGGAGAGAGGGAGATGCTTGGGCCCTGATTTGATTATTATATATTGTATACATGTGTTGAATTACCATAATATACCCCCACAAAGATGTACAAATAATATGTCTTACTAAAAATACACAAAAGAGAAGTGTAAAAAGTCAGTTGTGAAGTATTTACACAATGGGGCATTCCTCATTACACACTCTGACATAGATGAATCTAAAAGTAATTATGGAGAGTGATAGAAATGAGACAATGGAATATTAAAATAGCGATTGTATGTTGTCTTAATGACAAAGTCTATAAAATACAACTGAATCTCCAGAGACAGTCAGTCACAGCAGTGGTTTCCAGGAGCAGGGAGATGGGTCTGAAAAGGGTATAAAGAGGCATGTGACATTCTCAGATTGATGGGCAGGCTTATTGTGCTTATTGTGGCTAAGGTCCCCTGCATATATAACTATGTCAGAATGATCACATAGCACACTTTAAATGCCTATCAATTATAGTGCAGTAAACCCGTTTTTGAGTGAATTTTGCATTTTTATCACCTTGGTTTAATTTTATAATGATCTTACTCAGCTATATATTTTAAACTCTTTATGTGCTTTAAAAAATTCCAAAATTAATCTTTTTGGATTTCCACACAACCTTGGAATTCAAAAGACATGTATTCGATCTATGTCTCGTTAAGTGTGTTATTAAATATGTTCTGAAGTTATATGAAAGTCTCAGACACCTGATGGTGTTATTATATGCTCTTGGCTATATTCTTACTATTAAATGCAAAATAGAAAAAGAACAGATCTTTTTGTCAATTTTGATTAGTCTTTAGCCAATGATATTCTTATTTGGGGGGTCACCCAATCTTCTATTCTTACTAGAATTTTCTGACAACCGAACTCACTTTACCAGAAAGTCTGTTTGGTAAAGATTGGCATTACTATAACAACAAAAAAATGTGTGTCTTGGTTCTAAACGATTAGAAAACTGGGCAGGCATTTATCTTGTTTTTTCCCTTTTGGGACTCCGACAATCACTTCTCACAGTTCTACAGAATAGCAACCCTAGCCCATGCCTTGTGACATGCACTGCTTTGCGGAACGGATCAAAATGTCCTTAACATTGGGGCTTTGGGTTCTTTCCATAGCCAGCTCCCAAGAAACACCGGAGTCAACAAGTGTGTGTGTGTGGTGGGGGGAAGCAGGGGACTTCCTCTATTGAAAGAGACACCACATGCCAAATTCCCTCAGCCTCCCTGGAAAAACCCCTGTCAGGTACTTTTGACTAGCTTCTGCCCAATAAAACTTCAACGGCAAAACTCTGGGCTCTGCAGTAAGCGCATCAGCTCCTTCTGATGGTGTGTCCACATGGGCTTGGGAAAACTGGGTGTCACTCATGTCCTACGATGTTGACAATTAAGAGACCCAAGAAAATGAAATGCTGCATGCCTCGAATAATTCCTACTGACTCTCTCTCTCTCTCTCTCTCTCTCTCTCTCTCTATCTCTATCTCTATCTCTCTCTCTCCTTCTGTCCCTCCCTCCAAATCCCCCTCTCTCTTTCTTCGTGGTTTTCCAAGGCAGGGTTTCTCTCATAGCTCTGGCTGTCCTGAAACTCACTCTGTAGACCAGGCTAGCCTCAAAGTCATGGAAATTCACCTGCCTCTGTCAACCAAGTGCTGGGATTAAAGGCACACACCACCACCACCACCACCCTGAATACACTGTTAGATCATTTAGAGGCTGTGTAAGATGAGGAATTCGTACAGTATTCTTCCAGAGAATAAAAATACTGAACTTGGTCTTAGAGGTGATGGCATCACACCTGTTCATGTATCTTGTCTCTGTGAGACTTCTGGTTTAGACACACGCTTCACAAGACTCCAACCATCTTAATACACTTCACAATGTATAGTCCCCAGAAAATAATTCTTTCATTATATGTTGATATAATTTAAAGAAAAATTCTTCATCAAATCACTATTTTAAGTCTACCAAAATGTACTTCTTTGCAGGGGACATCTTTATTTCAGATCAACTTCTCACAACTTATGGCTATAGACATTGGCAACTACTGGACACAGCCAACGCCTGGGGATCATTCTACTGCAATTACTTCCATTTCCTAACACATCTAACCTGCCCTGCCTGTCGGTTACTTTGTTATGGTCAGGCCCACAGTATAGGACTTAACTATACCACGTGAGCTCCAGTTTATAAGCGTAACCTAATGGATTACAAGTTCTAGATCATATCAACACTACCGTGAAGCCAGAAGTATCATAGTGAATTCAGACTTCTAATTCCTGAGGAAGCGCTTCTACTCCTCTGACTCTTGTATTTGGTATCCAAGACTTTAGGGTCATTCTTTTTATCCAAATTGCACAAAGCATTTAGTCTCCAATGACAACCATATTCATGGTGGGCTTATCAAATCTGATCAAATATTAAAACCAGAAGACACATTTCTGGAAGGGTTGGCACTGTTTGGGGGATTTTAGGAAAGGCCAAATTTCCTATAACCCAAGAAACATATTATTTAGAAGAGAGAAGAAATATCATTTCAAAAAGAAGTTAAGAAAGATAAACCCTATAAATAGAAAATTATATATTGCATAAATATAAAAAAAAAGTCTGGGCAAGTTGTTTCTGAACTCACAGGTGAAAAAAGAGCCTTCACCCTTCACTTCGATGCACCAGAGTTCCTGACAATGCGGCTAGAGACGACAACAGCCAACACTTGTTAGTGCAAAGACTAGGGATAGTGACCTGTTACAGATAATGGGCAGGACTTCAGGACACCAAGAGTACAGAGCAATGGAACGCTGCAGGCGTGCCCATGTTCTGCCCAGTGAATAGGCAGCACTGAAAACTGACACTAGAATTCCCAGTTCCCTGGTGTGATTAAAAGCTAAGACTTGAGCCTAAAATCTCAGCGAAATCCTGACTTCTCCACATCTGACCACTTGTCTCTCCCCAGCACTTGTCATTTTTGGCAAATGTGAAAGGGAAGAAATCACTTTGTAGAGAAGAAACTCCAAACAGCACAGGTCTATCACTGGAATTCTTCTGTACCACAAATACCTGTTTCTTTCCCCAAACTCCAAAATAATAGTATGGATAAAATTATTAGCAACAAGTAAGCACCTCACAAATTGAACTAAAGAATAGCCCTTCTCCCAGTTAGAATGAGGCACACACACAGGGTCATAATCATGCAGTCCGTTTGTCCAAAAAAGAAAAGCAGGAGAAATTTAAAGAGGGGCTGCTGGGAAGTCTAGAAGAGCATGGATACAAGAGGAAACCCCATGCAAATGACTGAAAATGTGAACGGAATCCGGACTTTAAAGCAAGTTACTATCTTACAAAGCCACCATGACTGCATGCTTAAGTCCTTTGCAAACCCAGTCTGCTCAAATTCCAGAATGACTGGGGGAGGGGCTCATAAAGTCCCACTCCTATCTGAGGAGCCATCGGCAAGTGACAGCCCCTGGGGTCATCAGTTTTATTTAAGGATGTGGCCTGTGAGAAGCTATCCTTCTGCCATTAGATGGTCCTGCAAAACACAGAGGTAGCAGTATATGGACTCAGTGGGGTTTTTAACAAAGAGAGAGAATATGATACACAGGTGTGAAATTCTCAAACAATCAAAAGCTGGGAGGTGGTGGTGCACACCTTTACTCCCAGCACTTGGAGGCAGAGACAGGCAGAGATCTATAAGTTTGAGGCCAGCTGGTCTACAGAGCAAGTTCCAGGACAGCTAGAGCTACACAGGGAAATCCTGCCTCAAAAACAAACAGACAAAACCAAACAAACAAAAGCAGTTTTAAAAAGATGTTCTAGAGCATTCCTGATGCCGTGACCCGTGCTGTGGTGACCCCTCCCGGCCATAAAATTATTTGTGTTGTTGCTTCATAACTGTAACTGTCAATATCAATATAAATATCTGATAGTCAGGATGTCTGATATGCAACTCCTGTAAAAGGGTCATTCAGTCCCGAAGAGGTCGAGACCCACAGGTTGAGAACCGCTGCTGTAGACCAGAAGCTTTTGACTGGGTGAGAACTGAACCAGCTGCCCAGTAGACAGGATAAAGAAAGATTTAGTGAACGCACAGCAGGAGTTAAAGTATATCTAAATCCAGAGACAATGAGAGTCACTAGATTTTTAAGTTTAAAACTTCAAACAGTAATAACTGAAAAGACATGTGAACTACAAACCTGGTCATTCCAAGAGAGCATTAGAATAACACGCACATGTCTGTTACTGTGTGTCTAAAACTGCTAGAGCCGCATTGAACGTGAGCTTGTTAGGCTCACATATTAAAAGGCAGTGACTTCTAAATCAGTCTTGCAAAAGTACCAGTAAGGAAAACAAAATTGAAACAACAACAACAACAAAGAAATAACAAAGATTAAGAGAGGAACAGTTAGTGATACTGCTATAATTACTCAGGGCAAACCATCACTAAAATGCAATGCACTAAACTGTCCTCTCTGGAAACCAGTATAAGCCACTAACAGTGTGCAATGAGAGAAAATAAGGGGACACAAACAGCAAGAGTGATCGATGAGGGCATGAACTAACCAATACATGGGAGCAGAAACTCTTCAGGCCACTACCGCATCCAACAGAAGATTGTCACACATGGTAACAGCAACACACGTCTCCAAGCAGACAGCATCGGTTCTGTTTCTCAACTGTAGAGTATGACCAACAATGAATTGCAAAAGGAAGCAAAAACAAAACAACAGAACAACAGAACAGAAGTAAGCCAACAGAGTTTGTCAACTCTCCAGAATTTGAGATGGGCTTAAATTTGTGTTGTATGTTTTTTTAAAATTTATTTTCTTTTATTTTTTTTTTAAAGAAAACCATCTTTTTCATTTTACATACCAATCCCAGTTCCCACTCCATCCCCGCTCCCACTCTTTCCACCTACCCCCCACCCTACCGCCAATCTACTCCATAGAGAGGGTAAGGCGCATTGCTTTGAGGAAAGGTTCAAGGCTGAGCAAGGTATCCATCCAAAGAGAATAGGTTCACAAAAAGCCAGTACAAGCAGTATGGATAAATCCTGGTGCCACCACAGGTGACCCTGTAGTCTGCCCCAGCCATGCAACTTTCATCCACAGAGCAACCACTTTGGTCCTATGCTGGTTCCTTCCCTGTCCAGTGGAGTTGGTGAGCTCCCACCAGCTCAGGGAGACCGTTTCTGTGGGTGTCCCCGTTATGGCCTCAGCTGGATTTTGGGAGCTCAGCCCAGTGCCTCACTGCAGGTCTCTGCCTCTGTTTCCATCCATGGCTCAATGAAGGTTCTATGGTGATATTAAAATATTCAGTCTGACTACAGGGTAAGACCAGTTCTGCCACCCTCTCCTCTATTGCTTAGGAGTCATCCTTGTGGATTCCTGGGAATTTCTCCAGTGCCAGGTTTCTTGCTAGTCCTCTAATGGCTCTGTCAATCAAAATATCTCCTTCCTTGCTCTTATATCTGTCCTTCCTCTGTCTCGACTATTCGTTCCCTCAAGTTCTCCTCCCCCCTCTCCTTCTCCCCTCCTCTTCTCCTTCTTCCCTCTCTTCCCCCCCAACCCGTGTTGTATGTTTTTAAATACTTTGATTTGGGGAAAAAACATTTTTAAAAAGGTTAAAATTATTGAACTGTCTTTTCAAACCAAGAAGCTGGACGAAGGCAAAGGAAAAGCTCACATTCAGGGCTGGGCGCCTATCCTGCTTTCCTGTTTCTGTGCTGAATTGAGCTTCTCTTCCCTTCTCCACTACCTACCGCTTAGGCTGCGGCACGGATATAACTTGTGAGCAGAGGGGGCAGAAAAGCCCTGAATTAATCATTTCATGTATCTCTCAGTCCCCCACCCCCTTCAGCCACAGGCGAGTCATCACAGCTCCACTGCAAAAGCGACGGCCTCTCCTTCAACTTGTACCTTCAGCTGGTGGTGATGCCCTTACTGGCTACAGTGTGAGCCTGCGCCTTCCCCTTCGCTCCCACCCCTTTCTCCTATACCCTCCCTTGTTTTTTTGGTACAAATTCATACTACATGGACTGTACTCTTTACCACCCCAAATGTGTTAGTGGTCGCCAAGGATCATTGACTTTGGTACTTTTCCTTGATTTCTCTTCCTCCCAGCTTCTTCCTTCTTGGCAACCAAGTGTAGTTTCCATGGAAACCAGGCTACATCTGAATGTCTGCATCCTTCCTTATCTCCAGGTTCTAGAGTTGAGTCTGGAACTGAGCCATTCCCAGAAGCAGAAAACTGGAGAGCAAACGGAGTAATGAGGGCAAACTGCAGAACCAGACTATAGGTTAAAGCAACCTTAATGTACCTCAGCTTTCAGCATTCCTGAACCCAGGTGAAGTCACAGGGTAACACAGAAGTTGGAAGGATACAGAGGCTGCTAAACATCTTCAGGGACTACACTGAGTGTTCCTACAAACCATGGGAGAACATAGAGAAAACACACCTTGGGGAGTCCAGCGCAAATCATCTGCACCCGGCCGGCCAAGCTACGAAACACACAAACAGATCAGCGCAAATCACCTACATCTGGCCAAGGTATGAAACCCACGAGCAGACCAGTTGCAGTGAGAAAACAGAAATGTTGCTTGGGAATCGACCTCCAAGGGCATGTTGCCACATCACCTACAGAACAGATCAGCTGTGTTCTTAGAGGACCCACAAGAACCCTTTGACCAGTCACTGGAACTAATAAAAGAACTCAGCAAGTTGACTGATTGCATCATCAGCATAGAAAACCTGAACCTCACACTCAATGAGAAGCATTTCAGAAATAGGACCCATTGATATTGCTGACCATCACTGCGAGAGCCCAGGCCTTCATGAGGAAAAGGATGAGCTGCGCAACCTAAAACCGGAGGGAGGCACACTGCTGTGGAAAGGCGCACGGATGCTTTAAATACATCATCCCTGCTCCCAAATTAACTTTTCTGTTCAAAATAATCTCAACCCAAACTCCAAAAGGACTTTACACAGAGGCGGAGGTGACAAGCCAGAGGTAATTTTAAAATAGGAAGTCACTTGAAAAAAATGAAGGGAAATGGGTTTTATAAAAAGAGAAGGGGAGATATTTGCCCTGTCCAGTAACATGTCCAGGGAGTAGCGGAGAAGAGCAGATAGATGTAGGGATGATGTGGGGAGAGCTGTAAGTTTACTAAAGGCCGGGGAAATCTAACTTTAAAGGAAGTGAAGACAATGAAATTCATCTTTCTTTGGGTGACCCAAAATCTACAGGAATACAAAAGCAAGAAAGGCTGTAGGTCTGTACATTGTTCCAGACCACTGCTGGGAAAGTGAACCTTCACATTATTTTTGCATGTCTGAGTGCTTTGCCTGTGTGTGTGTGTTTGTACCATGTACACACATGGTGTCCTCGGAAGCTAGAAGAAGGTATCAAATCCCTCAGGAATAGACGGTTAATAGCCACCAAGTAAGTAGTAGGAATTGAGCCCAGGTCCTCTGGAAGTGCAGACCCTGCTTTTAATTGCTGTGTCATCTCTCCAGGTCTGGAAAGGGAACTTTTAATGGCTGAGACATCCTTGCAGGTCTGGGGCATGAACTTCAAACCAGCATGAAACAGAAGTGGAAACCTTTTAGACACTGCCTGTGTTTTTGTTTCCTCCTGAAAAAGCTCTTCTTCTCAAACCCTAACCATTTTGTGTACAGAAGTCTTTGGTAGCACTGTCTCTTGATAGGAACCTACATGAATGTCCACCAACAGGGGACTAGTGGGTAGGCACCAAGGTATTCTTTCTGTTGCCTACACAGGGGAAATTTGTTTACTGTTATAAACAAACATTTAAACATCATGAGTGGGAAGCTAATGTTCGACTATTCATGAGATAGAACACTTAACAATATTTAATTCTGCTGTGGAGAACAGAAATAATGAAGGCCATGAACAAATCCAGCACGTGTACTCGGTATCTATAGCAAATCATTGGGTCAAAAATGACTTGAAAACAGAGCACATGGAGCAACAAAATAAATAAAGGATGGATATATGAAGTGTCCTTTGATGAATGGCAAGGATGGGAGGATCAAGAGGAATTAAATATTCACAGGGCACAAGTGCCATCACCTCTGGGTTGATCTGTGTCATCCTTCAATCAACCCACAGACAACGCTCCTTCTCTCCCTGACACTGGCAAGTGAGCACCACCGCCACTTTGCAGGTTACCAGCAGGCCACCTCGCCCTTGCGTCTACCTCCAAGAAAAAGAGTTGGAAGTTGGTTCTGAGGCTTTCTTCATAATGCCTCCTTCCCCAACCCTGAACTCTGGTTCTCCTCGCCATCCCATCAGCCAGGGAGAGAGGAGCTGACCCAAAGACAAGGGAGGGGAAGATGCAAGAGAGAAGAGGTTATGAGAACTTTGCAACTTGGCAATGATAGTAAGGAGGTCCCCATCCTTCTCCTTCTGCTTGTGGCTACTTTCAGTGAATTCAATACGGTCTGCAGTTCTGGGTGTCTTAGTTGTTTGGTGCGCCTTACTGTTCTGTGGCTTCTTAGATAACTTTCTCAGCAAATACTCAGCTTTTGTGTATAAAGTAGGTGCTGACCAAGACACATGTCTAGAAGCTTCAATTCTAAAGCTAATATAGAGGATGAAACATGATAAATTACCATGGACCGGAAACCGTGGCAATCTTTTGGTAAAAGATAAAGAAGGATTACTGAGGCATAGTAACTGTCGATGGTGACTTCATCTGAACCACTGAATGTCTTTAAAAGCAGAGGGTACATATGCGTTCTTAAGGCACTTACGAGGAGAAGTGCCCTGCCAAGAGCAAGGTATGCAGACATTCTCATTTTACAAAAGAAAAAAACTGAACTCAGAGGACAAGCAAACCCTCACAGCCACTGCAGAAATAAGTCAATACCCCCTATATTGCAAAAAGGGAAGGGAGAGGTTGAGTCACTTACTAGTGTAACCAGGTTGAAGCTTGATCAGACCAGAGGTACAAAGCGGCCAGGCTCACATGGTGACTCCATGGCTGTTGGCAGCAAACTGGCTGCCGTGCATTGAACTATTAGAGATGGAGAACTTTCAGAGGGTCACACAAGCTCACTGGGTACAAAGGCTTAAAGACAGACAACGGTTTTTTAATACATGCCATGACACTCCATAGCAAATGTCCCCATTTTGTTTCTAAATCCTAGGCATCCTGCACATAGCTGCCCTGAGAATCCCCCACCCCACCCCCACACACAAAGAATTTGCCAGTGGAAAGATGAACTGCTTTTCCATATTTTAAAGACTTACTGTCTGCTTATTAATACGGTGCATTGGAAGGACCTGGGTAATGTTAGCTGTACATTTCTGCGTTGAGCGTGTATTTATGGCCCAGGGTGCATGACTGAACTTCATTAAGAACACCTCCATCCTGCTGGGCCCCACACAAGCTGACATCACAGGGTAGAGTTGCTGGGGCTGGTGGGATTGCCTGGGGCCAAAAAGCCTGAGGAGGGAAACACTTCAAGAGAGAAACACAGTGGTGGCCAAGAAGCAGGGATGGGTCAAAATGCGTGAAATAAATGAGGTCGCCATGGGAAAGGGAGTTGGGAAGGAAGAAGCAATTTGATGTGTTCATTACTGGATGTGAAATAACCCAGCCCTTCTCTTCCCTCGATGGCAGATGGAGCTGGAGCTGGAAGGGAAGGATGATACACTCTCCAGACAGCCACTTCTCCCTGGAGTGCAGATGCACGCTATCTTCTGAGAGCTGAGCACATGTCAAAATGGATTCTGAAGCTTCTGCCGGGCTTACCCCAGCAAACACGAAGAGGGACTCGGAGATAAGACAGCCAAAGATAGAGAGAGCACAATCACACAGCCTGAGAACTGGGGTGCCTCGCCTTTCACTATACAGGTACAGAACTGGGATCTGAAAAATTCGTGCAGGATCAAAGTCTTGAATGCTTTCGGCCCAGACTGAAGTCTTCACCTTTGTAGCTATTAACCCTCTACAGATTATCTTTCATTCTTTCTCCGGGTAAAATGGGGACTGGGAGATGGCTCAGCGTGTAAAGTGCTTACCATGGAAGCATGACAACCAGCGTGACGACCAGAGTTCAGATCCCCATGCCCCATGCCCATGAAAAGCTGGGCAGTATGGCTACCATCTGAATCCTAGCACTTGGGAGACAGAAATAGGATCTTAGGGGCAAACTGGCAAGATACGGTATCTAGAAATGGGGGGGGGGGGTCCAGATTCAGCCAAGACCCTGCATGAATTAATAAAGTATATTGATGAAGACTTCCAACATCAACTTCAGGTCTCCACAAACATTCACGCACATGTATGTAAACACTCATGTAACTACATACATGCAAATAATCATATACATGCCATACACACACATATGTATACCAAAAAAAAAAGTTGGGCAAAGCAGAAGTTGCAGTCATAAAAACTCGGGGTTGGGGATTGGTCTTTATCCACTGTGCACACATCTCTAGTTAGGCTGACTTTGCAAGGGGACCTTGATCTTCCTGAAAATTAGAAGATACCCTGCCCTATCCCTGGTCCCCAGAACACACCAGAAGGCTTAATCCTGATCTACAGTAGGGGACATTAGATGGTAATTGAAATACAAAGTAGAACTTGGATATTGTATGGTTTTGTTCTGAGTTGTTTGCCCCAACAGATACCTGGGCCACACCTAAAACAAATTACATTATAATCTCTGGGAGGGACCCAAGCATTGAGACTTTATAACAATCGCTGAGAACTTCCAACATGCTGCCCTGCCCCCTGTCTAGACACGTGTTTCTCAAGGTTATCCCACTTCCATGCGAACTGAGCATCTGGCTGGTTTGCTGCCTTAGGCCAGGAAACCTGGCAGTGGGGTGAATTTGCCTTGCTGCTCTGTTCCCATCTAATGCTGCTGACTCTGAGGTTTGTAACTTCCTCCTCTCATTTATCTGTAAGTCAGTTCTAAGTCACTAGATGTCCCTGCCTCCACAAAGCTCTCCCCAGGACAGTAAGTCTGGCCTCTTTCTCCTAAGCTATAGCCTGGGTACCAGCATCACTAACATAAAACTCAGCTCCCTCCATATAGTGTGCACACCAATGTTGATAGCGATGTTTTCTCCTGTATCACTGAACTGGACGCTATGGAGGAAGAGATACCAGCATTTTAGGGTGGAAAGTTGCCCTGGAAATGAAGGTTTGGGACATTTTTTTAAAAAACATGCCCTATTGCTAATCCACTGGCACACACAGGAAGCACAGCTAAGTGTGTCTTCAACAAGAGGCTCCTTGGCTGTGACACACACACAGGTTCTGTGGCACAGACACACGCAGAAGGATGCCTTCAACCAAACAACAAGCTAGGAGCAGGCAGACTAACAGCCACGAGCAGATATTCCCAACTCCAGGGGTGTCCTAATCAGGGGAGCGTCCTTACTCTCTCCTCCCTCTTCCTATCTGAATAGATAAGCAAGTAGATAATCACCTGGTTTAATTTAGACAACTTTGTCTTCTGGATTCTGAGAGCACTAGCAGACATCCTTCCTTTTTGTTTGTTATGTGTATCAGCACAGGGTGGAAGCCTCCTGACAGTGAACAACAGAAAATCTGGGGGAAAGGAAGAAAGTCCAACTATCGTAAGCTTCTTAACAAGTAAATTCCACAGAAGATGCAGCAGGCATGGGTAGTCCACCCTTTCATTAGTCTCAGGGTTCTCCTAGACTCCAAACCTTTCTGCTGCAGACTTCGGGTTAAGAGACCCCTGCCTTCCTGCCCGCCATCCACAGAAGCCCTGCTGCGAACTCACCCGCTTCCCTCCTGTTTTTGGAAACACACATCCTTCTCTTTGTTCAGGAACCCAGCCGTCCTCCAGGCAGTCCCCATATTGTGATGGACCCAAGTCCAGGCAAGTCACCTCGGCACTAGCAAATGGGTACCATTCCTCTTCTCAGAGAAACAATGGGCTCAGAGATGGCTACTGCACCTTTGTGACTTCACGCAAACGGAAGCACAGACGTCCGAGCAGCCTGGCTGGATATCAGGAGAGCATCAGTCTCGGGAGTTACTGGCAGCTACCCTGTGTCCAGTGTTGGAAATTCCTACTGGGAAATACCTAGAGCAGTGGTTCTCAACCTGTGGGTCACGACCCCTTTGACAAACCTCTATCTCCAAAAACACTTACATTACATGCATACATAACAGTAGCAGAATCACAGTTATGAACAAAATTACAGTTAGCAACAAAAATAATTTTATGGTTGGGGGGGTGTTACCACAACATGAGGGACTGTATTTAAAGGTCACAGCATTAAGAAGAATGTGAACCACTATCCTAGAGAAAACCTGGGTCTTAGTCCAGACCTCTGGAAAACTATAATAAGCCTTACCTGAAGCCAACATCTCGATGTTTCTTTTTACTTAGCTTTCTTGAGCTGAGCTTTCTGTCATTGTAAATGAAAGGCTATTAAGCAATCTGCTTGTTAAATTCCACATGAAGGCCATCACCCAGTTGGGCATTTTGTGGTTGGAAAACGTTGCTCTTAAGCAGCTCGGTCTTAGAAACCATAAGCCTGGCTTTTGACAGGTCTACCTGGGACAGTTCAAGACCCAGACTGGCCAAAACCTCCTTTGCTTCATTTTACTAATATGGGAAATGGGTCTTCATTGTCTCCGTTAGGTACCAAGAAGAGGCAGCACCAGTATTTTCATTATCACAGGTATTTATTTTAAAATACTTACAATGAACATATAATGGCTCTGCATTTTTGGCTGGCTCATAAGGAAGAGCACTCAAAAAGTCGGAACAAACTTTGTCTGCAGAATACAAGGGTATTTATTACCAGAGACAAAAATGCATCAGTAATTGACGTCACTGTGCCTTCCTGTCACCCTCCGGGGTTTTGCTGGCACTGATGGTGCTGTCCCACACCTTGAACACAACTTGGGCAGGAGGTTCTTTGGCGCTGTCAGCCCAAGGTAGGTGGCAGGGGATAGTTTTTCCTGTTTGAGACACTGGAAGAGGGGGAAAATCCCACAAACAAAATGGCAGGGAAATAGGTGTCCTTTCAATTGAAGGAAAAAGTGGATGGTAAAAGGGCCGAGAAGAAAAGATATTTTTGAAATTTGGCTATTATTTGAGCTTTTCAAAGTTTATTCTTTTCTTTTCCTCCTAGGGTTGTCAGTAAATCACGTTAATTATGACATGAATAATTTTCTTTTAATCCCTTAAGAAGAGTCAGGAATTCGTTAAATACTTTCCCTGGAACTATTAGAGTCTTTTCTTGTAAATAATGACAGTAATAGCTGCATTTATGGAGCGTTTACTTAGTGCCAAGTGTTTTCAAGAGCAATTCCCTTTTAACCTTCACACACACACACACACACACACACACACACACACACACACACACGCTATTATCTGTATGATTAATAGATGAGGACTCATCAACAGAAGGAACCTGAACGACTTCTGAAGATCTTGCAAAGGACAGAGCAGCAACCATTAACACTTCTCCAAACCGGCCTGCTGGACGTCAAGCCCAAACACCCACCACTAAGGTGGCCATGACCACCACAGCTACCATCAGCTACTGCTCACTGGGCACTTTTGCCATGCCACCACCACAGGAAGACCTCTGACCTCAAACAAACTCTGCAGGCAAGCAGGACCCCGATCTTCCCATGAAGGTTTCCAAAACAAGTTATTTCCAACAGTGTTTTTACCAGAAAGCAGTAGTTGTTGGCTCTCCCACCAGGTTTTCTTGCAATAGCCTGAACACGACTGATATCTGACCATATTGGGGGTGATGCTAGTGAGCCCAGCCCCCAGCACACTTTTTTAAACCACGGTGAACATGAATCCAATATTTATGCACTGATTGTTCAGTTTGGTACGAACTTCAACGAAAAGGGTAACATTACTTACAAATTACAAAAGAGGTACCCTTGGCTTAGATGGCATGGCTAATAGGTGTCAGAGTCATGGTGTGGGCTCGAGAGAGTCCCTGCTTGTAACCTGACAATTCTGCAATGACCAGAAACGAACTGGGATTACTGTGTTCCATTGAGGGAGCAATCACAGTCCTGATCTACTCTTTAGCTTGTCACCAGCCTCTGCAGGCTCTGTATGAATTAAGTTTATGTGCTTAAATAGGAAAGCACCAGACAGAACTGCCAGGAAGTCCAACTAATGCCCAGAAGTATAGATTCTGATTATCAATAATTGCTTTTGGAAAGCTGACCACCATGCATGACATAAAGAAGACGTTATTTTCCTATAGACTGTGTTAAGTACAAAGAAACCAGTTGGATAAGAAAGAAGCCAGTTTGCACACAAAAAGAGGGTTAGAATTACAGAAGCATGCTGTAGCATGCAGCAGCATGAAGTCTACTACCCCCATGTTATGCACGGGAAATGAGAAATTCGTCCCAAACTACTGAAGCAGTAAGTGGGACCAGGCTTCAGACCCAGGCCATGTGCTTGTGGAACCTGAATATGTACTGATCTGTCTCTTTACTCTGAGTGGTACTATAGCATATGGTTTTTACTTTGTTTTCTGTACATTTTTCTCATGTGTGTGTGTGTGTGTGTGTGTGTGTGTGTGTGTGTGTATGCGTGCAAGGCAAGCAGTGAGGTACACAAAACTCAGAAAGATAATTTCATGTTCCCCTTCCTATATGGATCCTAAGTTTAGTATTTGTATATATGTAAATAAGGTGCTATGAGAGTCAACACAGAAAAACAAACAAACAAAAAAACTAGCTAGGAGACCAGGAAAGGAGCAGAGGTGCTGAGGGAGCAGGGAAAGAGAGCAAAAGGGTATTTGTGACACAAAAGAAAGTCCAAGCAAAGACGAGGAGAAGAAAGGGAACTGCCATAGGAAAATGAGGACTTCAGCAGCAGAGAGAGATGCAGTAGGATGAGAATGGGCACTCTCAAAAGAAGGCAACAGCAGCGACCGGTCGTTCAGAAGGGAAACTGATGGAAAACTTCCTTCAGTGGGGTGTATCAGAATGAGAGGCCCTGAAGGCCAAGATGGGACCCTAAGGTAGCAAGGAGAGCATGAGACAGAAGCATAGAATACAAGCAGACCTAAACATGATGGTCCCTTAAAAGGAGGGAGCAGCTTCCCTCTACAGTGGCAGTTTTCAACCTTTGGGGGTTGCATCTCAGACATTAACACTCTGACCCATAACGGCCGCAAAATTACAGTTAGGAGATAGCAATAAAATAATTGTATGGTTGTGGGTCAGCACAACATGAGGCACTGTGTTAAAGGGTTGCAGCATTAGGAAAGTTGAGAACCACTGCTTTAGAGTCTGGGGAAGAACTTCCTTAAGAGCAAGAGAGAGGGCTGAGAGAGCCACGAGAGAGTGGGGAGGCAGAGGGGTCTCTTCAGAGAGCAACTTTCAGAACATCATCCCGAGCAAATCCACTAAGGGGTCTCTCTAGATCAAATCCGCAGAACAAAGGGAAGATCTGACCTTTAGAGCTGGTGGAAAGTCTAACATCAAGTGATTTAGTCCAACCCAGCAGCATGGCAAAGAGCTGGGAGGAACCATATTAGGACCATAAATCAGGGCCGGCTGTGGGGCCACACATAGCACAGCCAGCTTCCTAATGAGAGTTCTAGAATGTATCTTGCTTGTGAATCCTGTTTTGTAAATGTCTATTTATTTTGTTAAGTTACATTAAAGTGACCACCTGTGTAGAAGCAGTGTGTGAACTGGACATCAGAGTCAGCATTGGGACTCTTCCTTTGGGACTGCAGATAATTCCAGTCCTCTGTGAACCTCCTTTATCCTTGAGCAACGTTCATAAAGTTCTTATCAGCTCTTAGGAATCCGAAATCCCATTGTTGTTAAAAACAGATGCTTGTTTTTGGATACCATACAAAATAGCAGGTGTCTCAACTGCTAGGAGCACACACCAAGCCCCTCACACTCCCACTCAATGCTAGGAACGCACATCAAACCCCCCACCCCCACTCAGTGCTAGGAGCACACACCAACCCCACCATACCCCACCCCCTCAACTCATCCTTCCAAAGGAAATTCTCAGCACCAGAGGTACAGACATTAACGCACACCCTTCGTATAGTAAATCTAGAAGAACTCCCAACTATCAAGCACCCACTAAATGCAAGGCCAGATGAAGGCTCTTGTATAATTATATCCTGTTGTAGCCACAGAAAACCTCCGAACACCTTAGCATTTTGGTTTTATAGGCCAGTACACCACAGTGAAGGGTGAAGTCACTGACTAGCAATGGTCACCGAGGAGAAGATGGTGACAATAAAAACTCTGACGCAGTTTTCACAGTACCAGGCGAGTAATTTCTACTTCTAGTTCAAGCAACCTCACCTGCTGTGAAGGAAGAAGCATGAGATGATTATTAAACAGAGTGGCCATTGCTGGGAAAGAACTACCCAGGGATGCACTGTGGAGATTTTCCTCTTAAACAGCATGTAGTTCTTGCCAATGATATCCATATTGTGAAATTCTTCACAGAAACTAAGCTATACTCTTTTTAGTGGTCAAGGGTGTTGTAAGACAGAATGTCCTTTGGACCTAATGTGATATCATCATGGGCTTTGCCCCTGGCAGTCATGGCAACAAGAGCAGAAGAACATAGAGCTAACCAGGTCGATGGCAATGGAGGACTGACACTTCCCAGGGAGAAGAGGAGGGGAGGAGCCCTAGTCCACAGCACAACTGCCATGAGGTTGCTTCCATGACGGGCTAATATATCCCAGCTAACTAGGGCTGTCCACATTGCTATAAGTAACCAATCACTATAATGGAGAAATAAGCAGTAAATCCACTGTCTCACCAAGCTAGACTTGGGTAAAATTGTACTTTGGCCTGTCAATGGTGGCCATCTGGGATATAGAGACATTTGCTTGCCATGAGGAAGAATTAAAACCAGGGTAGATATTATGTTGAGATGTAGCTACATGGACCATGACTGAAAAGGGTCTGAACAGATGCCCACTGAGATGTTCCACCATCCAGGGACAACAGAGCAAACCTTTTGTACCTTTCTGAGCTCTCCATGGGGCAGGGTACTTCACTGCTGTGAGCCTGAGCCTCAGCTCTCTCCACGGTAAAACGTAGATAAAGTACAAGAACAGGAAGAGCTCCAAGCACCCACTGGCTACCGAGAGTGGGAGAATCCGTCTCCTCTGGGGGTGAGCATCCTGCTAAGTTATCTGAGTCTCCAAAACCTGTCTCTAAAACATACACATACAGTAACACTAAATGGACTCAGAGAGAGGGAGAGAGAGAGAGAGAGAGAGAGAGAGAGAGAGAGAGAGAGAGAGAACAATAACTAGAAATGATCATGAATTTGAGGGTGAGTAGGGGGGAGATGTGGGAGAGTTTGAGTCGAGAGAGAAGAAAAGTAATGTGATTAGAGCACACATGTAGGGAATTATTTCTAAAAGAATTCAAAAGAAGTAGCGGAAGGAAAAGAAGCAAGATAAATGTAATCCTCTTAACAAAAGAAAAAGATAGGCATTCTGGAAAAGAGAGAACAATAACTAGAAATGATCATGAATTTGAGGGTGAGTAGGGGAGATGTGGGAGAGTTTGAGTCGAGAGAGAAGAAAAGTAATGTGATTAGAGCACACATGTAGGGAATTATTTCTAAAAGAATTCAAAAGAAGTAGCGGAAGGAAAAGAAGCAAGATAAATGTAATCCTCTTAACAAAAGAAAAAGATAGGCATTCTGGAAAGTTCACCTCTCAAAACTGACAGAGGCTCAGAGCTCCTGAAGTGGTCAAGATCACAGGGCAGACCTCCTTCCCAGATGGAACCATTAAGGAGAAACACACTTGGTTTTCTTACGATCTTAAACTCCTTGCTCTCTTCTTCCTCTGACCATCCTTCTCTCTAGTTCCTCTCCATCCGGGACCTCTTTGCCCATTTTCCCTCCTCTATGAGGGCCCAGTGTGCTTGGGAAGGTACCTGGACAGCATCTTTCTAGACACAAACCATGTCTAGAAACCATTGGCTTCATCCAGTCTCAGTAGTCAAAGAGTTTTCTTGTCAGAGTCAAAAGAGTTTCTCCAGAAGACGGACGTGGAGGTTGCCTGAGGTAGCAAACACTGCAGCATCTGCTTCCAAGTTAAATGAATTCCTGTAGAGCATGGTGGTACATACTTAAGACCCCAAATTTCAGAGGCTGAGGCAAGAGGAGTATGAATTGAAGGCCAGTCTTAGCTACACTTTGGGACTCTGTCTCAAAACAAATTTTTTGAAATGAATTTCCTTCTGAGTACACAGAATGTCCCTTGTAAAAAGTGGTTTGTGCCTCGAAATTGCTTCTCTATTCGGCGCGCTGCATTTGAAGTAGCATTGCGGCTTTGATCCTCTGAGTTCCTTTAACACATCAGATGGGTCTTAATACCCATAGGAATATATCAACTCTTTCCAAGTTAAACAAATGGGGGCAAGCTGGAGAGGTAATAAACACACATCTATAGGGTTCTGGCGACTCACTAAGCCACTTCAGGTGCAGTACTGGGCAGAGCAGGGAGGGAAGACAGACGGCTCTTTGAGGGAGCAATGGCGGGGGTCACGGCATACACCACCACCCGGATGCAGACAATGCACCGCAGAAAAGCAACTTGCAAACCTCAGTTGTGTGGAGACAGCTCTGTGCTCTCCATCCCACATGCAAATAAACATTCTAAAAATATTCCCTGGCTCTGCTGGTCTCCTACCCTCCGGCATGGAAGGGGAAAGCCTCCCTGTGTAGTAAGCCTGGCCAGGTGTACATATGTTCCCACCCCGCTTTCCCACACGTTAAGAAACGTACAAATGGGAAACTGTTCGCACGACTAATTCCTATCAGGTAGAGACCTGCCCCATCATTACAGACGTGAACCCTTTTATTTTCCACAGTGGACTCAGGAGAGAAAACAGTAATTCCCAACGCTTCCTGTATTAAACCCCTCCAAACGTGGCTTATCAAAGAGCAAGCCAAGATAGCAACACCTACATAACAGCGTCCACACCATCCGGCTTCTCAAAGTTGTAATCACCTGGAAGTTGGGTGCTCTTTTATCCTTCGAGCATCTGAGGAAGGGAATCAGTGATGCTTCTGTCCCAGAAAAGAGCAGCGTTGAGCTGAGTGTGACTGGGAAAAAGTCCATCAGAGTGGTTTGCTTTTGCTTTTTAAATTTTATTTATTTATTTATTTGAGCTAGGGTCTCACATTGTATTCTAGGCTGTCCTGAAACTTACTATGTAGCCCAGGCTGGGCTTTGAACTTACAGCAATCCTCCCAAATTCTGGGATTGCAGGTGAGCTCAATTCATGTTCCTAGGTTTTAATCTTGATTTATCATACTTTTTGGTCATGTATATCCATCTTATGATATTTTCAACATCAAAACTCTCAAGACAAGCATTGGTCCCTCCTCTCCCCTGTGAATGCATCAAGCCGAGGCAGTTTTAGCAGCCACACACACACACAAAGCCCTAATTAGGCTGCTGGTCGGAAGAGCAAGCATTGACTTCCTCCAGCTTGGCCCCACTCCTGCAGTAAAACAAAAAGGAAAACAGGCTTTTATGATGGGGCAGAGCCTTGATATATGGCGAGTTGTTGGGAAAGAGTTGGGTTTTACAGAGCCATGGTTTTAATCTTTTGTGATAGACTGACACCACTTTTAGGATCTAGAAGTTACTACCACTTACTTTGTGAGAGGCAGAAGAGGGAGGAAGCAGAAGACACTGCAGGGGTAGAGGAGAGTGCCGTTCTTCTAATGCTACTTGTATGTGGCAGTGGAAAATTCAAAGCGTGAAATATCTTCGGATCTTCAATTTCAAGTCACAAAGAATGCTAAGGGGCAATAGGAGGGAAGACGGATGCCGGGGCCCTGTGCTGCTCACACTGTCAACTTAGAAACAGAATCTAGAAATGCTTAGAAGATAGATCTCCATCTCTGACATCACTGTGAGGTTTTCAATTAGTTCATTTGTGGGGGAGGACCTACACTGTAGGGAGCACCATACTTTGGGCTGGAATACCAGACTACAAAAAGGAGAAGGCCAACTGAGCACCAACACCATCTCTCCCTGCTCCCTAGCTGTGGATGGAGCGTGACCAGATGCCCCTCACTCCTGTGGCTGTGCCGCCCCCTCCTCACCGAGCCAAAATCAAGTCTTCCTTCCCTGAGCTACTTTGGCCAGGTATTTTGTCCCAGTGATGGCGAAAGCTGGGAATCCAGCCCACTGTCACCACAGAGGGGTCACTGGTGCCACTGTCCCTGTAGAGAAGAAAGCTGGTTTATTTTAAAATTAAGGGTTGGTTTGAGAAGGCCATTGCCTATGCGGTGGGAAAACAAATCACAAGCAGTTGCTAGTTTCAAACAAAATTGGGGACAGATATTTGGCTCTTAAGACTCTTTAGAGCAAAAGATACAAAGTATTTCAGCCCCATTAGTGTAGGCTTCCAATGAAGCGGTTAAAACTGTTACATTTTAACACCTACAATTACATTATTCATGACACCAGTGTTCTCCCACTGGCAAAGTCTGGATCTAATTTGGTTAATGAAGTATTTGAACATCATTGGCTATGTGTAGCTTCAAGTTAAGAATTCCAAATTTTTCTAAAGAGCTGTCAAGTAGACACAAAAAAGGGCCAAGCAAACAAACAAACAACAACAAAAACCCAAGAGCTGCTCTATCTGGTGAAGGCTCACTGGAGCAAAGTCCCCACTGTCTATTCTTCCTGACAGAAACTGAATTTGACCTTCAATCTGAGAGATCTGGAAGAGGAGGCTGCCTAGAATCCTGTGGTTTTCCTGTATCCTTGTTAGCACAGAGAGGGTAGACTGTGCTCTTTTAAAAAAAAAAACAAAAACCAAAAACCTTCCAATTGACAAAAACGTTTGCTGTTTGCTAAAGCACTAAGTATGAGGACAACATTGTAGTGGCATTACATTTGTATTTTAATAAATAAAGCTTGCCTGAAGATCAGAGAGTAAAACAGCCACACTATCCAGCCTTACAGACCAGGCAGTAATGATACACACCTTTAATCCCAGTAGCCACAGTAGCTTGCCATAGAAACCAGGCAGTAGTGGTGCATGCCTTTAATCCCAGAACTAGAGAGGATTATAAAATGGGAGGAGGCAGCTCTCAGACTCAGGTTCATTTCGAGATTCCTGAAGGCAGGATTACCATTTTTGGGTAAGAGCCCGTGGCTGGCTGTTTTCCTTTTCTGACCTTCAGGTTGAACCCCAATTTCTGTCTCGGAGTTTTTATTAACTGTGCTTCACTACACATAGTTTCAAAAAGTGTGTTGTGGAGGATATATACATGGGGATGCACATATGTGTGGGGGCTGAAGGACAGCCTTAGGTGTCATCCCAGGTAATGTTGTCCAGACCCCTGAGATGGGGCTCTTCACTGACCCGGTGTTTACCAATTGAGATAGACTGGCTGGCTAGCAAGGCCCAGGGATCCTCTTGTCTCTACCTTCCCAGTGCTGGTATCATTGCGTTTGCCAATACATCCAGCCCCCTCCTTTGAATGGGGCTTCTTGGGGTGGAACTCAGGTTCTTGTACTTACAGGGCAAGTGATTTACCAACTAAACAAATCCTAAGACCCTGTACCTCTTAAAAAATCAAACAAACAAAAATTAGCATTGTCTATGTTGAGGTGAGCAAACAGGAAACTCAGAGCATTTAAACAACTGGTTCGGGTCTATGTGCTGCTAGGTGTGGTGGCCCGGCCTCTCATGCTCACCCTTCTCAGTACTGGTTCCACTCACATTTTGCAACATGTCCATTTTACAGGTGGTTCACAGAAGGCAGCCAGGGAAGGAACACACCTGCAGCTCTGCCCCGGGAGCCTGAGCACACCGGGTAAATTGCCCACCCAGCGTGAGACCTCAACAGGAAATTGGAGTCCTCCCTAAGAACATAGAATCTCTGAACTACGGTCTTCTGAACTGTAGCCCACGGAGCATGTCAACACAGCTTCGAGAGCAATTACTTTCCTTGAGTTTAGGGGATAAGTGCAAGGCGTGTGCGGAGTGGTGAGAGAGGAGACTGGAGCCAAGGCTCTGGGCGCTCGCAGGAAGATGAGCAAATCTGTGCACACATCCCGGAGTGAAACTGATGGCAGTGGAATTTTTATGAAAAGCGATGAGTGATGTTACCAGAAGGAAAATCACATGCTAAAACACAAGAAGAAAGGAACCCACTTTACCTTAGGAATTGGTAGCTTACCAGTGTTGAAATATAACAAGGCATTGGAGGCTCTCGCCTTCAAACCGTGACACGTACTTAAAGTTCTATTTTTGATTAATTACTTTCAGCAGCCTCCAGGTATTGCACTTTACAACCGATTCTTCTTCCAAGGAAAACCCTGTGGATCGGCTCACTTCCTTACCCAAGGGGGTGAGGTTATCAAGAGGTAAAGAAACGTCCTGGAAAAATCATAAAACTTCACACCCCTCTTAGACAGTGACTTTTGTAAACTTGTTGACAGTCACAAATGCCCAGAAAATATGGGCTGAGTTGTTTTCGATTGCTGCTTGAGTTGCAGATTAATTTAATAATCACTGGGATATTGAATGACGAAAATTATTGGTTGCAGCATCCAAACCACCAACCCTAATGACATTCTTATGTAAATTCATATTTTCTTTTAGGCTCCTGCATTCTTAATAAACCCTATACTTTTATGACTCCTCTTTAAAATATCGCATACTGTTCTCCGGTTATAATATATAATATATCTGTCTCTGTTAAAGACAGATAAATGTCTACTTTTGGAGTTGCCGATTTGAAGGTTTCTATTCAGAGAAAATGAATCATCCCTGGATAGATTTTCCACATAAGAACATCTTGTGATGCTGAAACATGGACACAGAAATGGAGTCATAAGAACTATCCTCCGCCCCACGAAGATGAAAACCAAACTTGCACTATGGCTATAGCCAACTGACATGGCGTTCTGAGTTCTAGCACATATCTCAAGCCCAAGGTCATCTGATCTCTTTTAAAGGATGGAGGATCGTTAATGACACACCAGAAGCAAACGGGTGGCTCCTGCCTGTTCCCATGGGAGGAGCAGGGTTCCTTGGGACTGTGGCTCGGTGGCCATATGTGGCCATTGCTTGTGGAGGGAAGTAATCGCTGCCTTGAGACCAGTTGGTGATGGACGCAGTTTTCTATGTTCCACTGTGGAAGGCGAGATGTTTTTCTATGAAAAAGATCTTAGTGCGTAATTTCTGAAGTACTATAATTTCAGCCAAACTCTGTTTCCAGCTCGCTGCTGGCCAAATGCTACAGTTGTGTTATTTTTGAATGGGATTACTCCTGACCTGAAGTTACCTGTGAAGCTGATTGAAATTTAGTAATTTTCCTTGATAACTTTATCTGAAAAATATTCCATTGCAGACAAAAAGTTGACAGGCTTCTCTGCTAATGACAGAGGCCAGCTTTCCTATTGCCGCTGCACTGAGCGATCTGTGGGCCATGAAGAAAGAGTAGGTGACAAAATTAAGTGACATGACTTTCCTCCTTCACATCCTGCATCCCGGAAATATATTGCTCGCATGGAGGAATAAATAACATCTTTATAAATATTTCCATGGAGATAATGTACATGTTCTAATAAACTGTATTTTATAGAATGGGGCGAGAAATGACAGAAAGGGGTCGATGTACGGAATAAAAGAGCTCAGGTCCTCAACGCCAGTGGTTCTGAACCTTCCTAGCGCTGTGACCCTTTAGTATAGTCGCTCAGGTTGTGGTTGACCCCCAACCATAAGACTATTTCGTTTCCACTTTATAAATATAATTTTGCTACTGTCATGAATAGTAAAGCAAATATTTTGGGTGACAGAGGTTTACCAAAGGGATCGCACCCCACAGGTTGAGAAACGCTGCTTAAAAGCTCCCCTCCCCCACCTCTGAGGCTGCCACTGTGATACAGAAGCACTGTTCCACTACAAAGCTTCATGAGTTAAGGGTTAGATTTAACAGACATGAATTGATTTTTCATCCAACTAGCTACTTGGAAATTTGTTGATTTCTAGCCATAAAAAGAAGGGCAGGTCACTGAGGGGATGATGGTGCAGTCAAGAGAGTGCCCGCCACAGAGGCACGAGAATCTATGCTTTTTTTAATTGCTAAGTGTGACTGTCTACTTGTAACTCCAGTATAAGGGTTGGTTGAGACGCATAGACACAAGCTCCCTTGGCCAGCCAGTCTAGCCTATTAGTGAGTTCCTGATTCAGCCAGGGACCTTCCAAACTCAAACACTGGGGCAGGGGAGCCTGTGAGAAAGACATGCTATCCTCTGCCCTCATACACTCATGGAGACACACATGTATGTACACACGTGTGATACACTGCTACACACACACACACACACACACACACACACACAGGAGAAAAAGCACATGAATTTTGTGTTTTATTGGTATGTGTGTATATATGTGTGTGTATGTGTGTGTGTATGTGTGTATATTGTGTGTGTGTATATGTGTTATGGGGAAGGGGACTGACAAACAGCCTCCTGAATGGTGGATTCTGTTTCAAGAGCCCGCTTTCATCGCTGTGGCCTCTGCTGTTTCAGCCATCAGCAAGAACCTGATCACTCCCTTCTCCTCCCTCAAACCTTCCTTCTGTTCAATCCTGGTGTCAGGGAAGCATCTCAAGTCCGAGCTTCCTTTGAGATCTGAAGGACAGGGCAGCCATGCCCTTGATACCCGTTGCTTCTCTCGTCTCTCCTCACTCCCAGTTCTCTACAGTTTCACTGAAGTTGAACTTGGATGAACAGATTCTACTGCCCCTTCCATCTGCCACTCCCCCCCCCACACCCCGCCTGCTCTTTAGTAGGCAGTGACTTCCTCTCCACCTTCTTCCCACTCTTGTGATGCTGGGTGCTCTTCCTTTCTTACCACTTGATTCCCAGTCTTGTGACTACAAAGGCAACAAGGACAAGAGCCAAGGATGTTCCCTTCATCATTGCTACCTCATGAACAATCCAGTGTGGAGGATGTAACGGACAGCCAAACAATAGTTACTAAATTCACGGGCTAGCTTCAGTTTTCTTCCTACAGTTCACTTTCTTTTAGAGCCAATTCATTAGGAACAAACTTCGGGACCACTACTGCCTGAAGCTCTCTATCTTACCAGCTCCACCATCACCTCGCAGGATATAGGTTCAAAAGCAGTCTATAAAGACAGAAATCCAGACAGTGCCAATCCAATGGGGAGTGGAGATTCTGCCAAGCAGGGGACACACTAGGGGTGCTACTGGGGAGCTGGTGCTGCTCTCTGAAGTCTTGGCCTCAACATTGGCTGTATGGATGGGTTCACGTGTCAAAAACATAAATCAACCCGAAATTTCAGTATTTGTACATATTTCTTAATGCACCATCCTTCAATCAAAAGCTTACTCAAAGAATGAAGAAAGAGCACAAATCTTTTCCATCTATACTCCTGAGTGTTGACGGCTTTGCCTTTGTAGTACGCAACTCCATACTACAGAGCGGTAGGTGGTGTTCTTAATGAAATGTTGAAAAGAAAGACCCAAAGCCTACAGCCTCTCCCTTATGCCAGCAAACTTGGGAAGGCCTTTATCAGCTCCCAGTCTCATGTGGTCCATCTTACCTCCTTCCTCCTCCTGCTCAGCAAGGCTTCAAGATCTGAAACCAAGCAGCCGTAACACTATAAAGAGTGAGCCTCACCGTGTCCATGCCGCCCGCCCTGTGTTCTCCATACCAGCAGCCTAGATTCTGGACCACAGGCGAATGCCGTGATCCCCATGTGTGCCACGGTTCCAGGTGAGCATTTCTTAGTTTCGAGACCATTAGGTAATTTTAATCAAACTGCACCTTTGTTTCTAGCTTTGAGTTTGTAAGAAGAAAATACTGCTTTCTTTAGCAGTTTCTCTCCTTAGATTTTCTTATGTTTTCTGTACAATGAACAGAATAATCATAATGCATGATTGCCAAGACATAAGGGTGACCTTGTGGAGTTGCAGCCTCAGAACCTGGGGGTGTAAAGGTCATTTCTCTGTAAGGTTCTCCATCACAAGGTGGTGGTGCGCACTTCCCTAAAGCACAAAGTCATGGTCTGTCAATGTCTAAGATGTGCATGGCCTATTAAAATCTGACATGTAGTTTCTGTTTCTGTGGGGACGAGAACGGTGTCAGACCAAAGACGGGAATACTCACATTGCTCCAGAATATTTTTCAGGGTTCAAACTTTGTGAGTGTGAGGTATGATACATCTTAGCCATTTGTGGCACTTAACAGAATACCTTAAAAAGTAACTTATGAAAAACAAAAGATTAGGCTTACATTGTGACTGCAGATTGTTGCCAGCAGACCGACCTTGTAGAGAGGGCTCACCCGCTGCTTCAGAGATGGGGAAGCTTCCAAGGCACTGGCAGCAGGGTGGGGGTGGGAGTCCCCTGGCACTAGGGCAGAGCATTAGGCGCTCCTAGCCACTGAGACGTGGCTCAAGCTGCTTGGAGCAAATACTGCGTTCCTGGCACTTATGGGCGAAGGCGAGCCGCAGATTTGGCAAAAGAGACTACCCAGACTGCGTGAGGACTCTACATCCAGCACCCAGCATGCTGCAGAGGAATCAGCACTCAGCACAGAGGACTCAGCACCCAGCACCCAGCATCCTGCACGTAAGACTCAGCACCCAGCACCCAACATCCTGCATGGAGGACTCGGGGGGGGGCACGTTGGGGACGGGGGACACACGACTCAGACAGGTTTCCTCAAGCTTCTTTTATAAGGGCATCCATTTCATTCGCAGGGCGTGCAGAGCCTCCAGGCCCTACTCATCTCTTAAAGGACACCACCTATTGATATTATCACAGTGGAAAAGAGGTTCTGACATACGACTTTGGGGCAGGGGACATTTATATTAGTATTCTAGTGCATAGGACATGCGTGAAATGTGGTCATTTACTGGGTACTAATTTGTCCCAAGCATTGTGTTAAATTTATAACATAATTTTTTTCACTTGATTCTTTCAGTGAGTCTATGATATGCTTACTGATATTACTGTTATTATTATTAATTACCCATCATCACAAAGAAATTAAGAAGACAGGGATCACCCTCTGAACTTTGTACTTCCAAGGCCCCCTACATAGACTCACCACTTCCTTGTGGTGACCCTAGAATATCTGATCAGAAGAATAATCTATGACATGACAGACTGGGCAAACATGAAAACCATCCTGCCATAAACACTCAGGCATGTGGGATGAGATGGGAAGACAAAACACAGTTAACTACAAGAGTGCTTACGGGGGAGGGACAGCCAAGCTGCACAGTTACAGCTAAGTATAAGGAGCTGCTAATCTGACCCACTCAGAGGCTCTGAACAAGAAAAACAGCAATGCCCATGAGAAATCAACTTGCATCTGAAAATGAATTCTGCTTAGGGAAAATATTTACCATAATTATATGGTGATGAAACCCTAAATATGAAGACTTACATAACGATTATTTCCAGGCAGTCAATACTAATACAACAGAGAGATCCAAAGGCACAGCTACCATAGAAATCTGAGCCCTGTGCTAATGCCAAAGAATAAGAATTAGTACATGAGACAAGTTCTGAGCTAAAAAATGTAACAGATTATACAAGAATCTACCAGCCAAAAAAACAGACACAAGATGATCAGTAGCTCTCCAACATTCACTACTAGAATATTCTTAAACGGTCCCTATTTAGTACAGAAAATCTAACAAGGACTGTAGGGAAGAAATCTACCTTTAAGAGAAGCAAATTAATCTTCTAGAAAGTCTTGCATATTAAGAACTAAATGGACATCCTAATCAGCAGACCTAAAAGAAATTGAGTTAAAAAAAACGCACAAAATAAAGCCAATAAGCAAAAAGGAACACATTGATGTTGAAAATCACCTGAACGAATTATGAAAACACATTAGAGAAGGAACTCTGTGGAAGTCGTCTACAAGGGGGAAAGACCGACCAGACCAATTACTAACGTACAGAGCTGAGATGTGAAAGACAGAGAAAATATTTCTACTTAAGAGTCTGTGGCCTTGGTCTTTATGATTGATGATAGTGTACACACAACAGAATAAGAGGGGCTTTTGTCATCATGATAGTGTGCACGCTTCAGCACAGGAGGGGCTTTGGTCAACATGATAGTGTACATGCTACAACACACGAGGGGCTTTGGTCGTCATGATAGTATGCACGCTACAGTACAGGAGAGGCTTTAAAGAAAGCATGAAAGAATGTGTCATTCCTACACCATTCCTACAGAAACAAACCAAAAATAACACCCCAAAACAACAGCGACAGAAAAAAACATGGTGGCAGAGGTAACCAGCAATAAACTACATTCAGTGGTAAGAGGAATGAGATAGTAACTAGGTTAAAAATACAGAGTGTGGGAACTACACATGTGAGCTAGGAGGTAAACCTGTGAGAAGGCACACATCTTTTTGTTTGTTCATGAGAAAAGAGAGAGGTTCTAGCCAACGGGAACATGTCCACAGAGCAAAGGTGGTCACTGCAAAGACGAAGGACACACCTGTGCTCTCAGAAGGAGAAACAGGAGGACAGAAAATTGAGAAATCTAAGAAAGTAAAGAAATAAAGACAGAGTCTGGGAGAGAAAAGCACCTGAAGTGATGGCAGGAACAAGACTCGACTTGTCAGAAAGCTCACAAAAATGTATCTTCAAGGAATCAGTCTGGCAGATGATAGAGGCAATAAAAACTTCAAGTCCAGCTAGTTACAGAGCAAAATCTCAATGTCAGAAAGGACAGCAATGAAATTGAAAATGCAACACTCCCAAAATGAGCAACTTCACCTATGTGGTAAGCGAGCCACGTAGGTGTCAAGGTATGAGGTACTTTATGGATAAAGACAGTTCTTACTTAGGGGGGAAAAGAATGACTGGTCAGGAAGCAAAACTGACCCATACAGGATCTCCATGGTAATGTAACTTCAAAATCTGAATTGTAACATGAACTGAATGATAGGAAGGAACTGAAAAACCCCTAACCCTGGATGAGATTGCATGACATCTGTAATAGAAACCCATATAAGCAAAAGAAAAAATGGGTAAGGATTTAAATACATTGATTAATTTGGTTCAATGGATAAATACAAATCTCTCACCAAAGCTATTTGAAAATGCAACTTGGTTTCAAAACACATGAACAAATATTACAGAGCAAACCGACTTCATACATATACCAAAAAGCATGCAATGTGGGTTACGAAACCATTTAAAAGATTTCAACAATAAACAAAAAGAGACTCAAAACCCATTTACTAAGAAACTTCAACCACCATTTTTTTTTTAAAAAAAAATGTACAGCTACAAATGGCTTCAAGTTAGAAAAGCTTTATAGTTAATGTTGCAAACCTGGATATTAAGTTGATAACGAGGCACTGTGGAATGGAGAGATACAGAACACACACAGAAGAGCCGAGCACTAAACACTAGATATTCCAAGATTAAAAACAGAGGAAACGCAAAGCACAGAGGGAGGATGAGGCAAGCACAACCCAACAGTCTGAAGAGGTAGGGAGTGAGAGAGGCAAGATGACCGGTGAGCTAACAGGATGCAGAAAGAGGCAGAAACAGAGAGGTCGGAGCATTTTAAATCAAACACCATTTATAAATAAATTCAATAAACTTGAAAATGAGATGAAATACACAATGTTAAAAGAATTATAATAACTTGGTTAAAAATAAAAAGGGTGAAATGAAAAGGATATGTACGTATGAAAATAACATAATGAAACCCATAATTCTACATGCTAAATTAAAAAAATATTAAAATGAAAAATTTAGAAAAGAGAAATAGAAAATCCAGAGAGATCTGTCTACTAAATAACTGTAAATGCTCACCCCACACTTCCCATCTGCCACTGGGAGCTTTGTGAATTTCTATGAAATTCAGGAGAAATACATAATCTGTTTTATAAGAAATGTCACACATAGTAGAAAACAGGAAAATCCACTATGTAATTTTGTGGCAAGCAACTTAACAGGAAAGTCAAATGATAACACAGGAACGAAAAGTTTAGTTGCTTTCACTTTTGAGCACAATATTTGCCAAAAAAGTCTAATGAATTTAGCAATATGTTTTTGCTTTTATTTTTTTGTGGTAAATAACAATGGCATTTTTATTTGGAGGAAGCAGGTCTAATTTTCACTTCAACTAAGATTTCTGCTATGAAAGGCATAGCCATCCAGCTTTGTACACAGAACCCTGTACTTTCTGGGGAACTGTGTAAGGGCTGTGTCCTTTGATGATGCCGTCACTGTCTAAATATCACTAAGCACAAGCAAACGAGGATGCTATGAGGTCACCATGCAATATGTCTCATGGGTTCACTAGAGCATAAGGTGGGCATCATCAGGCAAAATGTCACCTGAACACATGATTATACACACATCCATGTGCCTGCAACATATATATTAATTTTGAAATATATACATATTTTCATTACATAGTGAAAAATTACAGAAATCAGCAAAACAACATAGGATTAAATTACTTTAATAGTATAAAATTTTTTAATAAAATTCAGTGCCGTGTAGTGATGGCACATGCCTTTAATCCCAGCATTCAGGAGGAAGAAGCAGGTAGAGCTCTGTGAGTTCAAGGCCAGCCTGGTCTCCAAAGTGAGTTCCAGGACAGCCAGGGCTACAGAGAGAAATCCTATATCAAAAAACCAACCAAGCAAATAAGCAACCAATAAATATAAATAAAATTCAGTATCCATTCAGGTATCAAATGATACCAACAGAAACTCTTGATGTTTTTCTTAATCTAGGAAATATTTAACCAACGGTAATTCTAAGCGACAGTGGTAACCATGGCTACTCATGTGTTCCTGCACTATATACATATAGGTAAGCATTTACCATGTTCAAGGAATGATGATGGGGGCAGAAGGCAGGTAAGAGGGGGGAGGGAGATGAATGTTACCAGAATGCATTGCACACATGTATGAAACTATCAAAGAATTTTTAAGTAATATAAATTTGAACTTCAGACATTTTTCTATTCCTCAAAGATATTATGGCATTCACTGAGAGATATCAGCATACTCTAGAATCATTCTTTATAGCAGGGAATGTTCACACCATCATTCCTTTAAACATAACTAAAACATGGTATGGAAAAAATGGCTAATATGAAAATTTCACATTATTTACCTTCTATAAAAAAATCTAACAAATTCGCATTTAATGTGATATTATTAAACATGATTAATAGAAACTTCTTATCAATAGTATCTAGTGTCACAAATTATGAAACAATAATTAGGATGGATGTCAGATACTTTTCAGAAATAATATCACTTTCTATGCAGAAAGTCCAGGGAATCCACATAAGAACTACTAGATATAAAACACATAGAGCAATCTGTTGGTATGCCCCACCACCCACGCATTGAAAACTTGGTGCAGATTTATACTTACATATGACAAAGGGCTAGTCAGAGCCGCATTTGTGCTGGGTGGCCCATTTAAGCTGCAAGGGGTTAAAGCTCTAAATGCAAACCACACTCATTCATGTGAAAATGAAGCATCTCTATATTAGGAGAGGCAAAGATTCCCTTAAGAGTGGCACGCGATGCATAAACCAGAGAAGAACAAAACAAACTATACTGAAATAAAGGCAAAAGAAAACATATATTCATCAAGGGTCATCCATCAATAGTGAAAAGACCAAAGCACAGGATGGCACATAGAGAGTGTCTGTAGCTCCTAACAATATAGCACAGTACCTAAATCACTAAGAAGGGATCCGATTACCCAGTAGGCACATACCCAAGAGGATCAAAGACAAGAGTCTCTAAATGACCAATAAAACTATTAAAATATGTTCATCTTCAGATCAAAAATGTTCAACCTCAGAACACAGAGAAGACATGCCTGGTGGTGGGATTCAGCTACACCTGAGGGCACACTGTCCTGGCTAAACACAGCTCAGGACATTTGCTGAAGCTGAGGACTGTCAGCTGGGAAAACACCAACAAACTAAACTCTTCTATGTTTCAAGATGTCTTGTCACGCATTCTGGGTGTTTCCCAACCTTAAACCAATCTACCAAAACCTGAGGACTGTTTCTCCCCAGCCAACAGATTTACATTCTCGTACCAGAGGGCAGCCATGTTTCCTTGCCCCCAGTGTACATGTATGTGTGTCCAGTCTATTGGCCCACGGGGAAAGCTCCACGTCCAACAGAAAGGTGTGTCCAGTGGGGCTGCGGGGGCTGGGGGAGCTTACTTGGAGCAGTCTTCACAAGCAATGTTCCCTGTGGTCTCCTTGATGGTGCGTTCGGAAACAAAGGCAGGGTATTCAGTATCACAAGGCTCCAGGGTCTGTTTCAGTTTCTGTGCTGTGGGGGAAAAGGGAGCAAAAAAAAAATGAAATCTCGGTGTTCAGGCTCAACGCCGTGCCTGGCAACCCAGAACAGCTCAAGTGCAGTTCTACTTAGGAAGCTCTGTGATTTTTCTAGGCACAGTACAATGCATTATTTTCTAATTAGTCCAGTGATTTCATCTGCCAAGCAACTCTGTAAGCTATAATTCCTAAAGCAGTTGTGTTGGCTTGATCGGCTATCATTCATGCATCGCAAGAATTCTTTCTGGGTCAACAGCAACCACGGGGTCTCTGACCTCAGACTCACAGTGACTTAACCCCAACACATCTGGGAATCTGAACACACACCGAAAAACGTCAGCTATACCACATTACGCTATTATGGAGGGCAAGATACACGTCATGATACAACTGCACCGTGCTATTATTGAAAGAAAATTGAAATACAAAATAGTCAAAGACATACATTCTTTGAAGTATAGCACACTCCAAACTCTCTGATTATGAAGTTTCTCATTCAATAAGACTAATAACTAAATAGTGTGGGCATAGGAATGAGTGGCTGGTGAGCAAATAGTTCAGCTAACTCACACCCAGTGGGCGGGACCCATGTTTGTAAGTCCCAGATTTCTTATTTGCATCAAGTTCTGCTTTCAGAGATCAGTGGGAGAAGTGAGCACTGAGGAGTGCTGACGACGGTGCTTCGGAGATAGTGCTAAGGTTGGATTAATTGTAACATTAACAAAAGAATACGCATTCTTGGTTTGTAGCATTAAACAATGCCAGGGATGATGCCATACCATAGCTCACGGTTAAGGGCAAAAGCTTCCACAAGAGAGAAATTTGGAAAACAAATTCCCCACTCTGCTACTTCTAGCTTGCGCTCAGCATTCTTGTCTACACAATGGGGATGCTACTTCTAGCTTGCGCTCAGCATTCTCGTCTACACAATGGGGATGCTGGTGGCTCAGGTACTCCGCATGGCTCAGGTACTCAGGTAGTTCTACTCATTCACAGCTTCACCGTTGAGTACCTGGAGCTTCCCAGTTCCACATATTCCCAGCGACCCTATACACAGTTTTCTGTTTTGGTTTGATTTTGGTGATGCATGTATGGGATCAAGCTTGTATATAAAATTTCATTTGCAATTCCAAAATGTGATGTGTAGAATATAACATGTCGAGTTAGACTCCAGGTGCAGGTGGATGCATGACAGAACCATGGCGAATTGCCTTCCTGGGATGCTGTGGGATCTAAGCGGGTCCACGGAAGCAGCACTGTAAAATGCTTAGCTGCTCACAGTTGGATAATTGTTCGACATCAGTGAGCTGTGCCCTACGCTTTTACATTCTAACACAACTGTTTCGAGCATATGTGTTTTCCCCCTGAGGTTTCCTTATTTCAAGGAAACTGCTTCAAGTCATAGTACACTGGTATATTTATTTTTTTAATTTAAAACAAAATAGTTCAGCTTCTTATTTTTATTTATTTATTTTTAGCTAGAAAATTAGAACATGTGACCTCACTGACCAGTTGCGGATCTTAAGGGCATGCGAATGTCACTGGTGACCACCCAAGGCTTAGTTCAAGAGCAAGCATTAATATACACACTGCTTTTCACAGGCAAATTCTCTCTCTCTCTCTCTCTCTCTCTCTCTCTCTTACACACACACACACACACACACACACACACACACACACACACACACACCGAACCATGTCTCCAGGGCCTTGGATAGTGTTGTTGTTGTTTTTTTTTCCAAGCAAATATAGTAGATAAAGAAAATGGAAGAAGTTACCTGGCAACAGTTTGGCAACACAATTTCTTATTTTCACAATTGATTTTTCTCTGTTCAGCAAGTGATTCTTATGTCCAATTTACATTTTAAGTATCCAAATTTCAAAAAGCTCACTTCTAAACGGAATAAAGATTAAACGCACAGTAGTGCAGGTTAGAAGTGAGCATGGCACACACGTGCAACCAGCATATAAAAATGTGCCAGCAAACTATGTTCACTAAAGAACCGCTGTGTACCCGACGCTCTTCTGCTTGGTACACATTCATTTCACAACAAAATATGCCAAGATTTAAAAATAAAGTAGGAAGTGGGAACTTCTTTTTCTTTTAAAGAAGTGAAGAAGTGCTTCACTATTAAAGAAGGCTCTGCTAGGTGGAGTAGGTTGGAGTGAGAAAAGGTGGAAGGAAATAGTTCAGATTCCCCCAGGAAGTAGGTGGCAGAGCCAATAATGACTTCCCAGCTTTGTGAAGTCGGGCCAATGAAAGAAAGCAAGAGGTCTTCGAGGAGAGCTCAGGGCGGTAGCGCACACACACATGATTTAAATAAGCCCGACAATTTCGGCATCTCTAATTCTAATTGTCTGGGCTCTGTTATGATGGAATGAGTTCAAAATGTCCATGGCGAAGCTCATTTGGCCCTCATCCTTACTGGAGATGAAATTCTTTCTCCTTTGACAATTGCAGGGTGCTCGTGCTGATGTAGGATAAACATGGTTTACAGCACGAGGTAGACTAGCCGTGTGCTTTAGAGAGACATACAAAATTACCCCAGGAAGCCACGGCCACACTTGCTCTACCTAGCCTGGGCCTTTCTTTGTCTAGAGCACTGTGGAAAACACCATCCAGATTTGCCAGCCACTACTGCTTATCTTTGGAATTTCAAACCAGTCACCGAGACTGCCAGCGATCTACTTAGTGAGTTCTGCTTTAAGTCCGGGTGCTCAAAACTTGTGATCTAGCAAAGCTGGAGGCACTAAAAGATGCTGCTCCTAGCCGAGGTCGGTTCTTTTTTCTCTTCAAAGGGACAGCTGTGGCTCCGAAGCAGGAAACAAGCTGCACCAAGGGCTGAATAGAGCAGTTTGTCATAATCTTACATATTGATTGACAGCAGTGCTGGGGGTGGCATCCAGGGCATCACCTAGACTAGGGAAGTGGTCTACACCGAGTGACACCCCTTCTACCATCACCATCTACTTAAGTGGAAAACAACTAGAGCCTCTTAGCAATCCCCACTCAGGAGGAGCTTCGGGGCAGGAGTCACTGGGCATCTCTGAATGGAGCCTTCATCACTGCATAATCAGCAAGGCGCTGCTACTACATAATTTGGTGGACGAAGCAACAAAAACTCTGTGAAATTAAGATGCCTGTTCAAAGCCACATGGCGGGGAGTGGCAGGGACCAGGTGTGCACCTGGGCAGTCTCAGCTGGAAGTCACACTTGCTAATAATAACGGATCTGCCTCTCACTCCAGTCGCATGGGTACCTGAAGCTGATGTCACCATGACCTTCCACTCGCTCCTCAAAGAGCATCAATAGGACATCTAAACAATCAGATTGCTTGAATTTCCCCTTAGCAACAAATGTCCCTAATGAGAATAACTGACTTGGTGGGTTCACCGTAATTATGTGCAGGCAATTGGGAATGGATAGATTTGCCATTTGAAAAGCCTCTCTCTCCCTTTGTCTCTGTGAATGCAGCCCCATTCATAACCGGGAGCCAGCAAGCTCCATTCTCTTTGTGAAACTTCACCCAAATGAGACCTTTGGGCTAATCAAGCAGAAGTGGGTTTCCACAGTCCCTTCATCAAGGAAATGAGGCAGATAAACAGTATAATTATGGATTCTATTTTTAGCTAAAACAAAGATGTATGTCTCAGCTCAGGGTCTTTATCTAGTGAGAGAATAGTAAATTTAGAATGAATTGCAAGTCGAGATGGTGCCGAGGCCATTCCTTCCCAACACTGAATTCAGGATTTACACAGACTTTTAACACAAAATTCCAGCTACGGCACCCCATGGAGGAATCCACACACCTCCCTCTGTTCCAGTGTCTTCATTTACAACACGGCAAAAATCGTATTTCCCCTTTCCCTAGTAAAATAGATGGCCGTGGGCCTGAGTGAGACAGCTCAGATGTGGGATCCAGCTCTACACCATGACAGAAGGCAGCTGGAACTTTCATGCAGGTAGAAAGCCTTGGCTTAGGTCTGTGTGTGTGCGTGCTCCCTCCAATGCTCCTATCATTCTCCCTATCTGCCTGAAGGGGTCCTGGGAGAAACCTGGTGACAAGTACTTGCAGGGACTACCTCTCAGCTGCAGAGGAGGGGAGACTGGAAGGGGGCCTGGAAAAGTTTCCGAACACTCTGAAGTGCTGGAGCATTCTGTGTTAGCATACCAAAGTTGCAGTGTGAATGTCTGACCCCTCTTCTAATAATCTTTGGGATGAAGGTGTCACAGTCTAGAGTTGAGAGGGGCTCTCAACTTGTGGGTCATGATCACCTTGGGGGTCACATATCAGAGGTCTTGCATATGACATAGCAAGAATTATGGAATAATTTTATGGTTGGGGGTCACCCCAATATGAGGAGCTGTGTTAAAGGGTCACAGCATTAGGAAGATTAAGAACCACAGGTCTAGAATAAGTGGACATTTTGACATTATCTTTTAGGAAGAAATGTAGGAAAATTCTCCCGACAGAACACTGAGAACTAAAGCATCACACCATCATTTTGACCTGCGCTGGGACAGTTGTGGAGGAACAGGGATATAGAACTCGGAGTGGGAACCTTCTTGAGTATCTACAGAGTCCAGGCAGTAACCATGTCTTTATTAATCACTCTGCCCTGACTGATGTCCCTCCATCAAGACCAGAACTTCTCGATGTTGACTTTCTGAGTCAGCTGCTGCTCTGTTGTGGGGCTGTCCTTAAGGAATAGCAGTATCCTGGCCTCTACCCACTAGATGCCAGTAGCAAACTGTGACAGTCACAATCAGAAACGCCTCCGGAGAGTGCAGTGACTGGTGGGGGACAGAATTGTCCCTCAGTTAAATGATACTGTTCTCAGCAAAGACCACAATGACGGGCTCTCAAAAAAATTGTTAAACCTTTGGAACCAAAAGTGAGGGTGGCTTTTGAGATGAAAGGTCAAGGTGAGAATTGGGGGTCTGTCTGGGTGTAGAAACTGACACAAAGAAGGTCTCTCTTGGGGACTGAGGATACGGTTCAGTGGGGAGTGCATTTTTCTGGCATTCAGGAAGATCTAGTCCTCCACACTGTGTAAAGAAGGCAACATCCCAGCATCGGACAGATAGAAGTAGGAGGATCAAAAGTCAAAAGTTCAGGATCATTCTCGGGTACACAGAGAATCAACAACAACAACAAAAAAGAGTTCCTTCCTCATCTGTGAGGGAAAATGCCAAGAAATTAAGCACCAAACATACAAACATGAAGTGCCAAACATGACTCGCCCACCACCTCTCTGCACAAAGCTCACTCCTAAGAGTGAGCCACCCTTAAAAAGCAAGAATACTCCCCTTCCCACTGGACTCCTGCCCATGCGCGCCAGTGCCCACTTCAAGCTTGTACTGTACCTGACTAATCTTTATTAGCCATCGAGGAAACCAGAGACTCCTAGAGCTTCCTGCAGAGACAGGGTCTAACTTTCGGGCTAGACAACCCCTTCAGAGCCATCACAGCCTCCTTTAGGGAGTCAGCCTTTGTTCTCGGCTATTGGTGTCATAGGAAGATGGTCTTAGCCAAGCTGCACCTCACGCCCTCCAAATCTACGGATTTATTCGGCCCCACCTCATCTTTTTTTTTTAAAATAAAATTTATAAATATCAATGAAAACGAATTTAGACCACAGGTCACAGGTTTAGGGGCTATAATAGTCTTTTTTCCAGCTACCCTGAGTCATGGTTTGTACCCTGTCTACTAACTTCCTGTTCTTCACGTTGATTTCTGACCATATTAACTCCACAGCCCCCCACTACTGGACTTCAAGTCTTAGGTCTGGAGTTTTGTTTATCATTTTACATATTTTTATGATTTTTTTTGAAAAGGATATGGCTCTTGCTATGTGACTCAGACTGGTTTTCACTTCCTAAACTCACAACAATTCTCTTGTCTCCGCTTCCTGATAAGCGTGTGGGTCTTGCATCTGGCTACATAAGCATACCAATATTTTACAATTCTCATTCAAACTTTTGCAGGGCCAGTATAAGGACCTTTCTGTGGGTGAATGAGAATCCTGAAATGACCTCCTTAGGGACACTGAACAAGCCACCATCGCTTGGTATTGTAAGTGCCCTGTCAACTATGGAAACCCTTCCTAACAGTCTCAGTTATGGCCTTATGTTCACTGTCTAGACTGGGATAATAGGAATGTATGCTGCAATTCAATACTAGTGCCCACCCAGTAACCTTGATGGGGTGATGCCTGGCAGAAGAATGACCCAATAAGGTATTTAATAAGCCAAGGCCTTGCTGTGCCCTCAGCCTCAGTTGGGTGCTGTTGGGAATAAATAGACAGTTATATCACCAAGGAAACCTAGTGTCATGTAAACGAAACAAAGAAAGGTGACCATGGTAGAGAAGGGCAGGGAGTGAGTGTTAAAGGACTGAGGGGGAAGCAGAAGCAAGTGTTTGGGGATTCAGAAAATCCACAGAGGGCTCCTAAGGCATGAACCACAAGGCTAATATCCAATACCTAAGTTGTACCACTTTATGATCTCACCATTAAAATGAAAAAAAAATATAAATAAAATTCATGCTTGTAGCCTACCAGGCTTTAACATCCACGTTTAAAGAATTCAGAAAACAAAACAAAACAAAACACACACACACACAAAGCCAAACAAAAACAGAGAGTATCTGAGAACTTGCATTGGTGAGAAGACCTGGGGGAGACGGCTGGGGACAGCTCACCCTGGAGTGAAGGCTTTGAAGGCAACATCGTCACTGCTAATGTCAGCACTGTCATCTTCATTATCAGAGATTAATTACAGTAGCATCTTAGGCTCCATTCACTCTGGTCATCAGGTAACATGATTTATCTCTCTTATTACACACAGACACAACACACATACAACACACACACACAAACTTACACACAACACACACACACAGATAAATATTCTTCTCACTGTTCTTCTGATGGAGAAATTAGGACTTGGTAAGATCAACTGGTTTGTCAAATGTAAGATTTGAAGCCTGAGTTAAACCACACTATAGACTAACTTGGGTCTCTGAGAATGTCCACTAACTACCACTCAAAATATCAATCTAGGTTTCTGCAGTTGTGCAGACACAACTAGAGTGTTTATCCATCCAGCCAGTCAGAACATGGATGACTTGTCTGCTTCGCTTAGCTTTTCATGTTGCCTATTAGCTTTCTGAAGATTTCAGACCCTTCCAAAGTATGACTTTTCTACTTGTGTTGGGGAAGCAGGTCCAAGTGAACATGGGAGGAAAGAGTCTGTAGAATTCTGTGTCGGACTGCATGGCCTAGGCTTCAGCAGAGTGGCTTACTGCCCACAGAACTGAAGGACCGTCACAGTGTTCTGTGTGGTTTAACCAAGCCAGTGGATCTCTGATGAAAAGTATCAGTGTCCAGGTTCATCACTCACACTAAGAAACAGAAACCCCAGCTGCTGCTCACCTTTAGCTGTCACATCCGAGTGCCACCAACTGCAGAGGTTAAATTCCACCAGGAACCTAAACAATGGAAGTCCAGGGTTATACGGTCATCTAAGCCCCAGCTCGAAGAGTACGATTATATGTCATTTGGTGCTGTCCCCACTCTATTTGAAAGAATAACGCTGCACTTTGGAAACATTGCTGTGGCTGACTGAGTTCCCATTGAATTACCGCTCAGTTTCAGTTCACTTTTAAAAAGCTATTTTACCATCAGTGGCAACATAGCCCTGAGATTATGGTCTCCTGGTTGAGAGGAATTTTTAGTTGAGAAATGTCTGCTGTTTGATCAGAAGTCAGCCTCTGGTAATTTACTCATAATATCACCTGATTTTATTCTATAATAAATAGCCAATTTCTAAAGGACCCTTTGCCTTATTTCATAACTTAAAAATAGAGCATTCTTCTGTGTCAGAACCATGGTCTGCAGCAATATAGGATGGGTTGGTTCAGCAAATGTGTTTAAACATGTGCATGAGGGCAAAGAGGAGGTCAAACTTTTAATGAAATTATGCCATAACCCAACTTCAGAAAAATCCAAATATCTCAATTTATAGCTAAGGATTCAAAGACAATATGAATCACCTAAATGAATGGTGACAGATCAAAAAATAATTTTCATTTTTTTATCATACTCAAGGCTACTATCCTTAACAACTACCTCTCCATCAAAATCCTACCAGTAGCTTTAATCCTTCTTCCATCTCTTCTATATACAGCACACTTGTTTGCCTTGGGGATTTATAAACATTGTTCAATTAATATAGATTGCATTAAAGAAAAAAAAATAGACAATGTCAATTTGCCAGATGGTAAGGGATTTGCCTTAAACCTACAGCACTAAATCCTGGCTGGGAGAGAGGAAGAGCGATAGTTTGATACAAATTGCTCAGTCTGGTCAACATTCTATTCATGGGCTACACTGTGCTGCAAAGTGTCCATTACTTCATCTGTAAGCCAGAGTTTTCCTCTCTGTGCAATTCAAGTCTGACTTCAGTCATAAAGTCACCCAACATTCTCAAAAGAGGACCACAATTTGATAAGGTTAATTTATTAACCCATACCTAGGTAGAGCCCCTAGCCCCTTCTGTGGCCCATGTAAACCTGGCTCCCGACCAAGCCAATACATCCCAGAAACAGTGGACAGCTTGGCTGTGTGTTCTCCTGACCACAGCCCACCCAGGCAGCATTAAGACAGCCAGGCATTCGTGTTAAATTTAACAGTAACCACAATAAATAGATTTGGCTTGTGTATCATAAGCTGTTAGTCTGCTCAACAATGACACAGAGGCACAGAGAGTGGTTGTGAGTAGCTAACATTTAAAAAGACAGCGCTGTGCTCTCAGAGGTCAGTCCTTGGAGGTGCTCAATGGATCCGAGGTGAGCGAGAGCAGGGAGCGTCATCTCCCCCTTCACCATATCGGAGAAACAGAGCAACAAGGGTGCTTGTGGGAAAGAATATAGCAGATGGTACTCACAAGACAAGTTCAGTCATTATCCACTTGGCTGCTGAGAGGAAGGCCTTATAGGGCTGAAGGGAAGAATTCACCCCGTTAAAACAACGGATTACATAAGAAGTTTGTAGTTTGACTTAAGGCTTTACATAGAGACAATGTTATTCTTCTGGAGAGATGGATATCATGTTAAAAACCAGGGAAGGTCTAGCTTGAGGAAGAAAATGCTTGGATACTGTATCCCAACACTAACATTTTAAAACTTTGAACTCCCCTGTAGTAAGATGTGATTTACAAGTAAAATAAACATGATCTAATACAAGGGTTATCACTGGGGGTGGGGGAGGAAGTTCAACAAACGATGCTTAAACCTTTACCCTCTCGGGGCTAATATTTCACAGCCTGATGCTAAGGGGCTGGAATCATGTAACTAATTTCCAATGGTAATTCACAGCACCCCCCTTTGGAAAGGTGGCTCACGGTTCTCCATCACTGTGTGTCATTCATGGAGAGAAGCACAAATTGAACACACTTGATTTTAATGCCTTCCATGAATTATGTAGGATTTGGACTGCCCTTTCTCGCACTTACATATTTGGACTTGAAAAAATGATAACCATATGAACATGTGATTTTATCCCTGCAGAAAGTCCCCTGCACGCTATAAAAGAAGGCATTGACAGCCTAATCTTTATTTCAGAATATTTTAATTAAAAAAAGCAGTCGGATTGTTTACTCTGTGATATTTCCTATGTGGATAATTCAATTTCCTGAATTCTGGAAAATACCATGTCCCCCTCAGTTGGTTCTTTGTACCTAGGTATGCCAGATATGTAAGTGGTGTATAGACTTGCGAGGCAGACGATGGCATTGGCAGAGCTGGGCTCCAGACAGCAGGTCCAGAAAACCCTCAGCACCTTTGGAGGCTGCCATTTAGGGAAGTGCGTGCCAAATCCTGGTTTCTGAGGCAAGGCTGCCTAATCCTCCTCTGTGAGCATTTTAATTACAAGAACCAGAGCTGGGAATGGAGGAATTAGCCAGTAAATAAAACAAGAGTGAATTTGTAGTCCCCTAACAGTTGCTGAAAGGCTCCTGTCTAGACTCAGAAGGCAGCAGAGAACAGCATCAACAACAACAACAACAACAACAACAAAAGTAAACCTATTGGACTTCGTCACAGCCCATTCTGCTTTGCAGGCTGTGTCATTCTTTCTCTGATCTCAGGGAGATCTTCAACATAAGTCCCTGAACCAGAAGACTCTGGGCCTCTAGGTCTAGGGTCAGAGAACCAAATGTGTCACCAAGTTCCACAGTTTTGCTATTAGGTATTATGGCATTGAAGCTATCACTTTCCCCAGGCCCAGAAAGACCCAGGGGAGTCAGATCATGGGGTAATTCTGGGTCTTTGTTCCCCCGGGATAGTAGTGCAAGTGGCTTTGAGAGAGAGGACAGGCTGTGTAGCTTGGCAGTGGCTCGCCAGAGGCCAGGGGGAAAGAACTCTCTCCAGAAGAACTTGTTAGACCCAGCCCAAACTGGATATCTGGGCAAACAAAAGGATTATGCTAATTGGGATTAAGGTTTTAAATGCAAAAGATCAATGAGCAGGAGAAGGCCATTGAGGTTTTTGACAGTAATGAGGAAGAAAACTAATCTTGAAACATTTCAAATCTGCAAATAGTATTCTAAAGAAAGCCTCCATTAGAAGTGGCCTTCTCCTCCAAAGTTCCCTTTAAGGGGTGTTTTTGTAAAGCCCACTGCTCAGCCGCCTCTCTGAAACTTTCTAGGTCACTCAGTGGAGAAGAATCACTTCAAGAAGCAGTTGGCTTTTAGATAATGCCCTTGTAAAGTCTGTCTCACATCTAACAGGGGCCAATACGGTGTACCAAGATAGTTTTGCAATTTAAGGGAAAGTTTTGGTTGGATTTTAGTATTTCCCAAATGACATGTCAAGGGTTATATTTGTAGACCTTTGTGGCCTATCTTGAGGAATAGGAAGAAAAATCAAAAGGTGAGATTTCTTCCTTTAAGGAAGAAAAATAAACCATCTGAGATTTCAGGTAATTATTTTCTGTACATTGCAAATTATATCTTTAAGACAGGAATAGTCAATTTCTGACAGTCTGGAGGCAATTTTTTGGGACACAGCAGCGTGTGTCCTGCTCCTAGGCTATGATATCCTCAAGGGACATGCATGTGCACATGTTTGTGAAAGTGCTTGGTTGTGTGTGTGCCTGTGTGTGTGTGGAGGCCAGAGGCGGATTGTAGATAGCTCCCCCAGCTGCAGGCCACTTTGGCTTTTGTGTTGAAGTTTCTCAAACACCTTCAAGTTCAGAGATTCTGGCTGGACAGACATCTGCTCTGTTCTGGGTTACAGATGGGTGAGGTGGGATGCCTTTCTTCATGCTGCGAATATGTGCTGCTTTTACTGGTTGATAAAGCTTCTTTGGCCTATGGCAGGGCAGAATATAGCTAGGCAGGAAATCCAAGCAGAGAGACAGGGAGGAAAAAATAACGGAATGGAGAAGATGCCAGCAGATACCAGAGAAGCAAGATGTGAGGTAATCATCCACAAGCCTTGTGGTAAAATATAAACTATTAGAAATGGGCTAATGTATATACAGAGCTAGCCAGTAAGAAGCCTGAGCCACCAGCCAAACAGTTTGCAATTACTATTAAGACTCAGAGTGGTTATTTGGGAACTAATGTGCAGGAGCTAAACCTCAGTTACACACATGCACTCCCACGTTTGGCTTTCGTGTGGGCACCTCACTGGGGACTCAGATCCTCATGCTTATGTGGAAAGAACTTTAGTGACTGAGCTGTCTCAACTTCCCCAGAAGAGCAGTTTCTGTTCATCAAAATAAAATTCTTTTAATTCTCATTTGTAACACACAGTGAAACTTCCCTTCTTGTCTATGAAAAGGGGGGACTGTTCATTAATCTACCTAAGACCTTGACCTGATTTTCACTTATATAATCCCTGGATCTGGGTTTAAACAGAAGCAGTTCTTAGTGAGTGAAGTCAGGAAATACCTTTAAACATGCTTGGTTTTGAACCCGTCACATTTGATTACCCTGCAGTCTGAGCCACATTCCCCCAAGGCAGCAGAAGTCCCCAGGTACTACCTGGGTAGCAGCTTTGTACTTACATCCAGCAGTCCGTGGGCACTGTCACTGCTCTCCTTGTTAGCCCGACACATGGCCTGGTAGTCGTACAGGGTGATTCTACAGGGGAACAGAAAGAGGCTTCAGGAAATGAAAACCCATGGGTACCACATAATGCTTAGGGCCAGGGAGGTGAGTCGTCACTAGTGCTGTGTGTGACTGTCACAAACAGAAAGAAGCCTGACAGTCACAGGGTTAGGGCAGAGCAGTGAAGAAACTGTGAGCTGTCAGGTCTCATCACCAGGAGCTTAACAAAGGGAGTGAATGAAGGTGTTCGGAAAATACAGGGAGATTAAAAAAAGACCTCACGATGAGTTCTCCGTTTTAGTTCTAAACAAGGACAGTTTGCCGGACCCACTGTACTCCCTAGGTTATGCTGATTGAAACCAGGTCCCTGGATATATTTGTTTTTTAGATGAGACCCAGCAAGTGCCATTTTAGGTTACAAAATGGCAGGACCATCTGCCTGTTCCCATGCACTAGGAAACAGAACAGGATTGAGTCAAAACCTGAAGTCGTGGGAGGGGGACCCGGCGTCTCACTGGCTACAGTTCCCTCAGTGTTACAGCTCCAGGAGTTCAGGCATCCTTGTCTGAAGCAGCATAGTTTATGAGGCAGGAATGTGGATATTTTGTTTCCATTGTTGAGAAGAGTGTTGCTGTCAGCCCCAGAAACACTACATAGTTTGTCTGAGGTGATTTGTTCCCCAGTTGACAATTCTTAAAAAAAATTAATTTTTTTAAATGAGCATGTATTTTATCTCATTCTCAGAAGCAGTGGTCAGAGACATGGGTCCCTATCTGACCTTCAGTGTTCCCACCCCCCCCCCCTTACACAATTCCAAAGAAGAGGTGACCAAAGTCCTGCCTGAAACAGAAAAATTTCAAAGACCTTAGTACATCCAACCCAACATGTCAGTGAAGAATTCTCCTTACAGGAATTCCTTTCTAGAAGGGCCATTACTTAACACTGGGTGCACTTACTGCTATGCTTAGAGAGGATTCAATACTACCATTCTGTGTGGCCAATAGGTCGTGGTACCCATCTCTCAACTCCCTCACGACCCTAGCCCCTAGCCCCTGGCACAGGATGGATCATGAAAAATAAATTCTTTCCAAGGCAAATGCGTGAATTACTGCTTGATGGCTAAGTGAACCCCAAGACATCATGTACAGACCTTCTTGGAACAACTCATGGGAGACAGAACAGATCCACATATGGGTGCCCAAAACAAAATTGGCCACCTCTGACCAAACCATAATTGAGGTCAGCTCCTACAAGTGGCACATAGGTGTGGTACAATAAGCACAAAGTAGCAGAGACACAATAGCCCATACAGTCCTGGGTGCCTCTTTGCATCAGAAACTGTCTCCCCTATGCTGACCCTTTCTTTTTCTCTTGCAAACAAGCAGCTTTGTTTATGGAAATAGAAACAAAGACCTTGAATCAGCCCCACACTACCCTTGGTGAAGTCTATGCCCAGACTTCAATCAGCTGGGCAGAGGTGGACAGTTCACTGGCTAGTAACCATATTTGTTACTGCAGTTCAGGGCACCCTCTGAAGCTGGGGTGAGGGGAACATGCTTAAGTAACTTCCGACCCTGCACTCTGAGATGAGGACTGTGGCCACCGTTGGGTGGATTCTAGGTAGTGACCATAATCTTCCAAGCAGATCGTCCCATTTGCCAGAAGCGCAAAGCAACATGTCCAAGTCCACACAGCTCCCCAGTGAGAGAGCTAGGAAGAGCTGAGGGCCGGTCTGAATCCACTTCCCTCTGCCTGCTTCTCAGAAGTAGGTTCTGAGTCTCGGAAATGCACAGCGCCACACCTGTATCCATTGGCAGGCTCACTCTGGACTCTCCTAACAAATGCTGCCCAAGACAGGTTCTCAGAACCGAAGTCTGGGATCATTTCGTGCTTCCAGCTGAGGGGCAATTGAGCAGTCCCGCCCCACCCCTAGCCAGAATAAACCAGCTGGCTCACAAGGCCAGCTGGCTAGTGGTAACCATGGCAACCCCCTGACTGACAGATGGCTGGAAGCTGGGGATTCTCCCTGGAACTTTTCCAAGGACCCCAGCTGACACTCTGAGGGTGAAATGAATCACTGTGGGGAAGCTTCCGGGCCTGAGCACCTGCCGCTCATCGCAAAAGGATCGGGGAGGGTGGTGCCTGATACTACTGTTCCGACAGAGGTCAGAGAGTCAACCCTCCCAGGTGTCTCCACGTCTCCACACATTGACATCCTTAACCAGATGTTGAAAAAAAAATAGAGAGAGAGAGAGAGAGAGAGACTTTCAGATTATTGCTCTTTTGCAATTGAGTTTTTCTTTTCTTTTCTTTTCTTTTCTTTTCTCCTGTTTTAAATAACTCCACTTTGCGGCTACCTGCATCCTGTTCTGCTGATTATAGTCGAGAAACAAGATAATTGCCTGCTTTCCTTCAGCTCTAAAATAAGCCCCTAGAACGGTGCCTAGCCCCATGGAGCTCAGCGCTGGGAATTTAACCTCATGACAGATAACATGCCTTAATTCCCATGACTTCATCACCAGACCACTCCGGCATGGTTGTCCACAGCCTGAGACCTTGTCATTAGCGATAACCCGCCCCCTGGATGGGGCTCTTTGAAACTCGGATGGAGGCAAGCACTGCATCCCACGCAGCGGCCCAAGCTGCCAGCACAGAGCCCGCTGTGTACCCTGAACCGGGTGGTTTACCTGGGCGTTTTAACACTTATTCTGCTGTTCCTGTCCTTTTTATCCACCAGGGGAAAAAAAAAATCCCAACCAAGTAATATTTTTTTTTCTAAGACTTAGCCGGTTGACTTTTAAATCGGTAAACTGAGCTCATTTAGTCTGCTTAGCAACTGTGGGACAAACATTTATTAAACATCTACTAAGTGCCACAAGTTTGGGAAACTTGACTATGATCATGCCTAATCACGGCAGTGCCCCCCCCGCCACGACGCCAAGGCTAAATTATTAGCCTAAAACCCAACCTTGAAACAGCTTAGCATTTATAAACAGAGACAGAGAAGCGGGAGCGAGCGAGAAGCCTTTGCCATGAGGCCCATCTGGGGGTGTAATTCAGCAATTTCGAATTTGAACTTCTAAGAAGCAACACTGACCTGAAACAACAAATACAAATGCTTTTTTCTGTTGAGCTTGAAAACACACTCCCCTGGGATCGCTCTCCTGGGCAAGGGCACTGGAGAAGCATGCACACAGGGGATATCTAAAGAAGGGAGGGGTCGTCTCCCCACCCCCAAGGTCCATCATCAGGTCATTCCACTGAAGCATCTCCCAGGAAGGACACTGTAATTTCCACAAGGCACACTCACAGGGGAGCCAGGCATCTACCTCACCCAGGCCCTGCTGCCTTCCAGTTGGCTAACCACAGATCACTCAGCAGCAGCTTTAGTTGTGGAGTGCACTTTGTAAGCCATGTGCTGCTGCCTTGCCCAGGAGGCAGCAGCGTGGACATGGCAGATTGCCTTTGCTAGGGATGCAGGAAGGCAATACCTTCCATTGTCAGGTGCTTAGGGTATCCAAACCACCAAAGCTCTGATTTTTCTCCCAGGAATATTGGCATTCCCCCAATGTCAGAGGCACAGAGCATTAACTAGAGTAGGAAGCTAAGACTAAGGAAGGAAGGCCAAGCCAGGCATAAGATTCTTCCCATGTACATTAAGCAGAATTTTCATCATAGAGACAAGTAATGGAGGGGATCAGTTAGAAGTGAAGAGCCAAATTCCCCCATTTTGTCCTCTGCCTCCATCTTGTGTCTTGTGTAAGCTGTTTTCCATAAACCATTCCAGTCCTCAGAAATGGCTAGGGGCAAAAGTAACAGGGTAGCAGTCTGGAAAGTACAGATTACTGTAAAACGACCCCGCCACAAGGTCAGCCAATAAGAAACCTTGACAAGCAACAGGTGAGGGTAAGGTTCGAAAATAAAAATTTGTGAAAAGTCTCTAGTCACAAGCCAATCAGAATTCAACCCGTTACCCCAAACCCTGCTGATATAACTTTCCTGGTTTCTGCCTTTAAATAATGCTCTCTAGAAGGGTGGGGTACCTTGTAACATGAAGGGTCCTGCTTGTTGGGGTTTCTGTCCCACCTGGTACCCCAGAGCCAGCAAGCCCCAAAGCAAATCACACAGAGGACTACATAAGATTATAAACTGATTGGCTCATTAGCTCAGGCTACTTATTAGTTCTTATAGTTTATATTAACCCATTGTTCTAATCTACGGTAGCCACATGGCTCTGTATTGCACCTTGCTTCTTCCGTGGTTTGGGCAGGACTGTGGAGGGAGCTTCCTGTTTCCCAGAATACTCCTGTTCTCATCTGTCCGCCTCTACTTCCTGTCTGGTTGACTCACCTAGACTTCCTGCCTGGCCAATCAGCATTTATTTAAAACATGATTGACATAATACAGACAATTCTCCTGCACCAGTACCTCTGACAAGGTCCAGGCTGGCATGCAATTACAATAATAAACCTTGCTTTTGCATTTCAGTGAGCCAGTCTCCATGGTGATCTTTTGGAGTCCCCATGGACTGGGCACAACAAAAAGGAGGATGTAGTGTGAATTCTAATTGGTCTTAATAAAAACTCTGAGTCAGATATAGGAGATTAATGCTGAGAAATCAGAGAAGCAGAGCAGCCAACCACTAGTTTTTACCTCTACCAAATCCTCAGGATGAATGGGTGATCCTGTCTCCAGGAATCCTCAGACTGAATGTAATGAGCTCCTGTCTCCTCTGCCTTATATTCCTCTCTGCTCAGCCATATCTCTTCCTGTCTCCACTTCCCTAGTGCTGGGATTAAAAGCAAGTGCCCTCTAAGTACTCGGATCAAAGGCATGAGGTCCCAAGTGCTGGGATTAAAGCTGTGTGCCACCACGGCCCAGCCTCGATGGTTAACTAATGACTAGGTCCTCACTCTGATCTCCAGGCAAGCTTTATTTGTTAGAGCACAAGCAAAATATCACCACAGGAGGAAATGTTTATCTCAGATTACAGTTTCAGAGGCTTCTGTATATGGTGCGCTGGTGCTCTTGCTTTTGGACCCATGGCAAGATACAAGGGTATCATGGGGGAAAGCTGCCCACATCAGGACATCCAAGAGGCTGAGAACAGCAGGAAAGGGCGGGGCTAAGATCTATCTTCCTAAGGCATGATTCAGATAGCTCACTTCCTCCATCCAGGCCTCACCTTCTATAGTCCCATTGCCCCCCAAGAGTCTCTCGAAATACTGAGTCCAGTAGCGGACAAAGCCGTTGACAACTTGAAGATTTTACGAAGCAGAGATCTTTGGAAGTTGGGTCCACTCTTCAGAGGAGCCACATGGATTACAGCAGGTGTGGAGGAGGCAGAGTTAGTCTCCCAGGACCTACCCCATTGATGAGCAGTGCCCAGGTTTTTCTTTGTTTACTTTGTTCAGATACTTTGGAAGCATGACGAAACCATCCATTTGGGCAGAGGTATTGCAAGGGAGGCTGCTTAAAAAAACGGGTAATTTACTAAAGCAAATTTTAGGGAAGAAACAACAAACTTGATCTTTTGAACTTTTGTGCACCTGATGAATCTCTTTCTGCCAACCAGGACTGCAGAGACGGAGGCTGGCATGGACATTGTGTTTCAAAGCCAACGAAGGAAATACAGCTGTCGTCCTGGGCTTCCGCTGACTAACACAAGGTCCTCAAAGGAATACTGTAAATATCCTCTAGCTCTTGAGACAGAGTATGCATAAACAATATCAACAATATCAACAAAAATAATTTCTGGGAAAAAAATCCATGACAAAAGATCAGCAGAGACCAGAAGAACCTATTCTGAGCTCAAATTCCATTAGTCCCACCCATTCCTATGGGTAAACTTACAAGATACTAAAATCTAGAGCCTCCCCTTTAGCTCTGCTTTTGCCAAATGAAGTGCAAGTCTCTCCCTCTTGGGAGTGTTATGGGGATTAAGCAAGGACAGTCATGTGATATCCCTTCCTAGAGGATAAGGCAGGTTACCCAACTGAGAAAGACCAAGGCAGCCATTCTTGCAGCAGCTTGTGAAGTTTGCAGAGAGGTGTTGGGAGTATTATGTTAAGGTGTGTTACTTTTGTTTATGTTGCATTTGTTTAACTCTGTGAAGCTGTGATGCTTTGCCTGTCTAGAATACCTGAAAGTCTAATAAAGAGCTGAGCGGCCAATAGCGAAGCAGGAGAAAGGATAGGCTGAAGTGGCCAATAGTGAAGCAGGAGAAAGGAGAGGCTGGAGTGGCCAATAGCGAGGCAGGAGAAAGGAGAGGCTGGAGTGGCAGGCAGAGAGAATAAATAGGAGAAAACTGAGAGGAGGGGTTAGGAGGAAAAGTAGTCAAAGAAGGAGAAGGACATAAGGGGCCAGGCATGTAGCTACACAGCTACACTTACCATGGAGTAAGATTTACAGAAGAGAATGGGAAAGCCTAAAGACAAAGGGTAAGTGGGATAATTTAAGTTAAGAAAAGTGGTTAAGAAATAAGCCAAGATAAGGCTGGACATTTATAACTAAGACTAAGATTCTGTGTGTGATTTCATCTGGGAGTTGGGCGGTGCCCTCTCAAAAGAGACCAAACAGCTTAACATCACGCTACTGCCTCACACTACGACAGAGTGGCCTGTTGGAATCTTCACGCTTCTGCATTCCAGAAAGTTTGACCCTGAAACACACTTGTTTCAGGCTGATTGGTCTCCTTGTTCCAGCCAATGCTACCCTTGACAAAGCCTACTTCTGTGGAAGTGGACAGGTCAACAGGAAGCCACGAAGCCATTATGTTCATTACAGGAGCTAGAGGCTTTGGTGGGACAGTCGGCACAGAAGGAGAACAGCCATTCAACCGTAACATAATTCTCTGTCACTTGCTCTATTCAAGGCTGGGTCGTAGGTTGAAAGGTAATGGGCTCACTGAAGATTTGGAAAATCCTAGCTCTCCCATAGCAAGAAGGAAGAAGGGCCTCATTCTACCTGGATGTGGCACCACCTAAAAAGGTGATTTCAATTACAAAGCATTCTTGGTAAACATATTTACGGCTTTTTTTTTTTCTGGGGTGGGGGATGACAAGCCATACTGCATCCAGCACAGAAAGTGAGGGTGAGAGATGGGGGATGGGGTGGGACGAAAGCTGACAGACAGGTAGGTTCCATTGACAGCTTCAAAGCACCAAAATTATTTGACCACGGCCGGCCCATTTCCCTGCAAGCTCTAGGCCAAGGGTGTCCACCATGATTCTTTCAGGCTTCAAGCAGAATTAGATTTGTGAAGAAAAAAGGAATATGAGCCTTGGTCTTCCCTGAAAATACAGGAATATTTGACAAGAGCAAACCCCCAGGGAAAACCCCTCAAGTCCCTGGTGCTTGGTAAGAAACATCACTCTCATTTTCTACCTGGTTGCTAACTGCTATGAATTCCTTAAGTTCCACATGGGAAGTTCCCCCTTCCATTTCCCTGATTTAAATATCTTCAAAATCATATGTGTCTGATGTGGGATGCCCCTCTGTATGCTTTGAATATGTTTTTATTACCATTGGTTAATAAAGAAGATGGTTTGACCAATAGCCAAGCAGAATAGAGCCAGGTGGGAAATCCAAGCAGAGATAGAGAGAGAAAGAAGACAGGGTCTGAGACACGCCATCCAGTCACCCAAGAAACATGATACCAGCAGGCTGGTGAAAGCCATGGTCACGTGACAATATATAAATTATTAGAAATGGCTTAATTTCTAAGAGCTAGCCAGTAAGAAGCCTAAGCCATTGGCCAAGCGATTATATTAGCAGTAGCCTCTGAGTGATTATTGTGTATAAGCTGCTGCAGGGAACACTGGGAGGGAGAGAAACTGGTACTGCAGACCGGAAGGGACAGAAAACTGCAGCTACGTTTGTCTTCTCACAATGGGCATGCTGTATCCAAGGTGTAGTCTGACCCAGTGGGACTCAGGTGAACTGTGTTCTGCCCTTTTCGGGAGCAGAGGGACAATGCGGTGGGAAGAAGGGAGACCCACCTTTCTTTGATAATCTAGTGAATATTCTGCTGTGGCTAGATGCCCTTCCTGAGACAAAGCCCAGGTTCCCTTCTTTCTGTCTGTATACCTGGTGTTTTGCTTTAGTTAGCATGGCAGATCCTAGAACACTGGTTCTCAACCTGTGGGTCAGGACCCCTTTGGGCATCAAACGAACTTTCACAGGGATTGCCTAAAACCATCAGATAACACAGATATTTACATTACAATAACATTACAGCTGTGAAGTAGCAGCAAAATAATTTTATGGTTGGGGTCACCACATTGTGAGGAACTGTATTAAAGGCTGCAGCGTTAGGAAGGTGGAGACCCACACCATTTAGGCGTCTGGGAGGGAAATCGCTACTTGAATGAAAGATGGATCTCGGCATACCTTGTCTGGTGTGAATGTGAAATGTCTCCCACAGGTTCGTGCATTTGAACATTCCATCTGCAGCTGGTGACATTGTTTGGGAATCCTGGTCTAGTTGGGACATAAGGCCTAGGTGGGAGGCATAGACCACCCTAGGGGTAGGCCATGAGGGTTATAGCCCTGCCTTGTTTCCTGATCCAGCAAGACATGAACAGGATGCACTGTGAGCTGCCTTGACCAAATTTGCAGCCACAGTGCTTCCCCTGTCATGTGACCTGGAGCCACCATCCAGTCTTCCCCTGTGCCAGGCATTCTGTCACGGTGATGACAACTCACTCAAGAAAGGATGGAGGTTCAGTACGGGAAGATAAGAAGGCTAAAGGCCCTTCTATGCAGGAGGAAACCAACATAAACAGCTTTACTTGAAAAGAGAAGGGACAGAAGGCAGGGACTGAGGCAACTGGTTATGCGCTAACCCCCATCTTGACTTGGTAACGTGACCCACCAGGCCAATTAGGATGCGTGCCTGTGTTGTGCAAGCATGTGTGTGTGTGTGTGTGTGTGTGTGTGTGTGTGTGTATCCTGCAAGGGGTTGGTCCTATAGAGACAATCAGAGTATCCAAACTTGGGAGCACAGGCTATAGCACAAGTATTCTTCAAGCTGGGGACATACCTTACCTTATCCCGTTCAGCTCTTGTTTATGGCTATGTGAGAACTCTGTTTAGAGTACAGATTTTAGACCATTTTGCTAAAGAAAATAATAATGATAACTATTGAAAGCTATAAAAACTCAGGCAATGCTTATGCATGCAGTAACAAGGAGAATGGGGCATGAGTGCTTGTCACTTAGTGTCCCTAGACACTGACTTTGACCTTGGCTACACATGAGAAGTATATAGAGGAACTTACAACATATTCATGCTGGGCTCCTTGCCCACATCAATGTAAGATGAATCTCTTGGGATGTACCCTGAACATAGGTGTGTTTTAGATTTGCTTCACCCCTGCGAGACACTGACGTACAGGAGTCCAGACCCCTCAATCAGCCTCCACGCTATAGAGTAGAGTCTTGAACCTTTTGTTAAGTGACCAGTAAGAAACCAGTGGTTTAATCCCTTCCTGAAGGGCTGGATGTTATCTTCTTAGGCAATGCACCAAGGTCTCTGTTGATGAAGCACGTGAGACTCAGAAAGACTGAGACCTGTGCCTAGCCACATGGTTCCAAATCTATTGCTCAGAATGAAGTCTCCCTTTAACACCAGAGCATCACAGAGGTACCATCCAGAACTTGAAACCTGCCAGGAATGGTACCTTGAAACGGGATGTCGTTTTGTATATATGTTGGTAAATGAATAAAGCTGCTTTGGCCAATGTCTTAGCAGAGTAAAGCCAGGCAGAAAAATCCGAACAGAGATAGAGAGAGAGAATAGGTAGGGTCGAGGAGATGCCAGGTAGCTACTGAAGGAGTAACATGCTGTACTTACTGGTAAGCCATAGTCCTGTGGCAATACACAGATTAATAGAAATGGGCTAATTTAATCATTAGCACTAGCCAGTAAGTAGCCTAAGACACTGACCAAATAATTGTAACTGATAATAAGCCTCAGAGTGGCTGTTTCATAAGTGGCTTCAGAAACAGGTCGGTGGAAAAAGCCAGTCCAGGCGACCAATGGGGTCAAGAATACTTCTAGCTACATCTGATACCCAACATTTAAAAAATACATCCACATCCACATAAAGCCTAAGAAAGCTTAAGAAAAAAGAAAATTTACAAAAAATAAAAAGGGGGGACTTCTAGAGCCACACAAAATGAGAAGTTAATTGGAGCTTATTGGTAGTCACATTTTTTTCAGATAGGCTTTGTTTGCTGGCTGCAAGCAGAGGCACAGCTTCTTTAGAAAAAATGGCTTCCTGGTTGATGCGGGAGAATTGTCTGTATTCTGTCAATCATATTTTAATAAAACGCTGATTGGCCAGGCAGGCAGTATAGGCGGGAAAACCAGACAGGAAGTAGAGGTGATGCAATGAGAACAGGAGAATTCTGGGAAGCAGGGAGGTTCCTCTGCCATTCCTGCGCAGACCACCGAAGAGGCAACATGTAAGCTGTCACACTGAGAAAGGTACTGAGCCATATGGCTACCATAGATAATAATAATGGGTTAATATAAGTTACAAGGGTTAACAAGATGCCTGAGCTAATGGGCCAATCAGTATATAATCTTATGGAGTCCTGTGTGTGATGTTTCCTTGGGAATTGCTGGCTGTGGGGTACTGGGCAGGAACAGATACCCCAACAAGCTGGCCCTCATGTTACACCTGGTTTGTGATCTTTTGGGAGGTCCTGCTACAGAGCACTTAAATGGGGTTAATGAGCAGAGTGCTATAAGTTGTTTAATGGCAGCACAGACCTGCTGTGACCCTGGAGCTAGGGCGGTAAGTATGTCTCACAGAGCTGGCAGTGAACACACCTCCACCATGTTGGACAGGGCAGAGTCAAAGGCAAAGCCAGACCATTAGTCATGGCCATGCTGCTTAGCATTTTAAAAAGCGTTTCTGGTCAGAAAAGAATTACAGATACACAGTAAGGACAGATTCAAACAAAAAAGGCCTCTGATATGTTTGATAAATTTACATGAGCTTAAGACAGAGAGAATAAAAGATAGATATGGTCATAGATTAAGAAAAAATAGAATAAAATCATAATGGGCCATAAAAAGATGAAAAATACACAAGGAGTCTAGATTATGTATATTATTGTGATTTTTTTTTTAAATTTTTTGATTGCAGAGAAACATTTGATTCTGGGGCCTGCCAAGCTAAACCAGCATATATATTTTAAAGGTATCTTGACTTCAAAATTTAAGTCTATGACTATGTTACTTTGGAAAAGAGGCTCTGCTTTTGTATCCACAGAGGATGGGAACCTGGGGATTCCTTTCAGGCTAATGAGGCTTGACGGAACAAGACCCCGTGAAAGAACTCCATGAATCCAAAATATAATTAACCCAACAAACAATAGGAATTAGTTTGGAGAAAACTATGTCTAAATTCCCAAAATAATTGTTTATAAATGTTTGCTTTCACTTAAAATGGGTTTGATATAAATGGTTAATGGTCATAGTCAATCTCTTTCTAAACCAAAGGGGAGAAAATGATATAGAAATTAATACTTTACACTGGTATGGATTTTGGCCTATTGATACAAATTTAAGGTCAATTTATTTTGCTTCTCTCTCTCTCTCTCTATATATATATATATATAAGACTATATATATATATATATATATATAGTCTTGATTAAGGCATTATGTTTGTGCAGCTCATTTAAAAATATAATATATAATTTCTGTAAGAGTCCTCCTTAGCCATCAGAGAAATGCAAATCAAAACAACTTTGAGATTTCATCTTACACCTGTAAGAATGACCGAGATAAAAAACCCTGATGACAACTTATGATGGACAGGATGTGAGATAAAGGGAACACTCCTGCATTGCTGGTGGGAGTGCAAGCTGGTACAGCCCCTTTAGATATATGTATGGCAATTTCTCAGAAAATTAGAAAACAACCTTCCTCAAGACCCAACAATACCACTTTTGGGTATATACCCAAAGAATGCTCAATTGTACCACAAGGGCATGTTCTCAAATATATTCATAGCCACATTGTTTGTCATAGCCTGATCCTGGACAAAACCTAAATGCCCCTCTACTGAAGAATGGATAAGGAAAATATGGATAAGTACACAATAGTGTACTACACAGTAGAAAAAATAATAACATCTTGAAATTTTTGGTCAAATAGGTGGATCTAGTATACATCAATATGATATTTATATGATATTTTGAGTGAGGTAACCCAGACCCAGAAAGACAATTACCACATGTACTCACTCATAAGTGGCTTTTAGACATAAAGCAAAAAAAAAAAATATAGGACTCTAAGAAAGACATACATGGATCTGATATACATGGGAAGTAGAAAAAGACAAAATCTCCTAAGTAAATTGGGAGCCATGGGAGAAAGTAGAAAGGGGAGGGGAGAGATAGGGAGGGGAGTGGAGAGAAATATATAGCTCAGTAAAAACAACAAAAATATAATATATAATTAAGAAATAAGATTAAAAAACAGTCATCGATAATAATCAAACTTTTAGTCATGCTAATTAGGTTTTCTAGATATACAAAGATATATTTCAGTTAGATACATAATCTTTAACACTTCAAAGACCTAGGTAACATGGCATTTAAAAGGTTTTAAGAACTTAGACTTTTCTCAACAGTGAGACATATCTGCTCTGGCAGCACCAATTACTTCAGAGAGGTTGATGGGCATTGAAGAAACTTGTTATGGAATTTGTCTTCAATGTGACAAGACTAGTCATTTGGGAAAGAAACTGGTCTTGCCTGGACTGCTTTGTGGTTTGCTGTATGAACTGGACATGCAAGACCCACAGAAAAGTGACTGCTAATTTTTCCAAAGACAGGATAGTCCTTCAAAGTTCCTGCTTCACAGAAGAAACTGCCAGACGTTCTGCAGGACACAGACGAAAGCAACTGATGAACTTTGCAAGTACAAGGCAGAAGAGATCTTCAAATTTCCTGCTTCACTAAAAAGTCTGCCAGATACTATGGGCCTGCAGGCTGAAGATGGATGCCCCAACATTACAAAAGAACTCTAGGTGACTGTCCAGGCAACAAGATGTCTCTGTCATTTCTAGAACTTTGGAAGTTGCTTACAATATACTTCCTGTTTACTTAAGTAGTATTATATCCTTCTGGGTCTTTGGTGGAGTTGAAGACAGATAGTTATAGATATAGTTTCCTTAGTTGTAATAAAAGATAAATATGAACTTTAGACCCACAAAGTTAAGACAGATGATAGAACAATTTCTTTAAGCGGCTTCTGGAACAGGCAGGTTGAGAAAAACCAGTCCAGGGGGACGAGCAGGATGGAGAATATGTCTAGCTACAGTACATCCTGCCTATAATCTCAGCACTAAGGAAGGACAAACAAACAAACAACAAAGAACCTTCAACCTTTTCCTACACCTGACTATTATCTATTTCTTCATGAATATTTGATCATTTGGATTAGAATATCTACAAGTAGGAAACGGGGAGGAGAGCCATGAATTCTACAGGTAGGAAATGGGGAGGAGAGCCATGAATTCTAGTGTAGTTGCAAAAATGGATACGGTCACAGCTGATGACAAAGAGAGACAGAGTATGCATTCTGAGAAATGCAAGTTCATGGCTTTTGATTAGACAGGATCATGAGCAGAAAAGAAAACACTCAGCGCAAGAAATCCTCTGAGTTACCAGTCAGGGAGCCCCTGTATTATCAGTGAAAAGAACAAAGAAGTATTTGAAGTTCTCTGGAACATAGAAAGCTGACCTGGCATAGAGTGTCAGATAAGAAAAAAAAAGTGCAGCCTGTGGGCATGATGGGTCTGAGGATTTGAAAATCTCAGCTGATTGATCTCATCCTTCACCTGAGCTCCCAACCTGCAACTTTTGCTCTCCAGATAAGACATCGCTGAGTCAACACCTTCCTTCCCCTCCACACACACTAGCCTTGCACATAGCACAGCGCCACTGGAGACAGGTCAAGGGCAGAGGGCAGAGAAGTCTTGCTTTGTCCACACTACAGGATGTTGGAATCCAGCTCTGCCACAAAGACTTGGACTGAGTTCTTGGTCTCTCCAAGCCTTATCATCTCCATCTGTAGAATAAGTTTGTGGTATGTTTATCCCTGACACTGGCCCTATGGGCCTGGAGACTGAATCACTGAAGAGTCCTACCCTTATGAAGGCTCACACTTGTTTAAAGTCACTGCTGACTAAGGTCTACAAAGCCATGAACAAAAGTCCCACATCTCTAGGTCACGCTTGACTCTGTTACTGGGGAACTGGCCCTGTTTCATGAAGTTGTTGGAAGGTTTAAAGAGCAGTGATCTGTGTGGGACAGAGTGATACATACGGATAATCTCAGCACTTTGGAGGCTGGGGCTTCAAGGCCAGCCTGGGCTACACTGTGAAATGACAGAGGGGAAAGGGAAGAAGGGAGGCAGGAGGAAGAACAGGAGAGGAGAGGAATGAGGGCAAGAAGAAAGGAGGAAGGATGAGTGGGTGGGTGGATAGATGGATGATGGACACACAGACGGGCAGATGGATGGGTGGGAGGGTGGATGGACAGACAGATGGATGGATGGGTGGGAGGGTGGATAAATGAGCGGATGGATAGGTGGGTGGGTAGATAAATGAATGGGTGGGTAGAGAGAAGAAAGGTAGACGAAAGGAAGGAAGGAAGGAGAGAGAGAGAGAGAGAGAGAGAGAGAGAGAAGAGGTAGATGATGGTTCGACCCAGCTTCCAGAATGGAAGAGCTGTCAGTCTTATTTCCTTCAGAAAAGACGGAGTGAGGGAAGAGCATGGCCCCTGCACCTGGCTGCAAGGACTACAGTGCCCGAGAGCCATTGACAGGTGCCAGAAAGGGGACAGCAACTGGAGCCACATGGCCAGCAAAGCCATGGCTGAGCCAAGGTGAATAACCATCACCCCAGCAGCAGCTAGCCGCTACTGAGCCCTTAGTAGATACTAGGCCTGGGTTGAGAACTTTGTGTTTATCTCACCACTTCCGCCGGCCACCCTTGGAAGGAATAACTAATCATCTTCATGTTCCATACCAAGAACTCAAGCTTGGCGAAAGGAGTTGACATAGGGAGTAAATGTTGGAATCTGCCTTTGACCTTAGTCTGTGTGATTCCAAAACCCATCTCCTCATTGTTTAGCTGGCCCCAGGGAGGGGCCCTCTGAAGAGGCACATGGGACATGTCACACAGCATCTAGAGGGCAGCATTTGCTGTCCTAACTCAGCCAGGCTTGTAGCCCTTCCTTTTTCTCAAAGATGTCGGCTAGTGTGACAATAAAAGCAAGCTGTAGACTCATGCCAGCCATACTTAGCCCACATCAAGGAGAAGACCAAACCCCTCAAATTCTATTATAACTTTTCTCTTTCTCCTACCAATTTAAAACAAGCATCCAAGAAAGGAGGGGGGTAGTTGTTAAAAAAGTTGAAAAACATACTTTTAAATGAGAAACACATGCGTGATTATTCTTCATCTTGTGTCTCCTGCCCCCCAGAGTTGAAACACAGGTTGGCCTTACACAAACAAATGTACACAGTGATAGAAAGGCAGGCAGGAAACGCTGGACCTCAAAGGCTGACCATCCAGGAGCTGCTTTAGGAAACTTGCTAAAGTTACAGAAAAGTGCTAAATAGCTCAAAGCCAGACCCAGGTGAGAAGGACTCCTGCCGAAGGCAAGCAACCTTGAGTCGCTGAGCTGGAGTTAGACATGAGTGCATCTCAGCTTCAGTCAGGCCCCAAGCTGTGAGCATCAGAGAGGGCAGAAATGCTGGCCTCCTCCACTCTGTACAGCATATTTCCTCTTCTTCCCACACCCTCTCTGGCGCAAATAAGCCATGGAGTTTCAAATGCTGCTTCACCCTTTAATTCCCTGATCTTAGCACGGGCTCATGGTTTCCTGATCTAGCGCTTCCTTACCACTCAGACACAGGAGAACTCAAGAAGGAGGCATGGATCCCTCAAGAGAGCTGCACTCAAGGAGGAGCCATGGATCTCTCAGGAGACCTGCAGCAGCATCCGGGCACTTCCAGCTATTACATACTTAGAGCCTCAAATATATCCATGAAAGCTTGACTTCAAAGTGCCTTGTTCTGTCTGGGAGGCTAAGGCCAGGAGCAACTCCTAGGGAGAGTTCCTGATACCATCCAAAGCATTCCTCACAGGCCTTGGTCTTCCCAGAAACATGACTGGTATAGCCTTGAGGTTCACGGGGCTAAGGGGAAGCTGCCCTGCCCAACCTCTACCCAGGATGACAGTCTAATTAATGGGACTCACTCCCTATGAAACTCAGCAACATCCATGTCTCCACCAGTGCCCTTCAGTGGCCCTTAGTCAGGAGAAGGTTGAGAAAACTTTCCTTGAGTTTCTAAGATTGTTATCAGTAAGTCCTGAAAATATTACCCTCCATTCCTGAACCCTCAACTTCTAGGGAGTGGCCCTGGCTTGTGAGATAAACCCACCCCGCCTTTCTGACTCAGGCAGGAGCTTTGCTTTCTTTACTGATGACGGAGCCAACTGGCTCTGCTGACTCCCATTTCAGTACTGGCCTCCGATGACCTCCTTGCCGAACAGACGGAAAACTTGTGATGAGCTGCATCCGAAAGACCAGCACCCGTGCAAAGTGTGAAATCTCAGTGCCAAGTTCCGAACCGTGAAAACAAGCAGGGTCGGCTCTAGGATCAACCCTGCGCCACTCTCTCTGGCCTTTGTTTGATTGGCTCAGGTAAACTGAGAGCACCACCCAGTCCTTACCTTTTAAAGGAGCCCATGGCTAACAATTTGTTCATCACGGCTCCTTCCACCTCACCAAAAAAGTCTCCAGTCTGCAGGAAGACAAGGAGACACGTGAGGAAAGAAAGAGACAGCGCATACCCAAATAGCAGAGAAGAAAGGCAGGCAGGCAGACACGTGTGTGTGCGTGTGCGTGCCTGCACGTGAGTTCCACATGTGTAGGAACTGACAAATCCGAGGCAGGCTTTTGGGACTTCAGTCGCAGAAAAATGGGAACGGCTGTAACAGTCCGAGTATCTGTGTGGTGACAAAAAAAGTGAGCAGATGGGAAGTCTCCATGATACATGGGGGATGTTACATAACATGTGCTCAATGCAGAAATTAAAACACGTGTACACCTGCCCCCCACACACACCCTTGGGCAGGGTAAGCATTAATCTGGACATAATCTCTTCTGATTAAAATGCTAGTGCATATAGACAAAATGAGGGCCTGGAAGTGCTCGCTGAGCTGGGCTAGAAACAATGATTTGTAATGCCGGGATGATCTGCTTAGGGAAATAGAGGAGTCCCCTTCCTAAGATCTATAAGGTTTTCACAATCCATCTCTTCTCAAAATCATTTTCTGGAGAATGTTCTCATTTTGCCTGTAGGTTGTTAACCTAGCTACTAGGAATAAGCCTGCCTGCCTCCCGGGGGGCAGTACATCTAACCGTACCTCGAAAGGCCTAGCCCTATACCTGGGGGCTGTCTTCAGGCCATTGCTAAACTAAAGCTTTGGCATGTCTAATTTTAGCTGTGATGAGATTTACCAACTTTGCATGGTAGAACGAATGGTTTATATCCTCCTGCATGCTCTCCAGCCTCTGGAATCACTAAGAGAGAAGTGTCCCATGGGTGAGGGCACAAGCCTTATACAGCACAAAGGCTTGCAGCCTTTCTTCTGCCAGCATCCTGGAATGAGTGGGCGTAGGACAGTTGAGAACCCCCATCTCTATTCTGGGTCTATCGCTTGTGAGGGGAGGGAGGTGGCAATGCAGTAAGAGTGGAATCATATCTGTTCCCTGGACAAGGTCTTAGTCAAGCCGCAGTTCCATTGCATTTAGCTTAGTGACCTTCATTAGACTTTCTGGGGTTTATAGGCAGCAAGAGGGGTGTGTGTATGTGTGTCCAAACTTTGGTACAAATACTCAGAAAGGAAAGGAGGAAGGAAACATTTCTCTTAATGAATATCAAGCACTTCCTTTTCCACTCAAGAGACTTTGGAAAAGCTCACATGTTCTGTAGGCACGGGTCCCCACTATGAGCAATAAGGGCATTTTATTTTATGTATTTAAATACACCAGTGTCCATGGAACTGATTGTCAGATGGAGAAGAATTATCCTAACTGGGGTGCAGGAAGCCAGACAACATCGAACAAACCTGAACTGAGCAGGCTGGCAGCCTCCCTCTTCCTGCAGGAGCCATAGCTTTCTGAGAGGGTTTCTGGCCAGGCCAGGTTTACTGTGGGAAGAAGGCGTTCCATCCCTCCTGAGTCCATAACCAAGTCTTACCTCAGTCCTGTGTGGGTGGCTTGGGACAAGGACAAAACCCCTCTCAAGCAAGGACTCTGCGCTCTTGCCCCATAGGTTGGTCACTATCCCCATGTTCCTCTGAGTCAAATAGGCATGTCACTACTTTAGGCTGACAGACTTGCCAATTGTCTCAGACACAGGCCTTGTTTCACAGGCTCATTTTCCCTTTCTCGTGTCCACTAATGGTCCAGTGGCCCCTGATAGTCACTACTGAGACTGTAGCATTAGGAATCTAGCGTACATTTAAACACTCAGAGAGAAGGGCAGAAAAGGAATCCAATTCCCCATTTTCCGAAGTCACTGTTTCTAAATGAACAGAGCGCTCAGATCTTACAGAGCCATGTTGAAAAACAATGAACTAGTTCATTAAGCGCAAATGGACCTATCACATAGTTGACTCCTGCGTATATGGGTGTGTGCATGAAGGTTTAATATTAGAAGGAAGAAAACCATTGCCTCAAAGCTGCCTCAACTCTCAAAAGCACCTCTACTCTTCGGGCAAAAATTTGTCTTAAAAATCTATGTTGTGTGTGAATGCCTCTGTATGTGTGTATGTACATGCACATGTGTGAATATTGCATGAATATGTGTTCATAAACACATGTATGCACATGTTTGTAAGTATATATTTCTCTATCTATCTATCTATCTATCTATCCATACATAATATAATACGGGCGCCTGCATGTGCCATAGCATAAGTATTGAAAACAGAGGACAACCTTGGGTATTGATGACTGCCTTTTACCTTGTCCAAACTGTCCTTTTTTGTTGGTCACATGTCTAAATTTCCAGGACTTTCCTGTCTCTGCTACCCATCTTACCAAAGAAGCACTTTGACTTCAGATGCACACAGTGGCGCCCAGCTTTACACAGATTCTCGGGATCTGAACTCAAGCAAGGGCTTTACCCCACTGAGCTGTCACCCCAGCCCCTGGCAAAATTTCTTTTGTAGCTCAGACAACTCCAAGGCAGAGAAGTCAGTAAGTTTAGCATTTATGAGAACCGGAGCAGAGCTGGGCTCTGCTTCCCCACCCGCTCCCCACCAGGAGGTAAAAGTACACTCTGCGAGTGCCTGAGAAAGTAGGCTGTGACAGAGAGAAACGAGGTTTATAATCTGTTATTGCCTCTTACATATAGACCATCATCTCCCATCTTAACTCCATAGTTTGTCCCCACCCCAGCCCAAGAACCATCTGGTCCCCTTTCATGGAGCTGGGGAGGGTTTCCTCACTCACCTGCGTGTAGTCTTCAGACACCAGAATGAATCCATTATTGTCTATGAGGTAACAGTTCACAGTCTAGAAAATCAAAAAGCACATTTCACCTTCAGGCTTCAGACGGGCTTTTACACAAAATGACGTATTTCCAGACTCGGAGAAACGACCCCCCCACCTTTTGTGAGGGAGGAGGGGAGTTGAATTCAGGGAATTTAAAATACTTGCTGGCTCTGGGAGTTAAGATCATGGTTAAAGTAACCCCAGGGTTGACTTTACAAAACTAAGGAAGTTGAGACAATGAAATAAACTAAGAGAAACGACCTCAGAAGACTGGGTTTGAAATACAATGGATACCCACAGAAATCGATGAAGTTTGTCTTTTGTGTTCCCTCTAGAAGACCTGACTATTTCCCGGGAAGGAAGTGTTCAGAGACCCTCAGGCCTTTATTTGTAGCGGTGGCAGTGCCGGCCATTTGGAAGTCCAAATGCCAGCACAATGTCGTTACTCTAATGATGTATTAATGAAAACACCGTGTCAGCTCCGGGACCATCGGGGGACCAGGTAATACTTTTTAATTTGTTCATGGGCTGAGGCATGGGGGAAGGGGCAGCTTTCTGTAAAACGGGCCCCTCAGGCCTCCTAAAAGTTTTCAAACTGTGTTTTTAATTGGGAGCTGGATGAGGAGGCAGGGTCGCCAGCTTTTGGTAGCTCAGACTTATAAATTGTGGGGAGCAAGGTAAGGCAAACAAACCCCTACTTCCCCCATGCTCCTTTAATCTCCCCTGAATGGCTTGCTACAGGCAAAGATTTAATTACAGTGCTGTGGAGTTCAAACTTAAGGCTTAATTCCATCCTTGATGTAACTCAGTTTCTATTTATTGCAGCTTTACACACCGATAGCAACATTTAATTTGTAACATATCTTTACCCTGAGCTAAATTCCACTTAGCTCCAGGCCACCACCAGACTGGTATGTGGTGGGACATTGGCCTAGGCACAGGGTTGGTTTTGTCAGACATGAAAGGACAGCAGTGAAGAAGTCAGAGTGACCTGGCTTATCCTTCTTCTCTGGGCTGCTCAGTCCTGGCATGGGCACAGGACGCGAAAGCACAGTGAGATCTCTGTTTTGTTGAGTTTGTTTCTGTGCTGTGGTTGTTGTTTTGGGACAGGATTTCTTTGTGAAGCCCTGAATGTATTAGAACTTGCTTTGCAGACCAGGCTGGCCTCAAACTCACAGAGATCCGCCTGTCTCTGCCTCCAGACTTCTGGGATTAAAACCAGGTTAGATGTTTAGATGAACGGCAGAGTTTGCCTTCATTTCTGCAAGGGGTCAGAAGGTGGTTTCCTGCCTCTTCAGATGCTTGCTGTCGGCAGAAGCTCTTGGCTTTAGGAACACTACCTCCGTCTTGCCAAGGATCAAAGTAACTCTAGGCCTGCTCAGCAGACATCATAAAGGAAGCAGTCTCCTGAAGTTGTACTTCTGAGACGGTAGCCACAAGCTTTATGAAGGTTTATTATTAAATGTAGCTGAAATTTGTTTGCAGATCACCCGAGTTATAGTTTGTGTTTGCAGATCACCTGAGTTATAAATCAATGCTCTGGACACACTGTGGCTATTGTCTGTGCTTTCCCGTGCCCAGTGTGGTAGAACGTTATTCTGAACGCCCCTGGGATTATTGACTGTGAGTGACAGACAGCTCCACTAACATTGGGTCCACGTCCTAACTGATTTCAACATCATGATGCTTGTTTTGCAGATGCACACATCCCCAAAGCACTTAGCCCATGCCATTCAGTTAGGTAATGTATACCAATCCAGAAGTGAATTCCATATTCATCAGGCATCTCCCCCCAGGTACACAGACAGTTTGACGCTCCCACAGTCTCTGCCTTAGTTTCCTGTGAACTCCGTGATGGGTCAGAAAGAAAACTATCACTGGAGAGGAGGCATGGAAATGCTTCCAAAGACTCTGGTTTCCACAGAATGGGACCAACAGAGACCCTGTTACCACACTGGCCCCATTCCCTACTTTGTTTCTTTGGAAAATAGAGTTGCAGCTATACCCAATTTTTAAAAATAAACATATTTCCATAATTCTTCCTCAGAACAAGTCCTCACTAAAACTTGTTGTCATATCAACACATCTGCTCTGGCCAATCTGGCTTTCTCTCTGTTGTCCTCACAGTGGCCAGTGTTGGCTGGGAAGAGGTGTGACACGGGGACACTAGCATCTTAGGCAGGTTACATGTTCCTCCAAAGCCCTACTCTCTTCTGAGGCAGAAAAAACAGAGTGCAAGCTCTACATCTGAGGAGAGAGACATTTAGTGTCTGTGGTATGTGGCATATTTGTATGGGGCATGCGCACGTGTACTGAAGCCAGCAGACGGCACTACTCTCTGCCTTGAGACAGGTCTCACACTGTGCTGTCTAGGCTGGTAGGCTAGGAAGCTCCAGCCTGTCTCTGTCATGACCCCTGCTTCACTTCTGACATGGGTGCTGGGATTTGAACTCAGATCTTCATAATTGCCCAGCAAGCTTTCTTACCCACTGAGTCACTTCCCCAGATATCTCCACTTTAATTTTTTTCCCCTTTTGGTTTTTTTGAGACATGGTTTCCCTGTACAGCTTTGACTGTCCTGGAACTCACTCTGTAGACCAGGCTGGCTTCGAACACACAGAGAGCTACCTGCTTCTACCTCCCGACTGCTGGGACTACAGGTGTGTGTGTCCCCATTGCCTGGCCACTTTAAAATTTTTATTTTCTAAAAATGAACAAGTCACAAAGTGAGGAATGGCAAGCCTTGGTGAAGAGATTATGATACACACACACACACACACACAAATTATGGTTGTAAAGACAAGGAGGAAAATTGCAGAAGTGGCAGGGGAAGAAGAGAAAGAAGAGGAAAGGCAAGCTCTACTCAGATAAGATGACATTTAGATGGTGGCCAGGAAAAGAAAGGTCCCCTTGGACAGAAAAGAAAGCTAAGGCTCAGAGTCACACAAACAAGCATGTGGGATGTGAACCCAGGGCTCTGTGACCTCAGACCTTTGCTTCCTACTACTGGCTGGCTTGTCTCCCTTTGGGAAGACAGAGTTAGGGCCTCAGGTCCTGCTTAATCATCCCGCTTAACACAGAAAAGCCAAAGGCAGGCTACAATTCTCAAAAGCACTAGCTGATGCTCTGACCAAGGTCAGATTTAGTCTACATCCTACCAGATAGGGACAGAAAGGAGAACCAGGAGGTCCCAGCTAACAGGTCTCCAGAAAACATCACTTACTGCTTGCTACACTCCAGCGTGTACTGCTGGGCACATCCGTTTCCTCTGTACTGAGAACAAGGGCTCCAGGAGGACATGAATGTTTCCTCCTTGGACCACGTATTCTGTTACCATTTTTAGGTGCACCCTTTCCCGGTTCTGTGAGGATGCCAGGATAGGAGCTGGCAGCAGAGGACATGCCTTGTTGGACTGGTTCATGGTCAAGTTTGAATTTCAAAGTTCTGCTGAGTATAAAAACGTCTGGCCACCTCATTAGGCAAGAAGCAAGTACTGCCAACAGTGGGGCTGACCAATCACCAAGGAAGTCACAGAGCAGAAGCAGAATGCTGAGTTGCTCAGTGGCATTGCTCATTGATGGAGACCTAGGCCATTGGATCTGGAAGGTCTTATTGCGTTCTGAGTGCTATGCTGTCTACCTGTAAATGCTGAAAGGCAATTTTAGTGACCATATGGCCCCCTAGAAAACCTCTCTAAACAGCCGTGAGTTAAATTATGGCTAATGAGTACAGTAGCCTGGAGTCCACACTTGGAAGGCGAGGGTCCAATGCTAGGTGTGGGAAATGGCTGGGATGAAATTATCCACCATCAGGTCTGATCAGTCGTTTTATGGTAAATATGGCTCAATTGCCTTTCCAGCAAAAAGAACAAGGAGTATTTCCCTAGCTTAATCTCTTCATGCCACTCCTCCTAAATGAACCCTGGTATCTTGGGAGCTATCTGCAAGTCACCATGTCCCCACGGGTCTACTAACAGGATGAAGGCTTGGGGAGAAGCAAAGTTTCAGGTTCTGAGATGCGGGGTAATATGTTCCCCCCCCAGGCATGTTGGACATGGCAGGATGAGGTTGGTCTTCAAATGTGGAGACAGAAAAAGGGAGAGTGAGAGACAGAAAGAAGGCTTTGTTGGTTTGTTTATTTTAACCTTTCTGCAATGATTTGCTGATTCAGTGTTGCTCCGAGAATTTGATTCAAGTTGACTGAGGCACACACCCAGCTTATACACCAGAAAATCCTGGTGTGGGAACTCAGAAACTGCAGGTTGGAAGGAAAGGCTGATGGGGAATGAGAAGGCATAGCGCCAATTTCAGTGCTCACTGAAAGGCACTAGCAAGCCTGGCTGAGATACCAGCTTTGGAAGTAGAGGCTCTCACCGTTGCTATCGGTGTGACCTTGAACAATACCTGGGGGTTCTAGGAAGTGGAAAGGCAGCTACTGCAATTCCATGCAGGAGAGAGAAGGCCCGTGTGGGACAGGATGCCCATGTGAATGAAGGCTAAGTACCTTGGCTGGTGACTAGCAAGACCTTCAGTTACAGAATGTATAATATCCACACAGCAGTGAAGACCTACCAGTCCTCCTTTCTGAGTATCCACGTGCCACAGTGTTACAGTTTATCAGAAAGAGAAGCCTGGCACAGTTCTTAACAGGAGGTCCCGGGGTTGGGGTGGGGCTTCGGCTTCGTGCTGTTTGTTTTGGAAGATGCCTTCTGTTTGTTTTGACTGGTGGAATTCACTTAAGAGCTCAGCACTGTGTAGCATTGCAATTTTGATTGTGTGTGTGTGTGTGTGTGTGTGTGAGAGAGAGACAGAGAGAGAGAGAGAGAGAGAGAGAGAGAGAGAGAGAGAGAGAGAAACAGACAAAGACAGAGAGAGACAGAGAATGAGAGAGATCTTGTAACTGAGGGGGAGGTCTGGATTCCTGAGTCTCCCGCACAGGGAAGTATCACTCCTCAGGACTTTTTTCTCCAGGTCCCTCAGTCAGACTCCCATGGTGTCCCTGAAAAGCTGGCTACCCTTGCCTTCCTCATTACTTGTTGTGTCTTCTCATTAAAAACCAACTATCAAACCAAGAGACCAAATTCTGGGCTGTGGAGAAGGCACGGTGGTTAAAGTGCTTCCTTTACATGGATGAGGAGAGGAGCTCAGACTCCCCAGAAGCCAAGTAAATGCTGGGTAGGCATGGAAGCTCTTCTATAATTCCAGCCTCAGAAGGCAGAGACAGCGGGGGAGCTACAGATAGAGCAGGCTTGGGATACCGTCTATATCAATGAGCCCTACGTTTGGTTGAGAGGCCATGCCTCAGTGAATTAAGTAGAGGATGTAGAGGATCAAGTCAAGATGATTTATGATTCTGACATCAACCAGGGCCTTCAGTGTACACACACACACACACACACACACACACACACACACACACACACACAGGATAGACAGACATATAGAGACAGAAAGAGAAGGAGAAACAATCATTTAAAAATCACCACTTGCAAAGGGGTAACCCCCAAAAGTCATGTCTGGTAGGGTTCATCTATGACCCTTCTCATACTAGCTATTGAATGATCTTCTGACCTATGAACACAGCATCTTGGTTGTCTCCAGATATGGAGGGATCTGGTTGCTTGGTTGTAGCCCTGTTCAGCTCTGTCTTCATTCAAGACATTTTTTATATACCAGAGGACATTCCTACCAATACTCAGAAAATCTCAGTGGTGCATAGCCTGCACCAATCTCTGTCTCTTTGGAAGAAGCATAGAGCTACATTGATCATGAAGATTTTGACTTCTCACAGCGCAGCCATTAACCCCCCTCTGTCTCTGCAGAGTACTAGTGTTGTCCATAAATGATGGGGATGATGGACAGGTGAGTGGGCAAAAAGTCGCTGTACTGCTGGGTCACACATAGGAGTCAGTATAGAAACAGGAGGTAAGCATGGCCTTTCTGTCCTCGGTGTCAACCATGCCTTCTTTGTAAGCCTGGTGCCCTCGCAGGAGTATTATCTGCCTGTACATCCTTTCTCATGCATTGGGCATCATTTCCAAATGTCCTTCCCTTCTCCATCTTCTATTGATTTGAATGTCACTCTGATGGAGGAGGGTTATCTGTCTATTGTGTTATTTTCATTGGTCAATAAAGAGGCTGCCTTGGCCCCTTGATAGGACAGAAAATTAGGTAGGCGGAGTAAACAGAACAGAATGCTGGGAAGAGGGCTATGAGGCAGACGCCGTGGAGCCAGCCACCAGGTCAGACATGCTGAATCCTTCCTGGTAAGCCACCACCTCGTGGTGCTACAAAGATTATTAGAAATGGGTTAATCAAGATGTGAGAGTTAGCCAGGAACTAACTCTCTAGAGATAATGGGCCAGGCAGTGTTTAAATGAATACAATTTGTGTGTTGTTGTTTCCGGGGCTAAGCTAGCCATGCAGGAGCCGGGCGGGATGAAAAGCAGGCTTGCCTGCAGCTCCTCACTACATCACTCCAACTGCTGTGTCAAGCTCTCGACAGCATATGTCTTGGTTGGTAAAAAGCATATGTGTATCTCTCCTCCTACCCAGGAAGTACCATGGAAGTAGTCTTTCTTCTCCTTCCTTTGAGGTCAGCCAGGTACTTCCTCCTAAGAAGGACCTAGTCAACATCTCACGAGGGAATGCGTGCATGTCAGAAGAGTTCTTTCAAAGGCTCTGAAGTGGACATCCACCCTCTATGGACTGGAGCTCCTTAGAACTCTTCCTCATTCCCATGACTGGGCCCTGCCAATCACCTGCTTACAGCACTTCCTAGCAACCTAAAGATGCCCTCCTAGAAGGTAGAAATATGTCTGTCCACATACCCCAGCCACCCTGACAGCACACAGTTGCTGGGGCCCAGAGCGTGCTGATGGGGAGACAAAGAAGATACAGGGTCCCTTAGTCACTGTGTGTCTGAACAGTCTAAGAAAGTGGACCATTCTCAGTGTGGTGGCACAGACAGAATCAGGGCTTCAGAGTGAGCCTTGAAGAAGTTGATTTTAATGTGGGATTTGATGATTTAAGGCCAGCTGCGGAAAAGAAAGGACATAAGATAGCCCCCATTGGTCAAATTAAAAGTCACAAAAAGAGCATTACATGGCAGGGTTTTTTTTTTTTGTGGAAAAAATGGTACTAGGTCGAAGTGGGAAGTCAGGGCTAGCTTTCATGTGAATTAGTTGCCTAGAGCCAAAACTTAACAGCCAAAAGCAAAATGAAAGAAAAGCTCAGAGTATAGAGTGGGACATGAGCATCAGATCCAATATACCTAATACAGGGCAGGGAGGGCAATTTAAGGCTTACTTTACAAAGTATGTGACCCTTCAGGACATAGGTATCTCTCGTAGACATGAGAGAATGAGCATGGTACTAATAAGGGCGTTGTAGCCCGTGTTTGTTGTGCCTTCGTGTGGGTGCCATTGTCACCTGGGACTCCAGGCCCAGGTGAGCCACCACTATACGGGAAGAAGAGCTTGGGGCATGTTTCTGGTTGACGGCTAGCAGCAGTGAGTGTGTGCCTCTCCTAGGAGATACAGCAGAGTCTTTCCTACTTTCCCACGCATCCTTCACTGCAGCTCTGAATATTTCTGCACCCACCATCTGGTTGAAGAAGCAGGGGCAAAGAAACGCTTGGAAAATTGCTCAAGGTCACATTGCTGCGTACTTTCCCAGCCCTAGTTAGAATGGCGACAGTTTATCTCCGTGGTTTGTAGCTTTAAAGACCATGCTACACCACCTACCACCCACACTAGCAGTCAGGAGACAACCAGCACAGTGGATGTTTCCACGCTCAGGTGGAGCTCTGCCTTCACTTGTCTTTATGTGGGGAATACACCTAAGCGGTCTGAGCTATAAGGAAAAAAATACCACCTCTTGTGTTCATAACCCGTTTAAACAACTCTGCCAATGTGCAGCCAAACACCCTTTCATCTGACCAAGTTTCCAAACGAGCATCCATCCTTCCATCCAGTTAGTGAACCAACTGTTTTCTTTTCTCTTACTGCAGCTTGGATTTGCAGCAATCCCCCTGTAGTCTGTGACACACCCTTTAGTGCCATCTGAGCACTCCAGGGAGGCAGGGGATAGAGTTCAACCCAACAACTGGTCCTAACATGGTGAGGTGTCTTAAAGTTAGAGGGGAACTCTAAGCCCCCATGCCTACCATGTGAAAGTTATCCCCAATCTTACTGAAAATGGTGTTGATCATTCCTCGGGGGAAATTAATTTTTATCTGAAGGTCAGAAAAAGTCAGGTTTCTGCTGGGAACATGGCAGATTGACTTTTGCTCTGCAGATATGGTGGCTCATACAATGACAGTGTTTGGTAACAGTTTTTCTTTTAAGCTGCAGCTGGGCCGCTAGACTTCTGGGAATCAAACCTTTTGTTGTTGTTGTTCTAACTCCTTCCTGGACTCCCTTTTATAATGATGCTCTTGTTTTCCATTTGCCTACTTTGTAAAACTCTACTCCTAGCCTATATTTTTGGGGTTGAAATTATGTTTGGTAAACGTTCCTGAAACCCTTGGGGTAACAAGAGGGACCTGTAAACATTTGATTATAAAGTTTAGTTGATGGGTTGACTGATGTCTAGCTGAAGCAGAGAGAAGGAGAGGCAACCCAAGTAGGAGCAGAAAGGCGAAAGGCCACTGCGATTCAGTCCAACGGGAAGGTTTAAGACTGTGACACATTAATTTCTTCCATTGCTGATCCAAGTGATTCAAATTCCTACCTCCAAAGGAAGGAGGGGAAGGGGGAAAGATAGAATAATCTTAGGTAGAAATGGCATGTTTGAGTGAAAAACTGTGAGTCCAGAGTTTTCAGCTCTAGATTTACAGCTCACTGATTACACAAAATGAACCAAACCACTCATTTATCTCATTGGCTTCCTGCTCATTTTCTTTCCTTCCACTTCCTTTATTCCCATGGCCAAGCCCTTTCTTTCTGCCAGGGTCTCATGACAAGGTCCCAACTGGCCAGGAACTTTCCCCATAGACCAGGCTGATGTGGGTTTCCCCTCTGTAGGCTGTGAATATCATTGGTTAATAAAGGAACTGTTTTGGGCCTATATTAGAGCTATAGGGGAACAGAGCTAGGTAGGAATGAGGAAAACTAAACTGAATGCTGGGAGAAAGGAGGCAGAGTCAGAGAGAAGCCATGGAGCCCCACCAGAGACAGACACCTGAACTTTAGCCAGTAAGCCACAGCCATGTGGCGATATACAGATTAATAGAAATGGGTTGAATTAATAAGTAAGAGTTAGCCAGTAAGAAGCTAGAGCTAATGGGCCAAGCAGTTATTTAAATAATACAGTTTCTGTGTGATTAGTTTGGGGCTAAGCAGGGAGCTAACTAGTGGTCTTATTACTACACTAGGCTGGTGTTGAACTTAGTATGCCCCTCCTGCCACCACCTCCCAGATGGGTTCTGGGATTACAGTCATACACCACCTTGGCCTGCTCCATCTTTGATTTCTTACCTGTAAAAAGAGCCAATAGCTCTACCTAGTTCACCTAGTATTCTGATGGTGGAAAGAAGATGAGGCATGGAGACAAAACTGTAGACTCTCATGCGATCTTTAAGTGGGAGTAATGTATATTACTTCCTGTAAATAGAACACCAGCATTCCACTACCACAGTCCAGGAAATATCTAAAACATATTTCTCTGGCTTTCAGAACCAAACTATGTTTAATTTAATTGGGGATGGAGGATGAAACAAATGTCCTCCTTCTCTCTCTCTCTCTCTCTCTCTCTCTCTCTCTGTGTGTGTGTGTGTGTGTGTGTGTGTGTGTGTGTGTGTGTGTCTGGAGGCTGGCCCAGAATGATGTGTCAGACCTGGCTCTATTCACCACAGCATTCCTTCTGTCACAATGCACCGTTTAACACTCCCCTTTGGTTAGGACCATGGCCAGGAGGCCACCTTACCTCATCATCGCAGCTTATGGAGCATCTGCCATCCAGGGAGGCACACTGTGGGGGAGGAAGCAAGGAGCCATATTACTGGGTCATCCCAGCATTTGATGTGGCTGCTGCCTAGCTATGGAGGTCATGGCCTGTGATGTAAGTACCAGGTTTCATCCTAAGGGAATGTTTCTAGATGAGACTTGGCTGTACTCTCTGGAGTGTGCACAATTCAGAATCATAGTATCAAAGACACAATGTGGGGAGGGCTGGCTCTTTTCCACACCTCTAAATTATGTTGTCATTCAACACTGATGATATCTCCTAAAGATCTCAGATCTTTTGGTAACAAAAGATATAATTATGTCATTATTTAATTTAAAACTATTTCTCAATGACTTTAAAAGGAAACTCTTGTTTATGTTCTTAGTTTGTAGTTTCCTATCATATCATAATTTAAGAAATGATAAGCTCCTTATGCATCCATCCTTTGGTGGGTCTTTAGGTTGATTCCATACTGTGAATATTGCACATTAAATACAGAATTGCTCACTTGCTTTTTGTGTGCTGATCCCATTTTCGCAGGAAATATACTTCTACCATTTATAACTGTGCAGGTAGAAGCAACTCAGTGGTTGCCATTTCTCCATTTCTGTTGAATACTAGGCAGACGCTCCTGGGAAGTCTTGGTTCTAACAATACAGCAAAGGGGAAGAATGCCCTTGGAAGATTTCCCAAGGGGCAATAGCCCCTTGAAGTCTTTGGGCCAGAAAGGCAGATTCAACAAAGCAGGTCATATGATGGCCTTCTCCTGATGTGATCAGGAGAAGCACAAATTACAAGCTGGACATCACATGTGATTAGAATAAACCTGCCCTGGAATAACAAAAGACCCCGATGTTAAGAGAGAAACTCTTTCTATAAAGCCACTCTCCTCCTTCATTCATCCCAACGGTCCCTGGGAGCAAATCTGCTCTGCCCGGCCTGTGGCATCTAACTGGAAATGAATGGTACTCTGAGGAGCCGGCAATCCATTTCACCAATATTCACCAGAAATCTGGCGCTGCCGGACCCAGCTCCCCACACAGAGACACCTGTGCACCAACAGCACAGCTAATGCTTGGGATGCCGAGGAGCACTCACCTGTCTGCTGGCAGTCCAGAACTTCCTCTGGAAGAATTCGAGTTTCATCTGAATGCCTACAGCTGGGATAGATCGTAAATAAAACAAAACATCAGAGATCCCTTTACACAACTATTTCAGTTTGTCATTGGAAATTATCTGTCATGGTGTGGGCTGGCGTAAACATACCAGAACAAACTTACAGTGAACCATACACCAACGACTTTATAGCACCGACCTTTCTTCTTACAGGTCAAGGAGTCCAAGAGTCCCTGCACTCGGAACTCAGTCACACACTGAACTCGGTGTAGATGTTCTTTATAGCGGTGTTACTTCAGTATGCATTCCTAAATTTTGTCTATTTGGGGCACCACCAAAAGCTGACTGACATTTGTCATTAAAAAAGATACCCAGAAGCTAAATATCTCTTTAGTTCCTTTCTTGGCTATTACCTTCGGGACCCAATATATTCTGCATGGTGTTTGTTTTTGTTTTTGTTTTTTCTTTTTTTGTCTGTTTGTTTAGAGACACACCATCTGAAAGGCAGCAGTCATGAAGCTGGTCTCTGCAAGGGAGCCACTTTCTAGGAATGTGACTTGGCTTCACTGGCCCCGTAGGCCCACGGCCCGGTGCGCATCTTGCCCAGGAGGTGGAGAGAATATCCAGCTCTGTGTGTCTCTAGAAACCTTTCTGCCTTTCTCACACACCAGACACTCAGAGGAAAGGAACTGTTGGCGGTGGCAGTTGGTGGAAGCTCACAACCAGCCCATGAACAGGCTTGTCATATGTCTGCCCAGAAAGCCACGTCAGCATAACTTAGAAAGCGAAACAGTCAGGGCCCAAATCTCATCAGATGGTAATAACACTTCACAGGAGCTCAAAGAATGATTCAGCAGGAATGGCGGGGGTGGAGTGGGGAGGCTGGTGTAGCATGTACCCCAGTGCAGTACTGTATACTGGCCTGGTGTGCATGGCCTTCCCAGGGTTTGCCATGATGTTGTACATTGCCTGTGTGTTATTTATCTTTCCTTCAACACCGATGATAACGCCAAACTAAATAATAACAACATCAAGAGAAAATGCAAGTAGTTAGAAAAAATAGAACCTCATGGGTGATAGTATAGTTGGAATTACAGAGAAAGATGAGGACTCTAAGCAAATCATTGTTCACGGTTGGTTCCCAACAGAATGGAAGCCCCTGGGAGCTCTAAACAAAAGCACCTATGCCAGGGTATCTTCCTCTCCCTGTTAGGTTCACGTAGCTCAGACTTAATGGGGATGTAAATTGAGGCATAGTTTTTCTCTGGAGTCTTTAGCACCCTGACTCTACAGACCTAATAGTAGAGTTGGGCGCCTGGTTGAGCTTCCCATCCCGGGAAAATGATCTTGGAGTCTGGGGGGACATTTGTAGCATCTCAGATACAACATGTCTTTCAAAATGCCTACCAGACTAAAGCAGGGTGCATACTAGCATGCATCTGGGATTTTCTCAGGTGTACCAAGAGCCAAGGGCTGTATCCTTTACTACAGAAAAGCTTGGGACAAGCACTTGTGGTTTTGCCAAAGTCAGGTAGGAGCCAACAGCAACTGAGAAGAGGGCTTCAATGTTGCTGCTCGAGCTGGCAACTGGTATCTAGAAGGAGCAAAAAGACTTTCTGTCTTCTTCTTTATAGCTCACCAGCTGCCCTCCCTGGCTCTGAGAAACTCTAATGTCAAGAGCGTGACAAGCTACAATGAGAATCCCCATCCTATAGGATGAGAATACAAGACTTCCTGAACAGTCAGCGCACAGCAACCTCCCCATAGTGTTTCTCCTTCCAACCGTTCAGAGTTGTCTTACCGCCTGCCACCTCCTGTGTTTCCCCAGCCGTGCCCTTTCGGAGCACCCTCCCATCTTCTAGCAGGACCCCTTATTCATCTCCCTAATGAATCTAGCTGCTCCCTCCAGGGTGTTTATCCATCCCACATACTTGGAGTCTGCCATCATCTGCCTCTATTGGTCCTGCACCCCATCTCCTCAAGGCAATTTAATCTTTCCTCATGAGTCAGTTCCTCTGCCCCATTAATCATACAGGCAGGCCGACTTTCTCTGATCTCTCTCCAATGATCTGCATCCTTGCCCTAGGCCTGATGCCCTAACCAAGACACCGCTCCTCTGGCTCATTTTCCTCTGCGCCAAGAGGCTACTGTCCAGAGATCCTAGGATTCTGAGGGTAACTTGTCTGCCCAGTTGCACATGGTTATGTTCCTGTTGGCTACCCCCATGCCAACTCCAGCAGCATAGCTTTGGCTCCTATATCACATTTGGATGTACAGGGTTTTCATCTAGACTTTTGAATACTTCTCTATGATTCGGAGACGTTTTTTTCCCCCTCTGACCTTCCCTGAGCTAAGCTCTGTGTTGGGTGCTACTTGAAATGGGATCACTAACCCTGTCAGCATCCTGCTGAGAAATAGCTCCATGGTAAGGACTGCACTATAGGCAGAAGCAAAGAATTCTGGGATATGAAGTGGGCTAAGGGAATCTGTGTGTGTTATGGCAAGGAGATCTGACTCAAGGCAAAATAGGAATCAAGAGGAAACAGGAATCTAAATGGAGGAAACAGCACGAACAAAGGCAGGGAGTCTTTAAAACCACAGGGCTTTGAGGATTGAAAAGAGAAGGCACAGAGACCTCGGTGTCAGTCCAAGGCATATGAAGACTTCCCCGCAGACTGGGGATTAGCTCAGCGCCCAATCTAGCCCTGTTTTGTAAATAAAGTTTTATTGGAACAGTCATTTGTTTACATACTGTCTGGGCCTATCATGCTAAAGCTGAGGAATTACAGCAGAGACAGAATGGCCCACAGAGCCTAAGCATTTGCTGTCTGCCCCTTTACAGCAAAACCACTGCTGACATTTGCTGTAGGTATGTCTAAAGTACGGACAGAAGCAGCAGGACCAGCTTCGGAGTTTTGAACACCCACTCAAAAGCTTGCGGAACAAATGCCAGGCAAAGGGCCCAAACAGTGGGCGACAGGACTGTGCACAAACTGTGGCCAAAGGTGCATAGGGTTTACTATTTCTTAAGCATGGAAATGATTTCGAGTACAACCAAACAATAAAAAATAGGGGTAAAACACAGGGCCAAGCATGACTCGGTTTCCTTTGTTTTGTTCCATATGTTTTTCCTTTTCAACTCTTATCAGAGAAAGCGTTTTTACCTCAGCGAGCCCACTCCTTACACCATCCGCCACAACCTAAGTGGAACCTGAGGTCTTTCTCATGCCCATCTGTTTGGTTCTTTCAACAACATTTCAAGCCCTAACAGTATATTCTGCTTCAAGTCGATCTTGCTAATTTAATAAGGAAAACAAGGGCAGAAAATGCTTTGGTGAAACTCAAATCCCAAGGAGAGCTCAGAAAATAAAAACACTATTCCATGGGTTTGAAATTTTTTAGACAGTCCAGAAAATCATGAACATATTTTCCTGGAGTCCGCGGTACTCCCTACTTCCATGTAATTAGAATGTTTCAGGGCTCCTAGCTCATAACCCCCATTATAAGAACGCAGGTTGCTTTTGCATACAACGCTGAACATAACCACAAACAGTATTCCACAGGATCCTTTTCAATGTGCCTCCCAAGATGAGCTGAAAATTTGCGGGTAGACTTCAGAATTCAGCAAGCCATCAGACTTATTAAGAAGTCTTCAAGACCTCCAAGCCCATTCCCCTGAAATACTCAGATATCTCAGACCTAAGCATCTCTTTGAATCTGAACTATACAGATGATGGTTTCTCCAACTCTTGTCATTGTGATAATAAGACATGGGTACAAACCAGCTCAACATCATACAACTCAGACCTTCCTTGAATGTCTTCCTTCTAGACTTTTCTCTTTTCCCTGTCTTGTAACATTTTACCCCCTTTACCTAATTCCATCCTCTATTTCTTGTTTCTGTATCTATCAGAAGCCCAATCAGTGCTAGGCAGGGGGCTGGTTGTCATAACGATGCAAGATACAATAGCAAGGGTTGGTAGACCGTGGAGGGCTATCTAACCACTGAAGAGAACCAACCTTGAACTGACAGAGGTCATCACTGAGCATCACTCATGACTATTAAGCTATTAGAATGCCCTTGATCCATTCATTTGAATATAGGTGCAGGCAGCTACCTCTGGAGCTCTGATTCTTTGCTATCAAAATCTATGGCTATTGATGATGAGGTTATTTAAATTAAAAGTGAATATCATTCATCACTGGGCTCCTTAGTCACATGAGTCACATTTTCAGAGGGCGATAGCTTTGTGACCCCAAAAGCTGCTGTGATCACTGTACTAATCTAGAACATTTTCACCTTTGCCAACAGTTCTATTAGACAGTAACCAGCAATCACAAGAGGGATGGAAGGTAAAGTTCTCTGAAGGCCTGCCCATATTATCCCTTCCTAGAGATGAAAGGAATGAGGATGGCATATGGACGGAGGGCTCCGAGAGTTCAGATGAGATACGTCTTCCATCATGATTCAACTTGCTTCTGCAAGGGGAAATTGTTAATTATCTTGAGAAAACCCCCAAAGAAATTAATGCAATATGCTCAATATGGCTACCACCCCCAAGACTGATTTATTTTGCTTTATAAAATTTGAGAATACAAATTACATTTCCAGTGCTATTATATTCAAATGCACTCAAGATGAAATCATGCCTGCATCTCATATCACGTTAATAGACATGAATTCAAGGGTAATCTGAAACTCACCAAGTAACAATGTCACATGTAAAATTAGAAATAAAATAACATTTTCATATTGTATTCATTTAGAAATCATTTTCTGCAGGCTTGGCCTCAACTTGCAATCTACCCCTAGGAGCACAAATCCAGTTTATAAAATAGCATTCACCAGGCCTGGCATGAAAGCTTCAACAAACACCCCCATTTCTAAACACGCTCTGTACCTCCAGCCATAAAATAGGTCCACATGCACTTGGAAGGCTCAATCCCAGCACCACCGATGAATTATAACTGAAGTGTGGTGCCGGGGAATTGTTGGTGAGTCCAGTTTCTAAGACTACTGCTCTGAGCCTCAAGGACATCACTTTACTTCGTTCCTCCATAAGGAGAGTCTCACTGCCTCATTTCTGGAAGAAAAAATGTGGGGCAAGGATAAGACTATAAAACACGATGTGTGTTAGAATGTTCTCATGGGATCACAGTGTTGGTTATGTTATTGGCAAAATGTGTTTCCGGTTCTTTGATTCTCTTCTATTTCAGGGCTGATGCACCTTTAATAACCATATGTTGAGAGTAAACACAAAACACATATATGATAAACGCGAACTGTCTGTAAACTGAAATGTTCTATAGGGTTCACAAAACCACGGCAAGCAAGCTCTTCAGGATGACCAAGAGGAATGCTCCACCGTGCAGCTCGTGTCGGCGGTGCCTCTGGGATGGTACAAGGCCAGGGGAGTCAGGGCACAGGAGGCCACCACACAGCTCTGTGTGCTCCCTGGTCATGTAGCCATTGAGAGTTTTAAAGACTTGGGACTTGCTGACAATTGAGAACAACAAGCATTTCTTTCTGGCTCACAAGTGGAGTCATATCCTGCAGCTTCCCGGCGCTCACTTGACCACAGATGGAAAAATTCTCAAAGATTTTGACCCATGAGTTGAACCTGTGATTGGAAGTTATCTCTTTGTTATAGAGAACGAAAATGTAGTAAAACAATAAATGCAACAGGTGAGGAGTGTTTCCCACACCACTCCTCCCTTGAGAGTAGAACTTTGATTTCTGGAACCAAATGTCCACCCAGGTTTTCTTCTCTAGAAAAACCAGGCCTCTTCTGGACAGACTTTTCAAGCAAAGTGATGGTTAGTGTGAATTCTGGGTTAAAATCCAGGACTGAAGAGATGGCTCAGAGGTTAAGAGTATTGACTGCTCTTCCAGAGGTCCTGAGTTCAGTTCCCAGCAACCACATGATGGCTCACAACCATCTATAAGTGAGATCTGATGCCTTTTTCTAACAGTGTATACACAATAAATAAATGTTTTTTTTTTAAATCGTCTATCCAGTTCCAGCCCACACTTCGACAGTATCCCTGAATTGTTCTCCCTTTGTACACAATGGCAAAGACTGCTCTATGTGACAGGAGAAAAGAAAAAAAAAAAAAAACAGACCAGGCATACTGGGGTTCCAACTTGCCTTAATTAACAGTCCACTGAAATAGTTGTTAGCCAAGCCACATTTGTTTAAATGTTTTCTTTTGTTTGTTTTCAAAACAGTTAATTGCAAGTAGAACTAACAAGGAATTGGAATGTCACTGCTTCAGAGTATTTCACAATAAACCCAGGTTTTGGAATAAGGCCACTAGTGGCATTGGAGTGTTGAAGGAGAGAACTCTGACCTTCACCACACCAGTTGCAAGTCTATTCCAGAGGCCCGAGGATGTCCAGAGAGAGAACTTCCCACAGGAATAACAACTGAAAACTTTAATGGGAATTATGACATAGCTCATCTGCAAAGTATTTCATGTGAAGGCTTTAATGAATCACATGATGGAATGTTGGGCAGAAGAAGACAACTGAAACCCTGGGACTAATTTGGGTGAAACTGAGAACAGAACATCCTTGCAAAGTCTGGAGGGCAGCCTCTCTGCTGTCCCCTGGGTGTCAGGATGAAGGACCCACAGTTTTCTTAAAACACCGTCAGGGAGCGAGGCCACGTAGCCACAACCTTTAGAGAAATACAGGTCGAAGCAGTATGTGTTCATCAGAATCTTGGGAAGGGCTGGAAACGCATCTTTAAAGGGAGGCGTTATTGCAGAAACAAGGGGAGAAATCTCATAGCGGCAGACACGCCGCATATTTGAGCTGATACCAAATGAAGAAACAGAAGGATAAAAGGGGAGGAGGTACTTGGAATATTAGCCCCCTTACCAAAAGCATAGTTCACTTCAGAAGCATTCCCTGCGGTGTGGGAGAGGTAAAGGTTCTCATACTGTGCAGTAATGCTTTTAAATAATGAAGAGATGTGTGATGTCTGTGCTGAAAGGGAGGGAGGAGAGATGGGGTTCATGTTATCTCTCGATTGACAAAACGGTGGTGGAGGATTTTCTTTGAAGACACATAGCTGTGGAAGTCCGTTTTAATCTAGAATTTTCTCAACCTACTGTGTGAGCCTGACTTCTTGGGGATATGTGGAAGAAGGCCAGGTGTCTCGGCTCCCACACCTCTTTGATGGCCACTTCTCATTCCGGTCAGAGTTTCTTGGGAACAGTCACTGTTAGAGAAATCTAATAAATGACAATTATACATGCTTCCTCCATTTGGGTTCTAATTACTTCACTGAATCAATGTTGAAAAGAATTAACAGGACTTGTGGAATGGAATAATAATTTTTTCTTTACCCTGGAGGTAATCAGGAAGCATTTTCCAGACTTCATTTGCAGAAACCTATATTCCCCCAGCTTTCCAAGGCTGCTGGACCTGACATTGAGAGTTTTTTGTCAGATCATTTTATGCTCACAAAACTCTTCAAATAATATAATTTCAACAGAGATTTCAAGGCAATGCATAAAGGGTTGATTCTCATCCCTTTGCCCTTTCAGAGCAAAACACTTAAGCCTCGGGTTTCATTATATTTTAATCGGGACTACACAAATCATTGCCTATTAAGAAAATTATAAGCTCCATATTATAGGTCCCTAGTCAATAATTCTTATTAGGTCGCCACCTAATAACATTCACCAAAGACATTATAACAAAATCAGGGGTCAAATTTCTAAACATTTCAAAACCCATAATAGAACGGCCATATACATTTGCCAAACACCTCTGAGCTGAACGTTTGTTACTGTGTTTAATACAAAGCAACAGTAAAAATATTCTCCTGGGCAGCCAACAAGGCCGGGGGTATGGCTCAGTCCTCCAATTGTGAAGCTCATATTACAGGACATGTAGAAGGAAAGGAGAATTGACCAGACACTCAGCTCCCGTGGGGAAACTCTGCATCCATTGCAAAGCTGCCAAGCTCTGGTTCCCTGTAGGGATGTGTGGGAACGATGGTAACTTGGGGTCCACCCCATGTGCAGTGGGTAGAAAGGGGGTCCTAGGGTTCGGCTCAGCTCAGCACCTTGTGAGGACGCTATGTAGATGTTCGATGTTATTGATGCTGCAGCAGCAGCAGAATATGCGGATCTACACTTCTTAGAAAAGAAATCGCGCCATGACTAATGTATAGAATTGCCAGGTAAAATATTTTTGACTTGCTAAATCTGGTAACCAGAACCCACCCGAGAGTCACATGGCATAACTGTAGGTGGCCTTCAGTGGCCTCCATGGCAATCTTAGCCCTGGGAAGGCTGAGATGGTTTGCATCTGCAGCCTAATTCAGGGTTGAGAGCCAAGGACACCTCTATCAACGTGACACCCATGATGTAAATCGTGGTTCCACAAAATGAAATTCTTATCCAGAAAGATAAGTTTAGTAAAAATATTTTTTTTTTACAAAATATATCCCAAATTGCAATATCCAAACAGCAGATTCATATAACAGCACTTCTTATTAGGATAATATGGTTTGACGAGGAAATTGCTTATTTTTAAAGAACTATCACTTTACCAAGATTCTAAAAAGTCTGACTTGTCTTGAAATATCGCACTGGTAGGGATCCTGATCAGATTCTCAAGCCCTTTAATGTCTGCTTCTTCTTCCAGATACAAGGGCATTAGCGTTGCTTCTACTGTGGAAGTGAGCCGTGACACTCCTGCCACTACTAGTAAGGAACAACTGGACTCTTGGAGCCACAGAATAGTTGGATGTTATGGTCAATGGTTCTACCAGGTTAAATTCTCTTCATAGCATTCGTCAAGATCTAGCATTAAGTTACAGCATATACACCATTTATTGTTTGGATTCCCTTCACCAGCTGGTTGAGGCTTGAAGTTGTGGTTGGAGAAAATCTGAGTCAGGGAGGCCAGAACTTTAGCAAGGTAAACACAAGAGGATGCAAGGTTCAGCTGTTGTTTCTAAGCTTTCCAATGTGGTCCATATGGAAACACCTGTATTTTTCTATCAAACATCAGAGGCATTGACGCTGGGCAAAATACTATGCCATCTCCTGTCCTCTCTAACACACGCAATGAACTTGAAAGCTCAAGAAACTTAGTATGGTAAATTCCAGCATGCATCTACTTGCAAATAAATTAATGCATGCAGCATTTTTCACTGTTCACAGTATCTTTGCATTCTGTAAGACATTCCATAATGAAAATTGGTTTATAAATCTGGTTATGAAAACACAGGGGCTAAGGAGATGGTTTAGCAGCTACGGACACACTCTGTGCTTTCAGGGGACCTGAGTTTGGTTCCAATACCCTCATTGGGTTGTTCACAACCATCTGTAAGTCTAGTAGTTCTAGGGAACCCAACACCCTCTTCTGGTTTCCACAGGTTCCTGCACACATGGGATGCGCATAAAAATCATGTACACACATATTCGCATAATTAATAAATCTTTTAAGAAGTTGATAGCACACAATAATAGTAGTATTACTAGAATTTTATTTTTGAGACAAGGTTTTGTTATGCAACACTGACTGGCCTTGAACTTCTAACCTTTTGTCTCAGTGCCCTGAGTGCTGAGATTTCAGTTGTGTATACCCTTCTCCAACTAATACAGTAATTAATATTGTCATTAGACATTCTACTAAGTATGGGGTGTCAGTCAGAGGCATTAGAGACTTCACTGGCAAACAACAAGAGGCCTGTAGTGTTTATCATTCCCAGCCATACAAGACTCTCAGAAGACCAAGAATCAGAGAGGGAAGTCATGTGGTGGAATTCGTAGATAAGAATGTAATCTTCATTCTTGATTCCCTCATCCAACAAAGTCAAAGATAAGGACTTTTGATTTTTGACATGCTCTCAGTACTTTCTGAATATGTCACATAAGATGCAGATTGGAGGTCTCAGCAAAAGTCACTTGCCGTTATCCATTTAAGACTTAAGAATTTTCATGGCACTTATCAAATTCAAGTTGAATTGGACTTGTTCAGGTCTTGATGAAGGCTTCCATGATTTAGCCATGATCTTGACATTACTCTAAGAGCTACCAATGGTACATGAAAGTTTATGTAACTCTTCCCTGAAGGGACAGGGTTGCTGTCAAGAGTGGAAATTCACAATAACCCAGTTAGCAGGAAGAAGAGAGATGGAGAGAGCATTTTAGGTCAGATGCAAAATCCTAAGCTGTCAAAGGGAATGGGGCTTTGGAGAGCTATCCATCTGTGTGTTGACGCAAGTGATGAAGTTGAATGTCCCTAATTTTTACAAGACACGAACAGGATTTAATAAGGAAGTGCAAACAAAGCTGGTGATCATTCTGGAGCTGGCCTGTCATCAGCAGAATTGCCTTCTTGGTGGTGGGTCAACAAGACCGTCCTTTTCTATCTTTATCCAGAATCACCAGTTCATTTTACCATGGAAAGGATGACTCCACTGCATTTAGCCAAAGGAACAGCATGTATGTCTGAGCTGGGTCTGCTTCCCTCTGGCCATCTCGATTCTCCAAAGTCAAACACCTGGGTGGCAGATGTGTCCAGCTACCACAGGCCCTCCCAGATCAGCTGTACACAAGGCACCCGAGTCAGGAGGGAGGAGGGAACCCAGATACATTAACAAGAAGGGCAGGCAGGACTCTGGAGTAATCAAGCATCCTTTCCCAAACTTCCTGGAATCTCAGGACCTTGAGATGTTTGGGAACCAGTCCTGGAGTGATGGAAACTAGCTTTGTCCCTTAGTTTAATCAGACAGATGCAGTGGCTGAAAAAGCCATCTCCTGTTAGTAAGAGGTTGCTCCCAAGCACACACTTGGAAGTTTGAAGGACTTTCTTCAGGGTTCCTTCAACAGTCTGTATTTGGGAAGGCCTCTTGAGGTGGGCGGTGGGGCAATGATGGGCCTTCACTTTTGATTGACAGAGAAGTTTGAATACTTGTAAGCAAGGGCTACACCTAGGAGATCTGTGTCCCTCAACTCCAATCTTTTTTCCATTCCAAAAAGGACTCCCATTTTTTTAAGGGGGGCTCAGAAGATTTTAAATAAAAACAGAATCGATGAAGGAATACTCAAACATAGGGCAATCCAGCCATGAGGCAGTTAATCGGCTTCCTTTCACGCTTTTTTCGGGGCTAAGAGCTGGAAACACAGTTGTTACCAGCATTCTTCCTCACAGACTTTCCTGGCACCCCCTGGCTCTTCTCCATTCCCTCAACTAAAGCATTCCAGGCCTCTGGCCTCCAGGAAGGGAAGACACAGAGAAACTCAGAGGCTAGGAACAAAATCTGGGGTTTTGAATTTTTAAAGCTGAGGCCCTAAGCAACCTCAGGACAGGAGAGAAAATGGAGAAGCTATTGGGATCTCGGGTGTTCCCCACCCAACCTGCTGAGACTGCGGGGCAAGAACCCTAACTTGGACTGAAAAGGAAGAACTCTGAGGACTTGAAGCACAGATGTGTGCCATGCTGTGTCTTTTTCTTACCTCTAGATGGTGCTTCCAGAGTAGAGGCGAGCGCTCTTAACTCATACTCATTTATTAGTGCTGGAAGGCAACAGAATTCCTGGGCTTCCTCTCCACCGTCCTTGCTATTGCAAGGAGACAGTATCCCAGAGTGCCCACACAGACAACTCAGCAGGACGAGGGCCCCTCCCCAGCAGGCGTGTCACGACAAGGCCCCAGAACTGTCAACCATCTCCAAGGTGACTGTCCCTGGAAGGAGGAGGCAATGGCCCTGACTGATGACAGAACACGAGATGGACCTGGGTGACTTGGGAAATGTCCTCATGATTACATGATTAGGTAATTACAGAGCCCTCTCCCCCTAGAGCTTTGGGTAAGCCTTGGAGGAAAGGGAAGAGAGAGACTGAATTCACCGAGAGTTCATACCCATCCAGATGCTTCAGATGGAAGGTAAACAGAGTTCAGGCAGAGTTGCATTGAGCATACACTTGAAAGATAGGCACTAAAATTCATGGTCATTACTTGCTCGTGACAGAAAAGTATAAGCAATGGAGTTCTTAACTACAGTGGGTGACCTCAGAGGAGGAAACAGACAAATCCTAGGCCCTTTCCCATGTCCTTTCTATCTCCTGAAAGAGTCCTAAGGGCTGCTGCTTGGAGCTTCCAGTTCTAACATACTGTGACATCAGTAGGCTGCAGAGGAAGTATAGGCCCATTCCGACTGCTGGACCACATGTCCACAGACATGCTAAGGAAACAACAGACCCAACAGCTTAAACCATGCACACGTTTGCTGCTGTTTCCATGGAAACTAGACCTTTTCCTGGGCCCAACAAACCTTCCAAAGAGAAAGAATTAAAGTTATCCAACTGTGCGAAGAGGTGGTCTTGAGAGAATGGAGTTTTCTCAGAGACCTTTGTAATGACTGGTACTGTTTCTCTACCACTGTGGAAGAGAGCCTCAGCTGTATCCAGTGCTTTCCAGCCAGCCCGGAATGTCCCAGGAGAGGGGGAATAGAACTCTCTTACAAAGTTCCTATGCTCTGCACCTTTAGCCCTTTCTTCTTTTAAATAACATTTTTCTTATCAATTCTCTGGGAATTTCATGTACACAGCATATCATGTGCCTTGATTATATTCCCTTCCCATTGCTACTTTCCTGGTTCCCATCTTTATTTGTTCCCTTATGGTAGTACATTAGTAGACTGTACTGAGAGTTTGTACGACCTAAAGCAGTGTTTCTCAACCTGTGGTTGTGACCCACCTTGGAGTTGAATAACCATTTTCCAGGGGTTGCATATCGGATATTTACATTATGATTCATAACAGTAGCAAAATTACAGTTAGGGAGTAGCAACAAAAATAACTTTATGGTTGGGGTCACCACACCATGAGGAATATGTTAAAGGGTCGCAGCATTAGGAAGATTGAGAACCACTGCCCTAGAGTCTCCATGGGTAGACACTGATCTTAGCACTTTTTTCAATTGAGAACATGCAAGTCTCTTAAGGGTTGAACTTGCAGGTAGATGCTTGATGTTTCCCATCTAGAAGGCTTCTTAGAGAGACGTGGACCTGGACACACAGGTACAAGAGCTAAGAAAGCACTGGTCCCCATGACACAGGAAAGAGTCTTTACCAAGCATCCACCAGGGGCAAGTCAGGACAGACTGGATCATCATACTTAACTGTTTGGCAATCTTCAAGGAAGTAAATAGTTTCTTCATGTTAAAGAAAGGTTGAGGGCTTGGGCGATATCTCATTTGATAACGCGTGAAGACCTGAGTCCCTAGCTGGGCACAGAAGCCATGTCTGCAACCCCTACTGCTGGATAGTGGAAACAAGAATCTAGAGTTCACTGGCTAGCAAATCTAGCCCAACAGTGAGCTTCAGGTTTAATGAAAGATTCTATCACAAGACAAAAAGCAAGTAAAGGGAGAAGACTTGATGTCATACATGTGCACATACCCACATGAACATATACACATTAGGCATACACATGCACAGACATACACACACACACACACACACACACACACACACACACACACAAAAGGTTGAAGATCGCTGATTGACTTAATCAGAGCCCTGAAGGTCCTTGGACTTGGTAGAACTAGGAACCTAGCCATGAACCTGATTCTTAAGTTAGCTACTCATTTTCTCCAATTCCTCTGGTCCACAGCAGGGTTTGCATCATGTCCTAGGAAGCTGTTTTGGAACTCTGTGGTGATGTTCTGATTGTTAGTGTCTAAATGTCCCACAATCCACGGGTCAATCCCTCATAATAAATGATTCTATGGGCCTGGTGGCCTCAAGCGCACTGCTTGGAGCGAAAGTACTTGGAAACAGGATCCACATCTGAGACTTGAATCAGCTCTGATTCAAAAACAGGAACAAGGTATCTTTAGAAGGTTAGCCATGGCCCTGTGTGTGAGCAAGAACCAGGTCTACTTTTCTTTATCTACATACAGGTTTATTCTCAAGGGTGTGATGGACACAGAGCAGTCGTTGTGGTATAGAGCTTCAACCTCAGAGTGGAGGAGTGGCTTCTGCTTACTCTGTTCCGTCTTCTCCTGTTATAGAGTCTAAGATATTAAGACATATTAAGACATCCACTATAAGTTGTCATCTTTATGTCGTACAAAGATAATACAGTTGGGACATTTTGTAGATTATTATTTGGTGGCATATTGGAAAGTCGTTATATTTTATATTAATTTCATCTTGAAATATACCCAACATAGTCCATATTATTAAAAGAAGGGCAGGATATTGAATTGGACAGGATTGGGAACTGCTCTGACTTCAGCATCCTCTCTCCCACTGCACCCAGTGTGCCTCCTTATTCTCTGCCCCCCGCTCCTTGCCTGTGGCTCACCTCTGCTGATCCTGGTTTGAAGTTTAAAGTTGGCTTCAGCAAACCTCGCATGCTTGCATGTTTCCTCCGTGCTTCTCTTTCATTTCTCTTGATTCTCATCAAGGTCTAAGACGTTGGTGCCTGGGGCAGAGCTCAGGTGATGATAACTGTCTCATCGAAGAGCTGAACGGGAGTACAGAGGGGCCTTCTATGCTTAAAGAACACCAGAATAGTGAGGACACCCCCTTCCATAGGGGCCACATCCCAATAGAGAGCTGAAGAGTTCAGTCCTGCTGTGGCACATTTGACCATATCAGACAGCTTTGCCTCTGAATGACTGGCAGGCTGGGGACGGGTACAGAGCCTTGCTAACTCTTTCTTTCATAAAGTGTCTTTTTTATTATTATTGTCAGTGTCTTGGTCATTCCATTAGGAGATGGGGCATGCTTTGCAGTTTTGTGGCACCCAGCAGTTCCCTAAAATAAGGAGGGGGACTGAGAGCAAAGGAGCTAGCAAGGACCAGAACCTCCAGCAGATTAAAAGGGGCCTTTGTAGTGGTTACATCTGTACATTAAAATGAATCTCTCCTAGTGCTAAAACAACATCTACATTCATTTGGGTCAGAGCCACATTCAAAATTTGAGAAATCTGACAAACATTGCTTCAGCATGTTAAAGTCTGCCAGCTCACAACAAGACAAGAAAGGGAGTCCAGCCGCCGCGTAGAAACACCCCTGGTGCCTCATTCGCACTCCTGACTCCCATCTTCCAGCTTCTCTTGAAAGAGAAAGATTCTGTCCTTTTTTCAGGTGCCAACCTCTCAGCATAGCCCAGAAACGGGCAGCAAATTGCCCTCGGAGGTTGGTAGACTTCAAGAGGAATTCTGCTCTTTCCCCTAGAGGAAGCCGCTGGAGACTCTGCGTGCCTGATAAAGCCTTTAATAGCTAGAGAAACACAATTTGGGGTGGCCCTCGGGTAGACTAGACATGAATAATGCCTCATAAAATTAATTACTTCTACCCAGAGTACACACGCCAGAGGAGCTTGGTGGGGGCCGTCTCCACTGAGCAAATGGAATCCTCCACGCAGGAGGCTGTCCACAGGGCAGAGTCATCTACAGCACGGATCATCTTCCTTGCTTTGGAGTGTGGCCCTCCAAACTAGTGCCGGAATTTTCTGAGGTCTTGGTTAAACCACACTGGGAGGTTTGTAGAATGGCTGTTTGTCAGTGGGCAGCATAATCAGGTTGGAAACGACCAACGTGCATAGTGAGGATGGTGATGAAGGACATTAACTCTAGGGCAGTCCGTGTAGCTGCGGAATAGATGGGCCATGAGTAAACCCGAAAGCTGGGATGCGCCATTGATCCCAGACTACTGATTTCATAAGCCAGCCCGCTAGTGGTATGCAGAGGTCAGCAACTTGCCGGAAAGACTCCAGCGATAGCCCCAACTCTAGCTGGACAGGAAGAACATATAGCACATTGCTGTCTGGGAACATATCATCTTTTATTTGAGGGGCAGAGAGCCCCTTCATTCTTATGGACAACCCACCATTTCCTTTGGGAAATGATACGCCTATAGTTTCAGTTCACGAGCTCTATTGTAGACTCGATTCTTCATTCTCAAGGCACAGGGATTCATCCTTCCTTCTGCATCCCTCCTACTGGCCTGAGCTATGCTGATGAGAATCAGCTCTTGGATTCTCAGTTGAAACTGACTTTTGACGAGTTGGTCCAAGGGAAGCACTGGATAATGAGGGTCTGATGAGAACAGGACCGACACACGGGGAAGGGAAACAAGAGACAGGGAACCTTGGTGACTTCGGCTGTGTTCTAGATCCAAATGTACTGGAAACTAGATAAAGCTTTGGGGTTTTGTTTTAGTTATGTGAAACAGCGTCCACCTACTTTAGATACCAAATAATTACTGCCTTTAATGTACTGATATGTGCTTAGGCTAATTTGAACTTGGTTTCTGTTGTCTTCAGTGGAGAGCATTCTGAAACACTCGGCTGTGGTCTAGACGGTGGCTTCTCCTCACAGGAGAAGGGCAGATGTACAGCTGATGACAAGGGTGGTATGGGAGGTGGGTTTATGCCATGCATGCTGCCTTTCCTACTTCATGGCAAATATCATCTGTGCATGCTGGAGCCCCTTCCCAGGCAGCCTCAGTACCCTCCACGTGCAGAGCACCATCAGTGGACCAAGTTGGCTGTGCACACAGTGGTTCAGACGGCAAAACCCTTTCCAGGAACATGGTGCCTTTGCGCCCACCAGCATGATACGCACGGACTCTTTCTCTTCTCTAAGTAACTTAGTGAAGATGGCTACCATTTGACCAGATCGATGGCTCAGTAGTTAAGAGCACTTGTTGCTATATCAGAGGACCAGGTTTGATTCGCAACACTAACACAGTGGCTCACAGCCATCTGTCCCTCCAGTTCCATGAGCTCTAAAGCCCTCTTTTGGCCTCCAGGGGAACCAGGCACTCATGTGGTGCAAAGACACACATGCAGGCAAGGCACCTATCTTCATAAAATAAAAGCAAATAAATCTTAAAAAAAATAAAGATGTAAATAGGCTGGAGATATGGCTCAGCATTTAAGAGAACCCAGGTTCAGTTCCCAGCACTCACATGTCAGATCACAACTGTTTGTAACTCCATTTCCAGAGGATCTGACACCCTCACGCAAATATACATGCAGGGGAAAATGCCAGAAATGGCCATAAATGTACCACTTTTTCAAATGGTAGATAATGAGGTGGCACATTAAGGGACCTCTTGCTTTCATGACTTTCACAAATCACCCCTCAATCCAATACACACCTAGGTTTTTCCAGATTCAAAGGGTCCTATTTCTTTTCCTAGGCAAGAAAGTCAAGGGCATGAGGGTTGGGTAGTGGAGGAGCAAGAATAAACGCTTTTGTAACTGGCGGTCACAGGAAGGTCTAGAACACTTAGTGGGTGGTATTCAAGTGGACCTTACCACCTTCTTCTCCACAGGTGGTCTGCCTGCATCGAAGAAGAGAGAGGCCAGGCTTTTTTCCCAGAACCATCCCATGCGTGGCTCCCGATTAGAGCTTGCCAACGCGAGCTTAGTGCAAACTTTAGAAGGCATCAAAGAGATTGAGACCATGCTGCTCTGGGGGCAGTGCAGGCGGATGTGTTGGCTGATGCGTGATCTGAAGGCTTAAAGGAGCTCTCACGTACATTCCTGAGAACTACCTGTACCGATTCTTCCGAAGCCACCTCCCTCATCATTCAGGGTCTGTGAAAGCTCCCCATTCCCTGTTCAGAATTAGCATGCTTGAAACACAGGCGAGAGCATCTGGTCCAGGCCCAGAGCCTGAGTGACAGAGTTTGGACTTGCTTTCGTTGGGTAACACCACACCAAAGAGTCCTTCATATGCTGCCAAGTCTCAGCTATCTCCACACTGTAATTCAACCGATTCCAGTGCCAGGCCATCGTGGAGACCCCCATATTCAGAATGTTGTGGGTCTGTGCTACTGTCCTATAGGTGTCCCCAGCAGCAGGATCCCAGCCATATCCCGGACCTTCTTCCTCCCTGTCTGGCTACAGTCTCTGGGACCTCTTGATTTCTCTTAGGGTTGCATGAGCCCTTGAAAGATGAATCCACCCCTTCCTGTTTCAGAGTCTACTGAGAAAGCCAAGAGGCAGCACAGAGCTATTGTGGGCTCAGGATCAGAGTCCAGCATTCCCACTTACCGGCCACGGAAGGAATTTGGGCAAGTTATTTAATATCCCTCGGCTCAGTTTTAAAGCTGAGATGATAAAGTGAGATCAAGCCGAGTGTCTGGCACACAGTAAAAGCCCAGGAATGGTTATCTTTGGTATTATAGCATTTTCTCAGAATGCAAGATCACTTTCCTTCGGGGGTTCCAGAAAAGAATAATGAGGACCCTTCAGTCTGCCAGAGTCAGTAATCTCCTCTCCCAAACCCAGTGCATGTTCCCAGATCCACGAAGGGCTCTAAGAACTCTATCTCATTGGCTCATCCCACTGTCTCTCACCAGCTGCTCCAATAACAGGCCACTTCAATCCTCCTTAAATGGTTACATCGCACAGCCGCCAAGAGCTCCACATAGTTCTCTCCCTCAGGCTGTCCAGGTAACTAGTCCTGAGAGATGGACTCTGGTCACAGGCAGCTCGTTTTTCATGTTGCTTATCCACGTCTGTCTCCAGAGTCCTGGAGCTGGAGATAAAGATCTCTAGCTGGGGAACTCTGTGCCCCCAGAAAGATCTCAGCCAGAGACCAAACAGTAAACAACCACTACTTCCCACACTGTGTTTCTTGTTTTTTATGTCTTCCTGTGTTTCAAGTGTTTATGGAAAGAAGGAAGAGTTACTCTTCATCTAGCGGGGAGGAGCGCAAGCAGGGCACTTTTGCAACGAGGGTAAAAAGACATGCTCCCTGCCACTCCCACAAAGATGCGCCATCCCCATCATGTGACATCTACGCGGATAAGACTCCTTTACCTTCTTGTCACATCTTCTTTTCAGTTTCCCAAACCTACAGAAGAACGATGCCTAAGAGGCCCCGTTTTCAGTTCTTGGTGGTTAACACGTCACATCTACCCGTTGCTCTCCTGCCTCTATTACTCTCTTGCAAATGAGGACCTTCTGAGCTGGGGACCCAGGGAAGGTGTGACAGCTTACGTGCTCCTGGGGCTTCAATTCTATTAAGAGGCTCAGACACTAAGCAGCCAATGATGTCTGTGAGTGGTTGAAAAGACATGCACATACTACATAATATGTGAGCACGAAAAGGGAGCCTCAAACTCCTGAGGATCACAGGGCAGTGGCTTTTAATCTGAAGCACGGACTGCAGGGTAAGCCTTAACGGGCAACGCCTTCCCATCCACATGAGGGCTATGCCTCTCAGGAGGACGGGTGTAGAACCAGAAGCTTTTAGGAGACGCACTTAAACATGAAGTGCCTTCTCTTTATCTTAGAATCGAGGGAACTTAGAATGGACAGGGAACATGTTTTCTTGGTGTTGGAAAAGGGTTGCAATGGGTGGGTAAAGGAAAATGTACGGAGTGTGGGTGGGGAAAGAGCCAGGTCCCCAAATTCTAGCTGCTGTCTCTCCCCCGTCATGCCGCCAAGATTTCTCCAGCTTTGCCTTGTTGCCTACTGGCTTGTCCGTAAAGTAGTTCTTCCATTTGCTGTGAGCTCCTTTTTGTTCCTGTGTGATCCCACCATGTCACACTGGTACATAGGAGAAAGGAGAGGGGCTCCAGAGGAACAATAGGGAGGCTCCTCACAGCTTCAACTTAGGCGGGAGAGAGAATGAGACCGGAGGTGCACAGTCATGGCTTCCAGACTCAGATCCATTGAGAATTCAAGTTCCTGATGTAGATAGATGTAGTGGAGAGGGAACCTTAGCAGTCCTGTTTCCCATACCACAAATGCCAGGGTAGATGGTCCTGAAGAGTGTGCCTGTCCAGAAGAGGCACGAGTAAAGGTCCAGACTGGAAAACAAATTCTGGCATCCTAATGGATGAGAATTCCTAGCCTTATATTCCCCAAGTAAGCCCTAGAATTAGAGACGAGGATGAGCCACCCCAGGCTCCGGGGCACCCAGCATAACCTCTCAGTCAGCATTTGAGTGTTCCAGTTTTAAATAGAATGAGGCAGCACAGCGGCACATGTATGTTGAGACCTTCGTTATGACAAAGATAAAACTAACATAAAAGGAAATGAGCTGGAATTAATAGTGCAGACAGCAAGAACAAAACAAACCCTCTAACTAGAGTCAATATGCTTAGAGAGGCATCCTGTCCCAGAAACGAGAACAAGCTACTATTTAAAAAAAAAAGAACAAAAGAAAAGAAATCTTATAATTTTTTTTAATATTTTTTTATGTTTTATTTAACTTTATCTTATGTGCATTGGTGTGAAGGTGTCAGATCCCCTGCAACTGGATCTTTAGACAGTTGTGAGCTGCCATGTGGGTGCTGGGAGTTGAACCCACGTCCTCTGGAAGAGCAGTTAGTGCTCTTAACCACTGAGCCATTTCTCCAGCCCCCCAGAAATCTTATAAATTTAAGATAAAAGAATCAAAATGCAAATTAATTTAAGAGTAGGAAGATGTATCTGGGAAGAAAGAAAAACTCCCATAAAGGAAAACAAAAAGAGCTAAAAAATAAATGAAAGAAATACTTGTGAATGGAGGTTATACATTTCTTATTCAAAAAGCTAGCAAGAAACTCGGTATTACAAATTAGGAGGTATTCTAAACACCACTCATGGGTACATCCAGGTATACATTTAAAGTATAAAAACCTGGTCATATCAAAGGATCTGAAAAATAGACTGACCTCATATTTTACACACCGCCCAGAATCACAAGGAAGTGAAACAATGCCTACAGATTTTGAGACAACATTTCGAACTCAGAAGTGTACCCCTAGTCAAATGATTATCAAAGAAATCAATAGAAGCAAGGCACGTTCAAAGCTGAAAGCACCGAGAAAAACAGTCTCCCCGGTCTTAGAAAATGCTGAGAATATTTGTTAGTGAAGTGAGCGATGATATCGGGAGGAAGAAAGACATGGGTTTAGGACAGAGGGGATGTGATAGAGGAAATTAGCGAGGAGCGGTCTCAGGAAGCCAGCAGCCCAGCAGGCCTAGAAAACCACAAGGACAAGAGAGGGTGTGATGGGGAAATGGTCTTCATGGCATGGGAGACAGGCAGAACTATCAAGTGGGCACAATACACTAACAGACCCAGAAGTAACGGTATGAAGCACTAATTCTATTGTCTGAGAAACAGAGGAAGGAGGACTGCCTAAAGTTTAGGGACAGCCTGATCGACATAGAGAGTTAGTTCCAGGACATCCTGTTTAGTTATTATATATACACTTTCCAGGAGACAGTGCCAGATCTCATTACAGATGGTTATGAGCCACCATGTGGGTGCTGGGAATTGAATTCAGGACCTCTGGAAGAGCAGTCAGTGCTCTTAACCTCTGAGCCATCTCTCCAGCCCTAGCCTCTATTTCAAAAACAGCAGAAAGTAAAAATAGGCTTTTGTGGTAGTTGGCAAAACACAGGCTAATAGGTGGGAGAAAAACTAAGCAAGTAAAGGGGCAAGGCGATTTTTCATAGCAGGGGACAAATATAAAAGAAACACACAATAGCCATTATTTCACACAAGGAATATACATACCTAAGACTATTCTATACTATAAGCACAGTCTGATAAGTGGAAGGAAGAAGAAAGCTAATGAACTGCTCATGCACTAGGGAGATGGCAAGGAGAGCTGGTGTGAAGAGACCTTTAAGCCACTATAAATTAAAGCAAATAATAACCAGCATCTAAAATTAACTAGAGTGCAGCAATGTCCACTGGACAGCGAGAAAAGCACAGCAGAGAAAGCTGAAAGCAGTTGCCTTTAGGAAGAGCCTCACGGTAGAAGTGGAGGGTCCAAGGCCTGCCTGCTTTCTCTGTAAGCTATGTACGCTTAATTAAGCTTTGAAAATCATGCTCACAGATTGGCAATGAGAGGAAGTCAGAAAGAGGAGCATTGAGAGGTAAAAGCTTGTGTCCTTCTTTGCGATTTGTGTCTTTGTGCCCGAATCTGCAGGTGTGTGCACCACTGAGCACTGTAGCTACAGTGGAAGGCTAATAGACGACTCCATGGGAACACTGGTCACTGTCCCCTGTGTCAGAGTCTACAATTCTGAGCTTCCTCTGACTTTACCTGCCCAGAAGATGGTTCTCAGCTAGTGTGAAGTCTTCCAATACATGTTCTGGAAAGCCAGGACTAAGCTATAAACAATTGTCTTGCTGTGGAGAACAGTTCCTTGGCACACTTTACCTAAGGCTTGCACTTGACCAAAGATGCATTTTTGACAAAGAAACGAATCCCATGAGTACCACCTGCGATTGTAGCTGACTGGGACAATTTCCGAAGCCATCTAGTGAGATGCTGAGAGATGCCTACCTTTGATGCTTCACCAAGCTGAAGTCTGTCTCAGATGGGAACAGGTTCCATTCTCACTGCAGCCTTGACACCTTGACAGGCTCAAACAGAGTTGCAGAACTCTAAGGCAAGGAAGGGTCAAATGTATGACCTTGAAGCCTCTGTCTTAACCCCTGTCTTTGGCCCAGCATCCATTCCTATAGAGGTCAAAGGCAAGCATCTGATACCTCATAGTGTTCCACCAAGATTCCATTAGCAGGAAGAAGTTATAGCCTTCATAAAATTTGACCTTGTACTGTCCCGCAAGCCGTTAAATATTATGGGCTATCTGCTCTTGTCACAAAAGACAATGAGAACAATATGGGGCATTGTGTGTGGAGCAATGCTAGATATTGAAAACCCCAAATGTCATCAAGACTTTATTTACTGCTCCCCCACATAATCCCCGCTCTATAAAAATGAGAAATAATGAATGGAGGCGGGAGAAGAAACGCCAGCCAGCCAGCACTGCAATCTTGCTGCTCGCCGCCGCCCAGAGGAGTCTGCAGAGAGTCTCTGTGAGGACCCATGTGTTTCTGTATGTGTAAGAATGCTCTTACACAGGGGGCTTACTTCATAACTGAGATTCTTTTTCATTTAATTCAGTCATATTAGATTATGGGCCTGATTATGATCATATCCACAAATCAGTATTTTAACAGAGTTTCCATGGAAACACTATATGCCCCTGTTTTTTAACTTTTTTGGACAAGGCTTTGCCTGTTTAACAACTTGAACAAGTTTGAGGAGGACAACATGTTTTGTTTAAGTTACATTAACTGGGGCCAATATTTCCTAATTGCATTACCAGAAGAAACATTCACGGCATTACTCTGTACCATGGAAAAGCTCCCCTAGTCCAGCCTTCGACTTGCTTTAATCACTGGAGAACAGGAAACATAGGAGGATTGCCTTGTCTTATCATGTTTTAAATGTGTTAACTGGTTTTAAATCTACGGAATAATCTCCCTTATTAAATGACAAAGTTAGTCTTGTTAAGAAGATCGGCATTTGTAGCTATACGCATTTATTTTTCAAGATGCAAACACACAAGAGCCCTTGGCTGCTGTTAGAGAGGTGAATGCATTGTGTATAAATGAGGGCGTCTCTTTTGCATGTGGGTTTCCAAATGAAAACAAACTCCCCTCAACAAATATCTTCAATTATAGAATATACCAGAAGAACTGACAATAATAGAATATACCAGAAGAAATGTAATGGTAACATGAAGGCAACAAGGGCTTTTCATAAAACAATTTTATTTTTTGTGGTGTGTGTATGTATGTGTGTATATGTTTGTGTGTGTGTGTGTATGTATGTATTGTGTTTATTTTATGTCTCGTGTGTGTTGTATGTATTATATATGTGTGTATATATGCATGCATGTATGTGTATGTTTGTGTGTGTGTGTGTGTGTGTGTGTGTGTGTGTGTGTATCTCACTCTCAAATTTATCACTGGATCAAGATCTTTCACCGAACCCAGGGCTCAGTATAGAACTCAGCTAGACTGGTTGGCCAGAAAGCTGCAGACCCTCTGTTTTTGTTTGTTTGTTTGTTTTTTGTTTTTGCATACACACAGCTCACTTTCAACACTGCTGGTGTGTTATAGGCTTGTACCTGGGTGTGTAGAGTTCTGAAATTAGGTCCTCATGATTGTGTAGCAAAGTTCTTGCCCACTGGGTCATCTCCCAAGTCTCATAAGACAATGTTTGTTTGTTTGGGATCATTTTAGGTATTCATACTTATATAGCTTTAATATTTATTTCTAATAAAATTGAGCTTGGGAGCAAGGAGGCAGCCAAGTTTTTAAAAATATGATAATATACAAAGACCAGAAGAAGGCCTTACACACTCATGTATATCAAAGATCACCCTGACAGTGCATAAAACACATAGCCCAATGTCTGTGAGATGTCTACACCCCAAAATGCTGTAGCACATAACTAAATACCAGGGAGGAATAGCTGAATTTTACAGCATTCAGCACCAAGGCAGAGCTTTGTTTGAGCTGTATTTTAACCCATCAAAGTATATTGCACTACAGGGAAGCGGAATATGACTTAAAGAGACATTGCCTGCTCCATTCAAACTTCCTTAGTTCCTCTTTTCTGAAGAATTAGTAGAAAACAGCTAGTCTTCCAAGGCCGCCTCTTGATTTTCAAAATGCACGTGTGTATGTTCGCTCAAGCATTCTGAGGTAAATGGGACTGGAAATCTCCACAGTGAGTGTGGCTCCTTCCTGTCCACAGATGTCTGTCACCCAGTGGGATGACTTTAGGATGAACTCTGGCCTCTCTGTCTTCCATCCCTCTCTTTGAGAAAACCATCTGCTCAGATCTCAGCCCCGCATATGTTCCTCTGCAGGAAGACCTCACAGTCCTCCATGTGATGGCACAGTCTCTACCTCTTTTCCTTTCTAAACTATGCTCCATGGAGGGGTCTGGATGTCCAAGGTAGACAGAGGGCCTTTTCCTTAGGGCTGTCCAAACAATCAGCTGGGCAAGGAAGGCAGGAAGGCTGGAAATGCCTTGCCTTTCTTGCTACTGTCCACAGATCAAAGGGAGCTCTCTCCTTCCTGCCCAGTCACCGAAAGAGGTCACATGAGCCTGCAGGGCAGCTTCTGAACAGGGGAGCTGCCATAACCAATGTGTCCAAGATGTGATTGATAACACCACAGAGGAATGGACCACGTTGGCTCTAATTCCCTGAACCAGGAGCCCCTTTCCTCACCTCTGCTCCTGCAAAGATCTCCTGAAGGCTACAGAAACGAGACAGTAATTCTTCTCTTGTCTTTACGGCTGTTGGCACCACAGCAACGGCTGCTGGAAGCCGGCAATGGTGGTCTGCTCCTGGTAGAAATGGAATATCTCCACCAAGTTGGCTTCGTTTGGATCTAAGTTTTCTTTAGGGTCTTTCTTTTGCTTAAATATAAAGGAAGGGATTGGAGGAACAAGGCAAGATGACAGAGCACAGCTGGGTCAAAGCTGTGGAGAAAGCCAGTCTGTGAAGCCTTGACATTTCTCCTACAAGGAGAAAGAGATAATAATCCTTCCCAGGTGTGACTGAGGATTGTCAGGAAGACCTCCCCCTACAATGCCAGAGTTGGCCGTTTGCAGCTGCTCTGGGCAGTGCCCCATCACCAAAAGCAGAGTCTGACTCCCTCGCTTCTTGGTGCCCCTTCACTTTCTGACGTTCTTAATCCTATCTGATCGCCACACACTGTGGCCACTTCATTTCTCAGGCTGAAAGAGTGGCGTGCTGGGTGACTTTCAGGAAGAGGGTACCCAGGAGACTCCCTGCACCTATATAGCCTCCCCTGGCAATCACGGGGATGATCCACTTGTCCACATTTAAAAGCACAGGCTGGTCAGGTTGTACCAAGGCTTTTCTGGAATCCTGTTTCTGAGGCAACCCTTTGGTTTCCTGTGCAAAACAGACCCCAGCTTGCCTTCTTTGGCAACATGCCAACAAACGGTGCCTCTCACTTGAAGGCTATTTTCAAAAAGAACTCTTGACTCACTTCCATAGTTGCCAAAAAAATATAGTAATGTTTTTCACAAGAGCAAGGACATAAAGTTTTGACATCAAGCCTCAGAGGTTAGGGAAGGGCCAGGTAACTTTGGTCAGCTACTTCTAAGCTTCAGATATCTGGCACTTGGCTTTGTAGTACAGATTTTAGGGACATTAAGGCCAGCCTGCTTTGCAAAAGCTAAAGATAGAACTCAGAGACAGTGCTGGGACTTAGCAGGGTACCAGGGGCTGAGTGATGGCGCCTGTCTCTGCCTGGGTCATGTCTGGAACCCGGAGGCTACTGAATGAGGCCCTGATGAGCCTACAAAGCGATGGTTGTTGACATTCAAACTTGCATGCCTCCTCCTCTGCTGACTTCTGTGTCCACGGTAACATCTGCGTCATCTCACAGGAGGGCAAGTTCTGCTCCAGCAGAGAAGTTGAAGGTTCCAGAAGAGTCTGTTCTTCCACACTGGACTCCAGGACATCTGGACTAAGCAGGGACACTTCTCTATTACAAGCTGGATGGGGAGCTTGGCATGTGGAACACGTGTGCTGACACTCTGTCGTGCCCACGAAGTCCCCATCTTCCCTCCTTCCTCCCCGGCATTCAGAGGACAACAAATGCATCTTGCTAGTTAAGTTATAGTCACTCAGTGTTGCCAATAGTGAAGGCAATAGTGAAGCCCTGCAGGGCTCCAGTTCTGATCCAAACCCCAGACGACAGCATTCGCGTAATGTGTGCATGAGAGAAAGAAAACCCTTTCTATGCAATAAGTAAATGACAGAGTGGAAGATGAGGTCTGGGCTCACAAGCAGCAAAAGTCCCTCTTTCCAGGGTCTGTGTGCTGCATGCCCCCCTCCCCCATTACAGCATCATAAGCACAGTGGTTTCCTGAAGTCCCTGGCAGTACTGAGCCCTCTATCTGATCTCTCAGCCCATCATGCCTGCGTCTGTATGGACTCTTGACCCTAACCTCCTTGGGGTGAATTTAGTCTGGCTGGAATCTGTAGGTATACCTGCCCCAGCCTCCCACATCACATCCCTTGATTATGGGCGCCATGGATCTCTTCCTCTTTGCATGGTTCGCTAGTACTGTTCCCATCTGAGCACTAGCCAAGGCTGCCCATGCTTAGCTTCTGTGATCAGGTGAGAGCAGGCACTGTCAGGGCGATGTGGCTACAGACTCCAGGCATCTGTATGATGGAAGGATCCATGTGGATTCTGCTGCATTGAATTAGCTGTCATGTGTCTGGAAGGCTGTAGGTCTCCAAACAGAAAGCTTAGGCGGGCAGGAACCCTACAGAACTGCTCTTCTAACAAAGGAACCATAGACAACTGAGGAGCCAGGGAAAAGGTCCCTTTCCCTTTCATAGGAGGATGTTTTTACTTTTCCAAGAAACTCAAAGCATCACCAAGTCAGTTTCTAAGTAATAAACCCACACTGCTTTCTCAGGATGGCTTGGTAGATCTGACCTATTCAGCAGCCCCTGCCCCAAGCTGTACTTCCAATGCCCTCATGGTAGAAGCAAAGGATAGAAACTATAAACACAAGCTGTCTGGGGGTGGGGGTGGGGGTGGGGTGGGGAGGGGTGAAGCACACTCGGTTGATTTTCTCCTTGGCCTCATTAGAATCACAAATGAAATGTTGACAACACATGAAGGAGCCTGCTTGTTGAGCGCAAATGTTTCCACTCCTATCAGCCTCCAGACTCTGATAGTCATGCTGCATGATGAAAGCTAAACAGCCCGAGGGGGATGACTACATGCTCTTTCTAATTATGCGGGGATTGGTAAGAGGGCCTCCTAGGGACTGGGCCTGAGCGGGAGAGAGAATGACTGGGGAGGGGGTCTGGCGGAAACCCTGAACAGACTGGAGCTGACACACACAATAGGTTGCTCAGTATGGTATTCCTGAAGTGGATGAAGGGACATGGGTCACTGCAAGTGCATCAGAATGGTCTGGAGCCAGGAGGAGGCAGAATCCTCACTCTGTTAGCAGTGGCAGCTCTAGAAGGTTATGTATGCATGCTGCTACCAACAGCTCGCGTGAGTGGCGCTACTCTGCCGGCCAGGTGAGCTGTATTAGAGCACAAAGAGTGCAATGGATTCTAAGCAAACATATCTATACCCCTGCTTTATAATCCCCAAAGATAGTGAACTCCACTCATGGGCAAACTGTCCTAGGACCTGAACTCGCCTTAGCTCTAAGTGTAGTCCTGAAGTATTTGGAACCCAAGTACCGAGCTGATATGTGTCACATGGAGACAATAGAGGTGATGCTAAGTAACTTGTATCGCTACCTGCCAATATGTTTTACTAAGAATTGAATAGCATTTTAAAAACTTCACTTAACCCTGCTCACAAATCTGTGGCTAGCTTTAGATGCCGAGCCTGGAGTCCAAAGAGGTTAAATAATTCATCCAAACTCATGCCACTGTTGGAAGCAACATCTAAGCTCAGGGGGTTTCATCCAAAGTTTATGGCTTTAATTGGTTGTTGTTTGACGTTGTTTTTGATTTTTAATTTAAATTTTTGTTTTATTTTAATTACTTGGTTATTATTTATGTATACCGATGTGTACCTGAACATGTTTCTTTGTGTAAAAATACTTGTAAAGGCCAGAAGAGAGAAACAGATGCCCAGGGACTGGAGTTCCAGGCAGTCGTAAGTGGCCGGATGTGGGTGTGAACAGAACTGGGCCATCGGAAAGAGCAAAAAGCATTCTGAACTGCAGGGCCATCTTTTCAGACCTTGTTTTGTTTTCAATCTGAAACCAGAGGCACTGAGGTCTTGGTGCTCCTGCCTCAGCCTCCCAAGTGCTAGGATTCTATGTGTCTGCTACCATGCCTGGCTCTGAACACTGTTAGGATATTAAATGGCAAGTAGATAATCCGGGGTAACAAGAAGGACTCCTCAAGCTCAAGATGTATAATTGGTGCATTCAAATGTCAATCTTTCTCAAGACAACTGTTTCTCCCAAGACATATTTTTCAATAATGTGCTTGCAAGGGCAAATGGGGAGTAAAGTTTAAAGGGGAAAGTCCAAGACATGGTTCACGATCGCATGGCAACAATACATACCCTGAGCTATAGTTGAAACATACAATGAAACATGCAATGTCACCAAAATCCAACTATCACCGTAATAAAGGTACAAAAGCCAATAAAAACCCACCAAAAGGAAACTACATAAAACCTTCACTTTTATGTGTAACATGAGTAAGCAATCAAACACAAACATGAATTTAATTCCAATTTATATTTTTGGGGCAGGGACAAAAGTAGCCAATCAAAAGATCTAAGTAAAACGAGTCGGTGTGAGGCCTTGGCCAGGCTTCCTAAACTGCCTTGTGTCTTGATCTTTTTGTTTCTTTAATTAGTGCTGTGTCCACCAGCATCTGCCTGTGTTTACTGGTGAGCCACATGAGCTCACTAATTACCTTTAATCATACTTATCCGAATCCCATCTTTACCTTCGCAGACATCTTGCATGCAGGAAAAGTGCTGGGAGACCACAGTTGGCGAGACATTGGGCTGGGGAGTCTGTGTTTTCTCTACGCCTGACAGTACACAGAGAATGCGCCCCCAAGCAGCACTTCTAGTTCAGCATTTTCTGCTCCTGAGATTCCCAGTGGTTACTCCCAAGAGTCTGTTCCCTCTCTGGAGAATTGGGCTGCATCAAAGAAGCCCTATTTCACACACACCGCCACTGCCACCACCACCAGCAGCAGCAGCAGCAGCAGCAGCAATATCAATGACCAAAAAAGCCCCGCAGGCAGCAGGTTCAAAGTGTATGAATTCAGATGCAATTGATAAGGACTGCAAGACAGCACCCCCTCCTGCTTGCCAAGGGCCAGCATGCTGTGTTCTGCCTATCCCACAATGTCTCTCTCAGTCCTGAGAAAAACGAGTGCAGAAGAGTGCTTACCAATACTGTTGCAAACGGCAGAGCCTGCACTAGCTGTAGGGAGAACTGGACAGTCTTTCAAAGCCACTGTCAATCTCACCTGGAAACTCCCGGCCCCTAATCCTTTCTGTCATCAGGTAATGAGAGACCTACTAAAGAAGGGAGATATCCAACCTTCACCTCACCCCAGGAGCAAGAGAAAACACAATGCGGAACACAAACTCCCACTTTCTCCCAGAGAAACTATACGGCAGCCTTAATTCTACACTGGACAGCCTAGAAAGGAGCCTGGGTCCTTCGCTTATCTCCTGCTGTAGCATTAGCACATAACTCAATCTGTAACTTACTGTCCAAAGAATGGGTGCATAGACTGTCTCTGAATTTGAATCCAGACTGGCCTGAGTGAAGGTCCTGTCTCAAAACACAACAAAGAAGCATCACTAAAGGTTCTGGGACTGTTGTATCATACATGTTCTCATCATCCATGTCAGCCGTAAGCAAGCTGGAGAGCTAGAGCAATGACGTAACTCCTCTGTGTCTTGTCATCTGCTTTTAAAAAGTGATGGTAAGAGTAAAACCATATATTAGTTCCTTTTCTCATCACTGACCAGATCCTGACATAACAGTAAGCAACTCAGGGGAGGAAGGTTTTATTTCAGCTTACAGTCCAAGAGGGGACAGCCATCATGGCTGAGAAAGCACAGGAGCAGGAATCGGAGGCCATGGGTCGTCTTGTGTCCACAGTCATGAAGCTAAGAGTGGATGGGAAAGTCCACCTGAGCAACACCACCACAGCCCACCCTGCTGATGTCCTTTCTCACTGGCTCCAAACATGAGTCCACAAGGGCATTTCATCCTCAAACCACAATAACCACCATGTATTCATTCAGCATTTAAACAGCGAGCCCACTGAGACTGCTATAGAGGCTATGGGGGGAAGGAAATGCCATGTAAGCACATAGACTTGAAAGCTGCCATCTTGTAGTGAGATAATGCAAAGACAGTTTGGAGTACAGGTTGTGAACTATCTCCAAAAGCCGTATTTCCACTTCTGGTCCAGGTCACATTTCTCCTCACTGCTAGCTATGGTCCACGTGACTCCTTTCTGTGTTAAGTACCCGTGCCAGGCCTAGCCTACACCATGTCTTCACTGTCTTCTCCCATCAGCCAAGCAAGGAGAGAAAGAGAGTCCAGGTAAATATGAAGAAGGCTGGACCCCGGATGAGACTGCATGGAGCCTGTTACCCTGCCCGTGTGAAGTAGAGCGTGACAGAGCAAGAGGTACAATGCTGTTGCTTTAAGCCACTGAGATTTGAGGAGTATTCTGTACAATCACCAAAAGGATTTTAACTAAGACTAATCTGTAGCAACATTTGACCTGTTGTGTGCAAAAAAAATAAGTGATTGAGAGGACTGAAATTCAAACGATATTTTCAGTTCTTCTGCGGTGTGTCACATAGAATAAGTCCAAGGAGAGAGAGGAAGCCCCAGGGACAGAGAGGAAGCCAACTCTAGTTTCAGCACCAGAGAGAGAGAGAGAGAGAGAGAGAGAGAGAGAGAGAGAGAGAGAAAGAGAGACCTGGAGAGAGAAAGAAACCCAAAGAGAGACACCTCTATAGAGAAATAACTTCAAGAGAGAGAAAAACATCAGAGAGAGAGAAACTTTGGAGGGAGGAGAGAGGAAGGAGGCAGGGAGAGGGAAGGAGAGGGAGAGAAGGAGGGCGTGAGAAAGGAAGTCAATGACATTGAACCCTTCTATCAGCTGGTGTGAATTTTACACCTAGTGTATCTGGTCACCCAGAATTCCTAAGGGACCGGTTTCACTCTTAATCCCCATCTTTTCAAATGCCAAACAGCCTCCAGAGACAAATGAAATTGCAGCTCCCCGGGAGTCTAGGGCCTCCTCCCTACTCTGCTGGACTGTAGCTGTCTTTGGGTCTGGCCCCCTGGCCCTGGCATTGGGTCGCTACAGCATTCTCTCTGGATGGGGGTCCTCTGACAGAGGTGTGGGAACATTCTGCCGTGATTTTACCTAAGCAAACACTAAAACTGGGAGAAAGGCTCAGGTGTATCCTATGGCCTAATGGCAGGACAGCAAAGAAAAGAGATGCCCCCTCTGGGATAGGTCGGACACAGATACCAATAGGCATCTCTCATGTACACTTGGAACTCACCAGCCACCCGTGGATGGGTCATCTAAATTTCCCAGTAGGTAAAAAGTATTTAGCAAAAGAAGCCCTTTTCCTTCCTAGCTCTTAAATGACAGACTTAAACAAGGCTTGTTGTGGACATAGAGTTCAGGATATAGAGAAGGATAAATACAAAAACCAAAATGTCCTTTTTCTTCTTCTCTTAAATCACCAGGGTCACCTAATTAACAGCACTGCCAGCTGGGTGGGACTATTCCCCATCTTCAGAAACCTCACCTCCCCCCCCCCCCCCCGCCCCGGTTGGGATCATTTTAGACTTTTAATTTTTTTGTTACATAAATGGGATCATACAATACATATTCTCATTACAAATTGCTTTCCTTCCCTTAATAATTTATTATAAGTCTCCTTCCAGATGGATATAATTAGTTCTAACTTAGTCTCTTTAAATAGCTGTCTAATATTGCCTGGAAGAAAGAGCTGGTGCATGCTGGATCTCCAAACATCATCAATTTTGAGAGTTAATAACGGTTGTTGATTTATTTTTGGAGGGAAGTGAAATGTTAACTACACCAATTCATGTAAGGAAACATGCGACTTCCCGCAAGGAAAAGAAAGTGTCTTTGAGGGTAGGGCGTCTCGAAACGCCAGTGTGAGAAGAAATGTGTTGCTTTGAGGTGGATATAAAGTTCATACCGGGGAAACTAAGGCCCTGCTAGGTGTTGGTGCAGAAGCCTCTCCAGTGTAGGCTTCCTCCTGAGGGGTGGACTGGGCCGGCACTGGCATCAGGCCTCTCTCCTGGGCTGCTCTTTGCATACACAGTTGTCTTGCTACCTCTTGGGTCCAGCTCAGGAAGGGGTGGGGAAAAAGCTGCAGGCATTAGCATGCAGGTCACGCAGCCTCACTTTGTTCTCTTGGCTGAGGTCAGATGGAATAAATCAATCAGCCTTCGCATCCAAAGTCCTTCAAAGTGTCCTGGAGCCTTCCAGGCCATGTGTGCTCTGGCCCAGCTTTGAGTTGCCTGTGAGAGTCTACAGGAACAAACAGACCCAAACAGCTCCCTGGGGCAAGCAGCTGCTCCCAGGACCCCATCTACTCAGGAGGTTCTCTCTGTTCCCAGGGCATTTGTGTTTTAGGTGGGAGCAGCCTGTTCAGACTCTTGGAGATGTAAGAACATGCACTTGGAATCGCTCGCCCTTCCAGAACCATGTTATATGCTTATCACACCGAACTCCAGCTCCCTGAATTCTACAAACAGGACACTGATCGCAGAGAGTCCATGATTGTCCTGTATGGGCATTAACACAGCACAAAGGTGGGTTTCTTCCATTATCCAGTCTGATCTAACAGTCATGTCTTTGAGCCCCTGAACTTCCCTGTAGCTGTCCTAGCCTCCAGCTCCTACTGTGCTGTTAATATACCCTGTTCAGGCCTCCAAATCCAAGACCCAAGTTGGGTTGTGCATGACAAAGCTAACTAGAGCCACAAAAACTCAAAGAAACACTCCAGACCTCAGTCTGTCCACACCCTGCTAGGTTGGTAAGCAAAGTATCTTTCAAATTTGTCTGTGCTTCTGGCCAGAATGACCAGGCTCCGAGGCTTGCCCAGACCTCTCATTTTACGCATAAGGAGAGCGGATGGTGGATGTGACTTTGTAGGTGGGTGGTAAGAGTTTGGAGTGAGTGACAGGGTGGCATGGTGGAGTAGTGACAGCAAGAACACAAGGGTGAAATCGAACAGGTTTGGCAAATCACAGCCCCTGGATCAAGGCAGCTTTGGCCAGTTTTTTTATAAATGAACATGTACCATGCCAGAACGCTCAGGGCTGTCCCTGGCTGATTTTACTCTACACTGGGAAACTATATAGTCTACACACACACACACACACACACACACACACACACACACACACACACACCACAATGTTTTCTGATCCCTGGGAAAGACAGAGGCATGCAGGCAGATATGTGACTTCAGAGTTCACGAACAGTTGTGAAGCTTACAGGTGTCCATTATGTTCTGATGTGGGCATGTTACAGGCACACCAGTCATGGTAATATGCCATGGAGCAATAATTATTATTTGGTCAAAAGCATCACCCTAGCTCCCTAACACCCCTTTATACAGAGAGTCTGAAATATTAGTCGGGGCCTCAACCCAGCTCCTGGCACCCATCTTTGGAATACTGGGCAAGAACTCCATTTCAAATCTCTTCCCTTGGGAGTTGCCTTAGTCCAAACTCCATCTCTGAGAAAGCCCACCAAATGGTGACACTTCCCCAGGGAGGGTCAGGACCACTCCCACAGGCTACTTAAACTGCGCCCCAGAGAATGAACAAACACGTGGTCTCTGGGTATTGCATGGTCTCTCCTTCTCTCTCTCTTCCCTTCTCCATGCTTTCTGGGTGCCACCAAGGAGCATTGCATTAAACATGGACATCTTTTATTCGGGTTAATTCGGTCTGATTGGAATTCTTTGTGTCGGTGGAGAGGCTTGTTTTAAGAAAATCCTAACAATTATCATTACATTGCAGGTACATGAAAATGAGGAAGAAACATGGGGAAGAAGGAATGGAGGAGGAAGAAAACATTTACTCTATCCTGAAATGGATGTGGCTCTTCACAATTAGCCCTTTCCTGTTAATCTCCAGATTAACAGAATTAACAGGACACAGTCTCCTAATTGTCTCCATTGCCTTGGACGCAAAAGGTGCCGAAGAGAAGGGACAACAGGCACGGGCTGAATCAAGAGTTATTTCCAGAAATGACAGGGTGGGCATGTTAGAGTCTATGGGGTGGGAAGCAGGTTGTCCACAGGAGAAAAATATCCCCCAAGGAACTATTCAGAAGAACAGCATACAGTATCAGGTCTCACATACAGGGGATTCCTTGCCTCCCTCAGTAACCGACTACCTCAGAATGGTATGAGAAGTCAAGCTACCCCCAGACTTCTTCTATTGAGAGCAGCTCAGAAGTCCTGGGGGTATTCTCAAGGGTCATTGCACCCTTAGGTAACCCTCATGAAGTCACTCTGGGCTAAACTTAATCCTGGACACAATCTTGTAAAGCACTAAGTACCATTAGCCCCATACGAGATGAAGGTTTATATGGGCAAGCTTAATTCAGACCTATCTGACCCCAGAGTTCACACTCAATTGCCCAACTATACTTGGGGCCAGAGGTTTACTTTATGCAACCTCAATAAAAAGTGACTTTGTCACCTGACCAGTCACAGAAGGTCTGCGGAGCATTCTGGAGTGTAACAACAGGCTCACTTCAGGTACCGGAAGCCCACTTTGGTCAATGGCCAGGCATTTGTACATTCAAAGAGATGGTTCTATCCCCATTAGGGAAGTTAGCAGCACTGGCTACTGGTAAGCAAGGAAGTTCATTGCTGGCCAGCTCCTACAGGGTCAGTTCTTGTTTCCTATGTGAAGAGGATTGAGAAAGGGCCGGGAACCTCAGCATTTGGGAACCTCGGCATTAGGGAGTGGAGAAAATCGAGTATTTCGTGCTTTCAGAAGGTCAGAAGCTCCAGAGGTCAATTCAATGAGGGAGGGGGAAGCGGGCATGGATCAAACAGCAAAGTAGCTGAGACATATTTGTGGCACTGGGGATGAGGGCTTGGGAATGTCTTCGAAAGGACCATGGCTGTGTGTTTCAGGGCATGGAGACCTGTCAATATGGCTATTCTCCAAGGATGTGGGCAGAATGCACCCTTGATAGCCAAAGAAGTGCAGCGTAGAAACGGTGTTAGCCTCCAGCAGGCCAATTTGTTCTCATATTACACACTTGGCTGGCTGTGTTGCGAGACCCTTGAGTTGGGGATCTGTTTCAGGCACCCCCGCCCAGTGAGGGTTGACACAGCATGGTTGATAAGTCAACAGAATGCAGAAGCCACAGCCGGATTAAGAAGGCTGTTTTATTTTGGTGCCCTGGACTTCAAGCAGATTAAATAATCAAAAAGGCCGGGCCACCGGGGTCATGTTTGAATGCTACAGCTGTTCAGTAAGGTCTGACCAACATTCTTTATGTGGCTCGCTGTCTGAATGGGGGAGGCAGAGGAGATCCCAGGGAGGCTGACACTGTGAGAAAAAAGACGGGACACAATCAAAAGATCCTCTTATGGAAAAGGACCACAGCAGACGGGGACAAGGGGGTGGGCTGCTTAAAGCAGTGACCTCCTGCACGCAGTGACTGTTTTCTGCAGCAGAGAAAGCCCATGCTGGATCCCGGAAAAGTGAATAGAAAGCTGGACGTCAGGCTTGCCATGGCCTGGGTGTGTTGATCTGTTAAGCACACAAAGCGGGTTCCTGTTGGCGGAGGGCTCGCACTGCAGAGACTGAGCCATGAAAGGTGAGCGGTAATGAATTCCACTGCCCCTACCCCACAAGTCACCCACGGAGAGAAGGAAGGGGTCCCCTCGGAGAAGTGGCTCTGAGAAATCAATTTCAACCTGTCTTTCTTAAAACATTGGACAGATGCAAAAAACACTTCTCAGTGGGAAGATGAATGTTTCATCGTGCTGAGTGGGGGGGCGGAGGTGGGGGGTTGCTGGAGACAAATGTGTGTTGCTGTGGTGTAGACACGCACTTGGGTTGCCATGGGCCATTTCATAGACAATGTGGTACCTTGCGTTGGAGCTCATTTATTATTCCCTTTGGGGAAGTGGGAGGTCAAGAAAAGAGGAACAAACTGGCCCCCATCTCAGGAAGGTAAGTTTTTGTTTTTATAAGTGGACTGGGTGAAGAAACATACTCTAGACTTTGAAAATTGGTCCCCTGCAACTAATTAACACTTCTGTCTCAGACAACAGTGATGATGTCGGTGATTTCTAATGGAAAGACATTTGGGCTTTGAAAGAAGGCATTTGGATATCTGAAAAATTACAGAAAGAAAAACAAGGGCTGTAGCCTTTTGTTGAGGAAGGACTGTGATTTTCCACGTCTCTTGAACTAAATCAAAGCAAGCAACACCCCTTGGAAAGCTTCTCATTTGCTTGCCTCACAGGCCTGGGCACTAAAGCCAGGAGCAGAGTTCAAAGCAGGGAAATCAAGACGTAGTACATTTGACAGTCATGCTATGTTTCCCCCTAGGTGAAGCCCAAACCACCAACAAACACATAACCTTCCCTTGAAAGCCTTCGTGCTGATAAGCATTCTCGGTTTTGAATAGCATTCAGTGGCACTGTAAATGCCTCTACGGTTCAAACAAGTGCCCTTGACAGATGTTTGCCATACTTAGAAATTCAAATCCCAGGAGAGGAAAAGGGAGGGAGACCGAACTTTGAAAAATGATTAAGCAGTCTTTTAAGAAAATATCAGTCCTTACAATGAACCCCACTCTGGATTCTGGGGAGTCCTCCCCCACATCTCTATATAACCGTGGAGTGCTGGATCAGGGAGCTTTTACAGCATCATTTGTGATAAAGAGAGAAGGGAACCCCGGCACCTCAAATGCCCCTTTCTTGATGAGAGAAGTGGATACTGCATTTGACATGGTCACATACAGAACACGCCATATTAGTTAAAAGAAACGAAGAAACTTTTAAATACCCATGTGGATAGACAGTTTTGACTAAATAGAACAGATTGCAGATAGGATACACTTATGATTACATTTATATTAAATTTATTTATCTATATATTTATATATTTATTTATATAATAAATTATTTATATATTTATTTATATATTAAATTATTTATTTTAAAACCAGTTCAGCACCATACAAATCCCTCCCCGACTGCTGCCACACATTGCTCTCGAGTATTTGGTAGAGAAGTATGGCAGATAAGAATTCTCACAGATTCTGTGGACAGGGTGGGTTCAAACCATTTTCTATTGTCTGCTATTTCTGTGACTCTGGGAAATGACTTTGCCTCTCTGTACCTCTCTTTCTTCCTTATAAATGCTGAAGGCAAAAAACCATGCTGACAAGGTCATTAGGGTGAATCTGTAGCTATAAAACAATAAGAGTGATCCTTGCCCAGAAGTGCATGCTGTCTGGTCATCTGCTATTATTCTTATTAACCTCTGCATTTTACAAAGCTCATAATAATATTTTTATATCTTGGAGAGCATCTCCAGCAATTGTGGGAATAAAAATCAGAAGGAATATCTAACCGTCTCCTTCAAGACAAGTTTCTAATACTTCGCAAGTCTGGAAATGCTGGGTCCTGGAGCAAGTGAAGAGAATTTGAGCACATGATAGCACCTTTACAACCTGTGGGCTTGACTCAGTGGTAGAGCACTTGCAAGGCAAGTGCAAGACCCTGGGTTTAGTCCTCAGCTTCAGGGGGAGAAATCCTTAGATAACTCCAAAGGTCTAATGAGAGCGTTCAGGTGATAGGTTCTGCCCCCATTTCATCCCCGGCTGGAAGTACTGCGAGCATTTCAGCTCTGCTATCATTGTGCCATAAAACCTGGATGTGATGACACATACCTGTCATCCCAGAAAGTCACTGTGATTTTGAAAATATCTAAAGACGTCAACCCAGTAAGTCTGTGCATGGGTTTCTATGAGAAAATGCTGGGCTGATCAGAGAAGGGTTGTCTGCCCATGCAAGCACTATGCTTCCCAATGAAAGCAAGCTGAGGCAAGTCCAACAGCCTGAGTGGCTGCCACAGGTTACCAAAATAAGGATGCTTATCGTGTTATTTCTAATAATTTAGGGGTAAGTTTAAAAACTTTATGTAAAGAAACGGAGCAGAGACAATCGTCACAGATGGGGCTGTCCCTGCTACAGCTGTTTGTAGGGTATGCCTTAACCAGTACAGTCACCTGAAGTCCTGTCTGATCCTTTAAGACTAAATGAATTAAAACCAAGTCAGAATTCAAAGTCAGCTCTTGGGTTGCAGCAGTCACATTTTGTGAGTTCAGTAACTGTCGTTACTGAAGGTGGCTAGCGACACCCGTGTTGGAGGACAGACACAGAACATTTCCACAGCCATACAAAGCTCAATTGGCCTGCCCTCGGCAGAGCTCCCTTCAGAAGTGTGACTGTCAGAAACCTCTGCTGTCTGAACCCCAAAGGACATGTGCTCCAGAATGACTTTCTCCTCCCCGTGTCAGGCCAGCCTTCCAGCCTCTTCTCCAAGGCCGCGATAAGAGGTTAAGTGACGGGCTGGGTGTGCTCAGTTCCGTTCTGCTAAGAAAGTGAGGACTAGAACTCCCTTTCTAGGTAGCCGGAAGACACTGCCGGCTCAGGACCACACTACCTGTGAATTCCCTGGCTGGTAGCGACCGCTGCTCATACAGTGGTCGGCTCTCCCCTCTGTTTCAGGCGTGCTGCTGCTGCTTTCCAGTGTGAGCATCCTGCTTCCAGGTGTGGGCAGCTGCCCCAAGAAATGTCTGTGCCACCGACCTTCGAACTCTGTGGACTGCAGTGGCCAGGGGCTGTCCAAGATTCCTGCTGATCTACCCCCATGGACGCTGACCCTGCTCTTACAAGATAACCAGATCCACTGGCTTCCTGCTCTTGCATTTAGGTCCGTGCCACTGCTCAGCACCCTAAATTTATCCAACAACTCTCTTTCGAATCTGGCGTCAGAGGCTTTCTACGGACTGCGGCACTTGGAGGTTTTAAACCTAACCCAAAATTCCCTGCTTTCCCTGGAAACCAGCCTTGCCCATGCCCTACCTGGGCTCAGGCAGCTGGATCTGTCATCCAACAGCCTCAATCTCCTGCCCACGTCCCTGGGCAAGCCTTGGGAGAACCTGACTGTGTTCGCCGTGCAGCGGAATAGTCTCCAACATCTGGAGCGTACACTTCTGGAGGCCATGCCCAAGGTGAGGCTGGTACTTCTAAAGAACAACCCCTGGAAATGTGACTGCCACTTGGTGGGTCTGAAACTCTGGCTGGAGAGATTCACCTTTGCAGGTTAGTATTGGGTCTTAGGGATGCTGTTGTGGGCATCACCAGTCTAAGGTGGACCTCTTCCATCCTTCGCATCTCAAGGGGATTGAGATGTAGGCTTTTGCTCATTTTAATATGGATGCCCTGCCTACTTCAGAGTGTGGCAAAGGAATGAGAGTCTGTTGGAGTTTGGAGGAAGTTTCCATGTGGGTATTTATGCTTATCACAGTGTGTGTGCAGATGACATGGGCTTCTATCCAGGAATCAAGCACCAGAAGATTCTCAGCTTTAATTTCCAAGCATGATCTGATCGAGGCTGAGGCTCTCCCTCCTTAAGACAGCTTCCCTCTCTTTCCATTTCTACCTAATGATGGCTGTAAATCTTACCAAATACTGAAACTGGGTACAGAAAGCCCCCAATCCCGTCTAAAGTTACTATTTTTTTAAACAGAAGCTGAAATCTAAGTAAAAGAGCCCAGAATATTAGAGGGAGTAAATTTTGGAAATCACTCTATAACCTATAGACTAAGGGCCAAATCTTGCCTGTTTTTTTCTGTTTATAAATAAAGCTTGATTTGAACACAGCCATACCATTTCATTATATACTGAACAGGTATCTTATACAAGAGGCTGTGGTGGAGCAGTTGTGACAGAAACCATATAGTACACCCTACAGTCCTTGCTATCTGAGACTAGAGAGGAAAACTTGGCAGCCTCTGTTGTCACTGGGAAACGGAACCCAGAGAAGTTCAGTGACTGGCCTGAGGCTGCACGGGAGAAGCACAAGAGTGAGAAGGCAGCGTGACTTTTGGGCCGTGGCCTTACACTCTTTCCTGAGCCCCCTATGGCTTCTCTGAGCTCTACTCCTGCGCTCCTCTCCTTCAATGTCCTTGATGTGCCAGGCACTACTCTAGACCCAGAGAAAAAGGTAGCCAATGGGGACAGCTTATCGTTATGAAGGTGACGTTGAAAGGGTAAAAACAGATATTATTTAAAATAATAGATAAAGGTATGGATGGGTTCAGACGGCAGTGCTAAGACAGTCAGGCAGGGAAAATGTGAAGTTGGGAGAGAATGTGCTCCAGTTTAGATAGGATGGGGAAAAAAGACTCCCAAGAAACTAACATGGGTAAGAACCAGAAGCAGGGAAGGAAGGAGGGACGGTAACTGTGGGGGTGGGGCACAACATGTGCGAAGGGGCTGGTGACTAGGTAACATGGCTTAGTGAGAGACAACCAAGGGAGTCTGGGTGGAGATAATGCCCAGGACATTGTGGGTGCTGGCCCAGTCCCCGTGCATGTGCAGAGCAGGTGCCCTGCCTGGACTTGATCCTAAGGGAGGTGGGAAATCCTAAGGGGTTCTCATCTAGGGAACAGTATGATCTGACCACTGTGTAAAACGCCGCTCTGTTGACTCTCAGAGGGCAGAGAAAAGGATGTTGAAGCCAGTGTGACCTTGGTGGATCAGAGAAAAGATGACAGTGGCCCAAACCAAGCTGTAACAAGTGATTGACATTTGCAACAGTGCAGTGGTAGAAACTACTGAGGGGTTAGAGAAGGTGATGGACTGGGAAAAGGAGAAAGCAATTACGAGCGATTCTTTTGTATTTTATTCTGCTTTGTAACTACATAAATCATGATGCTTTTAGCAGATAGGGAATGGGGCAGTGGGAGAGTTTGGGGAAATGCTCAGTGGAAGATTCAGGAAGGGAGCATATTTAAAATACTTGTCACACACTTCAGGGGGGAGCTATGATGGTGACTGTGAGCTTGAGCCCATTGCACAGGAAGCTCTAAGAGCTGCAGATATGAATTAGAGGGGGGAAAAGCCAGCATTTGAGGGCACAATCTATATACAGTAAGAACTCAAACTTGCAACATCAAATTCAGAAGTTTCTCAATAGTCTAAGAGCAATCAATACATTGCCAACCAACCAATGCTGAAGTTAATTCACAACGGCAACTGCATAACTTAGTACCATCATTCTGAAAGGTCAAAAACAAAAGCAAGCACATCTGGAGGTGAGGTGGCTAGAGCCATTGCTTTCATAACCAAATCACAGGCATAAAACAAACCATCCCCCCAAAACGGAGTTTCATCAAGGAAGAACATTTGTCAATGTTAAAAAGAAGCATGTAGTTTCTAGACCTAGGACATCTACAGCAGCGCAGGCAGGACTGGCATCCTCCTCTTCAGTCATAAAGCTGGACCAGGGCTACCAAGCTGACCGTGCTAAAGCTCATTCTGGTCCCTTGATCCAGCAATGCTCTAAGGTGATGCTTATCAAGTCAGGAGAGTGGCCCTTTTCAGGGAAAGGCAAAATCAGATCATGGTGCCATGACCCAGTGTTCCAGCATAAAGAACGGGAAAGTGTGAACTAGGTGCAAAACATAGGAGACAGTCTGCTTCTGCATTCATGTCTAAAACTAAGCTAATGGGCAGATGCTAGTCTGAACTGTTACAGACAAAGGCAAACACTGAAGGTATTAGCCAAAGCAGAGTAAGATCACAGACCCCCCCCCCCGCCTTCAGACATGTATGCTTAAGTCTATTGCCTACTTGTGCCAGAGTCCAAACAGAGTGGGAGTAAGGTCTTCATTCAATGCAATCATTTGGGGAATCTAAGCTTCCTTGGATTGTAATGCCACTAACTTTATCTCATTACATCTAAGGTCACCAACCAACACATCACACAGAGGACCATCTTGCCCTGGAAGTAGCATTCTTGCTCAGTCTTGTGTCCCTAAAGTGACACCCAAAAGATTTGGAAAATGTAGTATCCTGTCTGCCTAAGGGCAAAAAGATTTGCTTTGGTCCATGTAGAACCACCTTCCCTTGACCCAAGCATACACACAGGAAGGTAAATGATCATCTTTTATTCACGCGTGAACCTATCCTTTTATGTTCATGGCTGACTGCAGGGTACGGTAGTGACATGCTGAACAGTTGACACAATGTATCCATCGGAGGAGTTCCCAGAACAGTCTTGAAAAGAGAATTTCATGATTATTCCTTTCTCCCCAACTTCCAGGAATGCAAGCAGAGGCTCAGAGTGAGGCTGTAACTTTACAGAATAGAACGGTTAGCTTATCTACAGACCTAAGATTTGAACTCAGTTTCCTCCGAGACAGACAGAGGTGAAACACTATCAGTGTCGGGTGGGGGACAATGGAGATTGGGAGTTGGAGCTTCTTGTTCTCTCAACTTTTCTAAGAGAGAGACCCTCATGCTGAAATCAGCAGATTTGCCTCTGGGGTTATAGTCCCTAAGATGGCAGTGGAGTTGGGAGAAGTTGTACACCAGGCTACTGAGGCTGTGCCAGCCATAGGCTCTGCCTTCCCGCCATGTCCAGGCATTCACATTAGGCCTTTCCTTTGCTCTGAGTCTCAAAGCTATGGATTTTAGTGCAATTCTAGAGTGGAAAGCGGATCTAGAGAAACCTGAAATCTGGAGAGAATATACAATGTACCATAACCTGGGTGAACATCGGCCAGTGAAGCTGCCTGGCCTAGCAGTCGGGGTTCTCCTTGTGGAAGCCATGCTGTGCTGTGGTTGGATTAAACGCCTTTTCTCCCCTTGGGTTTCTGTCTCTCTAACTTCCTGCCTTGACACACAGCTCCTAGTAAGGGCTGCCATAGCCAGGTGCAAAGGAAGGTAAGATCCACAGAGGCAGAGCCCCCATCATCTCAGCCCTTGGGAGGGGCGCTGGGCTCAGCTGGGATGAATACATTGTCCCTCTAGCTTCACGAACACCAGTGGCTCAGGAAATTCCTCTTTGGTCTTTTTTCTTTAAAACCAGGATCTATACCTCAAGGGATTAATGCAGAAGCTGGGGTTGGTGGGGGAGGGAGTCTGGTGTGTGTCGTTCAACTTTAAGCAATAGCAGCAAAAAGAACATGTGTTGGATTTTGACACTGTCGTCAACCCCAGAGTTTCCGAGCCATGTGGCAGATCTTGTATTATGAGGTGGCTCTATCTATTTGTAGATCACTTATGACTCATCTTACGATGATTAGATAACACGGATGGGCGTGCAACTCCCAAAGCCTGAACTACTATGTAATGGCACGTGCCAATAACGCTGAAGTGACAACCACCATGTGTGCCTTTTTGGCATTAATTACAAAATTTCCCTATGATGTATAATGAGAATCTGCAATCTGTGTTTGCAAAGGGAGACTGTCACCCTTCCCTGGGTGAGGTTTGTAGGACAGCCTGAGAGAAACAAGCCACAGCTCCTATGGTTCCTGTCCAGTCAAGTAGGCTTTTCTGCCACTGCCATGGTCCCAGAACATGCCAGAAAGGAAGAAGCAGAAAGAGGGAAGTGTACTGGTTGGGGGGAGGGGCTGGATTTGGGTGTTGATTTATTCACTCATACCCTGTGTGAATTAAAAAAGAATTCCTTATAAGAGAGAATGGGAGGACTTTAAGCTGTCAGGTCAGACACAACTAGGATGTCCCGATAGCAGAAAACTTGAAGAAGTTTATGCATGTGAAACTGAATAGTGGACCGATGTATCCTGCAGCAGTACCGCAGGGAAGGATAGCTATCGCACATGCTCAAGGGACTCAGTCACCTTACAGAGACCAAGATTCACAGTGAATAACTCCTTGAGACACTTGGAACTCAAAGTAGTAACTGTCAGGAAGCCCGAGAAAACGAGCCTCTTAAATCCCATGAACTAAACATAAGGTATTGTCAGATGCTCAGAGACCAACAACTCAGGGAAAAAGTGTTGATAGAGACATAGGGTCTTCGCAATTAACACACAAACACAAGAATGGCTATTCGCTTTGTGCTTTCTTGGATTTCCACCAAGAATCTGGCAGGAAAGGTGGGGAATGGGTGGGAGGGTTAGTGGAAGTCACAATGTCTTTGGCTGTTTGGCCCTCATGGTTCCTGTCAGCATGTGCCCAGTGGTCCCCACAGCCTTTATATAATAGTACAGAAACTTGGTTTCTAATAAATTCATAGCAATTCTGTAGTCTGTGGCAGGCTGAAGTCTTTGGAATGTTGTCATATCAAAGCTCTATCATTGCCCTTTGCTTTGTGTCTTGAAGGGGGAGTAACAGACAATGCCATCTGCAGGCTGCCTGAGCCCTGGAAGGGAAGAGATCTCCTCGCCATTCCCCATGAACTCTACCAACCCTGTCCTCTGCCTTCTCCACATCTGGCGCCCTCACTAGGTCAGCAGCCTGGTTCTGCCCTTCAAGAGGTCCACAAGCCTTCTGAGAATAACTCTGGACAGCAAGATTCCCTGGAGTGTGAGACCAAACCCAAAACAAAGCCAGCCAACCTGCGCCATGCTGTGGCTACTGTGGTTATCACGGGAGTGGTATGTGGGATCGTTTGTCTCATGATGTTGGCGGCTGCTATCTATGGCTGTACCTACGCAGCTATCACAGCCCAGTACCATGGGAGACTCTTAGCATCAACCCGTGAGTCTGAGAAGATGGGAAGCAAGGAGTCAATGGATCGTTCAGCAGCCCGAGAGCCGCCATGTCAAAGTCCTCCTTGATCACCAAGGACCTAGAGAAATGTCTGAGTGGCCCTCATGTGCTTCACCGCGGTCGTCCCGTGTTTTGTCTCCAAAAACAACTAAGAGAAAACATGTGTCAGTTTTTTTTAAAGTACCCAAATTTATGGAAGAAATTTATGGTGTAGTTTTCAAGAATCATAGATAAAATAGGCATACCTTGCAATTGAGGAGTTAAGACAATGAGTCTATGCACAGGAACACAAAAAAGGGAGAGGCCATCTCTTTTAGGTACATTTCCCTGGATTAACTTGTTCTTCAGAGCAACAGGAATGCTGACATGTGTGCCAATAGGCATTCTTGGGAGCTTTAGGGGCCACCAGTTGGAGTGCCTGGGAAGAGGCTGGTGATTTTACCCGAGGGGTACTGGATGCCTCTATAATTCAAGTTCATGCTAGATCGGTGGGACTTTTAGATGTTGTGCATGTTACATATTTAGTGGAAATGTCTGTTGGTTGGGAATTTCATAGCTGGCCACAAGAGTCAGATTATATTTAATTTTCTAAATCAGAAAGCCATTTGGGGCTTTCTAAGCTGCAGGAGAAGACAAGAGTTCCATGTCTGGTTAATGGGACTCAGGCCTGGTGCCTGGGTAAGGTTTTTTGATGTGAAGGCACACAGAGAGAATGGATGAACCAGGATACAGGGCAGATATCACCAGAAGGCCACATCCACCAACCAGCTGGAACCTTACTAGCACTCACAGCAGGGACCAACCAGCTGGAACCTTACCCCAGCACTCACAGCAGGGATGAATTTAGATTAGTCTGAATGGTGCGTGTGTTTCTGCATCGGCACACACAATGCACAGAGGGCATGGTTTGTACAGCTACACCCACACATAAACACCCTCAGAGCAATCAGCTTACCCACTAATGAAACACAGCCATGTCGGGTGGGAGCCAGTAGCTGTTGGTCATCACCCAGATGGTATGCTCACCACTCTGGGATAGGAAGGAAGAAGGAAGATTGAGGGGTAGGGGAGTTACTGAGGCACTCAAGGTACTTGGTGCAGACATCCTGGCTAATGTCGACGCATGGCTTTAAAGAGTTCAGGTACAGCTTGCTAAGACCCACAGACTCTGTCCCAGAGAGTTGCATGCAAAGTGAATTTTTGTAAATTGAATCATCGTTTTAATGCAGCAGGGGAGCTTGCTATTTAAAGGGACCTTTCATGGAATCTTTTCTGTAATGGAAATAATTGGCTCCAGATTGATGCATTTTTCAAATTTGCATTTCTATGCTAGGGTTTCTTAAAGTGGAATATACCTATACCTACTCTTTCTGCTTATACAACAGGCACTTTTTTAGATTATAACTGCTTCACGCTGGAAGAGAGCACAGAGGAGTTAAAGACATGCTAAAAGCAGAAAATGACAAATATGGGGCAAGCTTTCCTCTGGAGCCCATGACAGACATTGTTAATCAATCCCAGCACACTTTGCAGCTGAGCCTCAAATACACCACAGATGGTCTCTTAAGACAGCACTATAGGCAACTAGAACTAATCAGTTGGAGTTGGTTCAAAGGATAAAGCACATTTGCCATTCAGGGTACTGGCTCTACTCAGCCCTCCAGGCCATGTAAAAATTGGTTTGGATCTCCAGTCAGTAGTCTATTCCCAAACGAGAACACAAATAGGACACGCACATGTCAGGATGGACAGACACCTAGCGGGCTATAAATGGTGTGAACCTTGCACACTGCTGAGTGGGCTAAGGGTTGAGTGTCTTTTTGGAGTATCAATTCAGCTAAGGTTTCCTTGGGAGAAGAAGCTGAAGTGTGAATAGCCAACACTCTAAATATCAAAATAAAACTAGATCCATAAAATCCTAAGTTTAAAAGCACAATGTATATATGAATGGAAAGTCACATTAGTATGCGCAATTAATACGTATTAGTGGTTACAATGTTAAAAAGACCAGAACAGAAAGAGTTCCTAAGAAAGACCCATGGCTGCACGGGCTGTCACTTACTATGATACCTCCTCTGTATTGTGCCAAGGTGGCCGATTTAACTGTGTGGTGACTGAGTTCCTACTCCAAGGATATAGCAGCTAGTTTCAAGCCACGAAAGCATGTCTCTCCATTGTCAGAACTGTGCCTTTGTTGTTGTTGTTGTTGGCCCAGAATGGAATGCGAGAGGAAACTGAGAAGGTTCGTTATTTTGCATTTCCATTTGACCGAATGTTATTCAAGCTCACGCTGTTAGCGGGCATGGCGCAAACTGTTTCCATGAGCATTCCACATGGAATTCTGACACTCACATGAGGGATGCCTGAGCTACCACATGCCCAGCAACGCCCAGGGCCAACAGCACATGCCTCCTCTAATGAGTGATTTAAGACTGCCTGTCTCCTGTGCCCTGCCAATGCTTCGGAGATGCTGTAGGTTAGCCTGGACCTCAGAGATTACATCAAAGCCTTTCCAGTACCCAGCACAAACCATGAATGTGGCCTGAACCCACGCTTGTCAACATTCTAATCCTATAAGATATCGAAGTACAGATGACAACACAGGCAGACGGCTGTAGTTTTGGAGGTAGCCTTTAAGCAAAGGATTTACGTGATACATATGTACACTCAAATTTCCATCACTTGCCTGCAGTCACCACACACAGCAGTTGGCAATGAAAATAATTACTTACTCTGAAATGTCAACAGCTTCTCAGCACAGAAAAATATAAATCAAGTTGTTTAGATGAACAAACGTGGAGTTATCATTTGTTAATACGAGAAATGAAATGGTTTAATTGCAAAATGCTCTGCAGATGAAAGACCCAGTTTTCAGGGAATTCTGCAAGAACCACAAATTATCTTTCACAAGCGCTGCAGCTCACGAGGGGCAATTTACAAACGCCACCCAGATTATATTCAGCTGTGTATTACTGCTGTCTTATTCATAGATTCCCCTGCAAGAATGTCTGTCCAGCTCCGTGCCAGGCGGGAGGAGATGCGAAGGCCAAAATTCATGCTTAGTGTCGGTTGTTTCTGAGAAAGTCATCTGAAATGTTCCATTTTCAATAGAGGTAGTGTAACATTGTGGTGAGAGGAAGGTGGTCTTTGCTTAAGCAGGGTACCAAGTTCACAGACGCCGCAGCTTTTTACAGAGAAGTCTGTACGAAAGGCATGGAAAACACACCAGGGTTTGCGAGAAGAAGGATCTGTGAGCAGAGCAGAAGAGCTCACAGTTACAGCAGGACCTCAGCCTCTGCCGAAAAGAATCGTGTCCTCAAGATGAGAAAATGCCAGCGGAGGAAGGTGTGATCTTATTTTGCCATACAAAAATATAAAGCTAAAGAGAGACCCACACCTGGGCTTCCTGCCGCAGGTTCCTGGAAATCAAATCCCAGTGCCGATGCTAAGAACTACTACTGAAAACCCCTTGGTCTCACACTCTAAAACCAGTGTTTCTCAACCTGTGCATTACAACCTCTTTGGAGTCAAATGACCCTTTCACATGGGTCACATCAGATATTTACCTTATGATTCACAACAGTAGCAAAATTACAGTCATGAAGTAGGAATGAAGTAATTTTAGTTCCGGGGTCACTGCAGCATGAGGAACTGTATTAAAGGGTCATAGCATTAGGAAGGCTGGAAACCATTGTTCTCAATATTGAAAGAAGCGGCTAAATTGGTTTTCAAAGTAACTGTCTGTACCCCATATTCATAGGTATATAGCTGTGGTGATATTTTGTTTGTGATCTAACAAACAAATAAAGCTGTCTTGAAGATCAGAGTGTGGAGCTAAGCCGCTAATTAGCTGTAGAGGCCAGACAGTGGTGGCACACAGCTTTAATCCCAGCACTCAGGAGACAAAGGCAGATGGATCTCTGTGGGTTCAAGGCCACGTTGGGCTATGTGAGATTGATTTACTCTAAAAGAGAAACAAAGCCAGGCAGTGATGGCTCACACCTTTAAACCCAGTACTTGGGAATCATGGGCCTTTAAACCAGCACCAGGAAGGTGGAGACAGGAAGGGATACAGCTGGGCAGAGAGAGGAATATAATGCAGGAGGAGATAGGAGCTCAGGCATTCAGTCTGAAGATTCATGGTGACAGGGTCTTGTCCCCTTTGGTTTGAGGACTCTGTAGATGTAAGAAGTCTATCTAGTGGTGGCTGCTCTGCTTCTCTGATCTTTCAGCTTTCACCCTTGACATCTGACTCTGGGTTTTTATTATTAAGACCAATTAGGTTCATGCCACATATAGCAGTCTTTTGGAACCTGTAACTTCCCATGCAGATCACCACTGTGTCCAGTGTAGCTAAAATCAGTAGATCTACTATATATTCTACTATCAGAAACCTACAAACACACCAACCTGCAAGGTGTGCCCAAGCTGGATTATCTAGAGAACTTCAGGGAACCATCCTTTTTTCCCTCTTGATAGAAATTCTTCATATTTTAACACTGAAATTGCAATGAGATCTCAGAGAGGTCTTTGTCTCACTCAGAGACTCGATTTTATGTCTTACTGGCCTGCTTTCAGGATCTTGACAAGACAGCAGACATCTCTTCCCACACCAAAGACACTGAGTGTTCCAAATCCTGTGGACAGGTAAGCAGCCATGCAGTCTCCCAGAGCCATTAAGAAGACCCAGAAAATGAATCAAAGGAGCTAGGAAAGGCCCTGAAGAACAATATGTCTAGGCCTGGAAAATTCCAGAACAGTTTCATTGACCTCCTTGTTCATTGCGGGCCTTGCTACAGAGCACAGAAAACTCATCAGCTGGTTCCTGACCAGACTCAGAATCCAGTTAAATCTGCTTCCCGTGTGCTCACGACAGATCAACTAGCACTGACATAGGGGAATAAAGCTATGTGCTACTTTGATATAGTTCAGTGCCTTTATTTTACAGATAGGCGCTAGAAGTATGGAAAAGGAAAAAAAAAACTTTCCAAAAGTCACACACAGTTCTCTGTGTGTCCAATAAACCTAGATGCAAAAGCACGTAATTAGCATGAATAATACAAACTAATCTCCCATTAACTTCTGTTCATTGTACAGTCAGCCACACAATCTAGACTATGACATCATTGTACTCCTCATTTAGATAAAATCACTAATAGCGCCATCATCAACATCTACTGATGTGGTGCTGGCTGGCTTTACAACAGTTTGTCACAAGCTACAGTCACTTGGGAAGAGGAGACTTCAATTGAGAAACTGTCCCAATTAGGATTGGCCTATAGGCATTTTCCTTAATTGCTGGCTAATGTGGTCAGGCCCAGCTCACAGTGGGTGGCACCACCCTTGGGTAGGTGGCCTTAGATGTTATAAGAGAAAGCCATTGGGAAAGAAGTCAATAAGAAGTGTTCTTCCATGGCTTCTGCTTCAGGCCCTGCCTACAGGTTCCTGCCTTGAATTTCTGCCCTGACACCCTTTGATGACAACTATGATGTGGGACTGTAAGCTGAAATTAACACTTGCCTTCCCAGGTTGCTTTTGGTGTCGGTGTTTTATACCAATATTAGAAACAGAAGACAAACATCCAATTTGAGCCAAGTATTTTCTAAGCATATTAGTCAATTATCTATCTTATAATGAAGACCCTACTTACTGCTACATAGCACATGAGCCTAGAAAGAACATTTGCTAAGGTGATCCCACCAGTAAATCATGGAATAGAAATTCCAATACAAATTGTTGCCCAGTATTATGTCAACTTAACAGATGCTAGATTTATCTGAGAGGAAGGAATCTCAATTGGGAAAATGCCTCCATAATATCTGGCAATAGGGCATTTTCTTAATTAGTGATGAATGGGGAGGTCCCAGACCATTGTGGGTGGGGCCATCCCTGGGCTGGTGGACCTGGGTTCTATAAGAAAGCAGGCTGAGCAAGCCATGGGGAGCAAGCCAGTAAGCAGCACCCTTCATGGCCTCTGCATCAGTTCTGTCTTCAGGTTCCTGCCCTTCTTGTGTTCCTGCCCTGGCTTCCTTCATTGATGGCCTACAGTGTGGAGTGTGAGCCAAATAAACCCTTTCTTCACCCACTTGCTTTTTGGTCATGGAGCTTCATCACAGCAGTAGAAACCCTAAATCACAAGTTTTTTTTTTCCCCCAAACCTAGGTGCTTTTCAAGAGTAAACATGTTCCTTTTTGTTGTTTGTTTTGAGTTTTGCTTGTTTGTTTGCTTGTTTTTTGAGACAGGATTTCTCTGGGTACCTTTGGCTGTCCTGGAACTCCTTCTCTAGACCAGACTGGCCTTAAACTCAAAGAGATCCTCCTGCCACTGCCTCCTGATGGCTGGGATTAAAGGTGTGCATTACCACCACCTGGCAAGTTTTCAGTTATCTGTCTGTCTGTCTGTCTATCTATCATATCCATTTATTTATTTAGTTTTATCTATCTATTTTTAATCTTGTTTGTTCTCATTTTGTTTTTTGAGACAGATTTTCTCTGTAGCTTTGGAGCCTGTCCTAGAAATCACTCTGTAGAACAGGCTGGCCTTGAACTCAGAGAGACCTGCCCATCTCTGTCTCCCAAATGCTGGAATTAAAGGCGTGTGCCACCACCGCCTGGTTCAGTTTTTAAAACTAACAGCTTTGGCTAGCATACAACACAATGGTTTTGTTACGACATCTTTACACACGTGTATCTCTGTGGTTCGATGTTTGTACACACGTGTTTCACTGTGCTTTACTCACGCTCATTCCCTGTGCCCTCTCCTGACCTCCCTCCCCACTCCTATTGGTTCCATTCCTCCCTCAGAAAATTCCCTTTCTGCTTTTATGGTTCATATGTATAAATGCATGCCTGCATGTATGCTGATCCTAGATTTTTCACATGAAAGAAATGTGCTATTTGCCTTCTCCCATTATCCTCTCTTGTTCCCTTCTTTTTTTCCCCTCTAATACATAACTATACTAAAGATTCAGGCTTTTGCCTCTGAGTAAATTGGGAAGTCAACGGAGTTTTGAATGAAGGAGACGTGATATTATCTGTCTTGTGACATGATTGCTCCCAATTAGCCTCGACTAAGATGATGAGGGTTCCGAGAAGACAGGAGAACCAGAAAAAAGATCATGTGGGCAGAGCTAAGGGTAGCCTGTGCAAGTGAGGAGATGCTAGCCATCATTTAAAAATAATGCACTGGATCATAAGTTGGGTAGGAAGAAAAGAGGATTAAATATGATTTCAGGGACAAGTGAGATGGCTCATGCCTGCGGCTGAGTCTGATGACCTGGTTTGGATCCCTGGGGCTCACACAGTGAAAGAAGTTGTCCTCTGACCTCTATATGAAAGGTGTAGCACACACATGGACCCATACATAAATAAATATAAACAAATAAATAAAACATAAATAAGGAACAGCTTCAAGATCCTGATTCAAATCAACTGTGAAAATGAATAAGATGGCACATTTGAGGCAACTAGAAATTAGATACATTAGGACTTCTTATTTTTAGGTGCAATACCATGTCATCTGAGGATACAAGGAGGTCTCTATCATTTACAGATGTATACTAAAATCGTATGGGAAAATTATGATATGACCACAATTTGGTTTAAAGTAAACTAGGGGCTGGAGTACAGTAGGGGATGGAGGTTGTGGCGGGAATGAGGGAAGGGAGCCAACCAAGGAATGTCTGGCTGGGATCATCACCAGTGTCTGCATGATGCTCAGAACCTTGGTGATGGGGAGGATGCAGAGGGGGAGCTCTGCAGTCCCTGACGTTTGTAAGCTAGAGAGATGAATGAGTCAGCCTAGGAGGGACCAGAACATTGAAGGGCCAGGGAGGGGAAGCACCAAGTAGGCAGCTGGCATAGAACAAGAAGAGGGGCTCTCAGAGGGTCGATTTGGGCTTGTCTAATGTGGAAACGGCTTGGTGTCAGCACAGAACCTGACTGCTGTGGGTTGTAGAAAGAACTGGAAAAAGCACGAGAGAGGACTCTAGAGCATACAAGCATTAGTGATACTACATCATAAATGAATACGTACAACTGCAAACTCATTTTGGCTTAAGTCTGACTAGCTCAGCTGAGTTCAGGAAGGTGGAGGAAGGCTTTATGAAGAAAAATATTTAAATACTCATTGCCTATGCTTCCACTCTGAAATCTCTCCTGATTGTTAAAAAAGATTATATACTCCCATCACCCATGAGTGGGGCCATATGTAATCCTATACTTTGACTTGAAGTGTAGATGACAGTCAGACATTGATCCTGCCATCAACTGGAGCTTCTGTTTTGTTTTTTTTGTTTGTTTGTTTTTTAATTGATTTTTCAAGGCAGGCTTTCTCTGTAGTTTGGGAGCCTGTTCTGGAACTAGCTCTTGTAGACCAGGCTGGTCTTGAACTCACAGAGATCTGCCTGCCTCTGCCTCCTGAGTGCCAGGATTAAAGGCATACGCCACCACCCAGCCAACTGGAGATTCTTACCCAAAAGAGACTCCAAGAATTGGCAGTGAGTGTGACCTTTGGGGACAAAAGGTTGTGACCATGCTGTCTCTTTCTAATCACAGGCTGTGTAAGGCTTAATCCTCTGCATCATAAAGAGAGCACTTTCCCAAGGTTTACGAATCAGAGTGAAGATTAAGTAAGTTGCTGCCGAGACTGACAGGAGAATATGTACTTTTAGGAACCTTAGGACCTTTGGTTAGGATTTCTGAATAACGACATACAACCAGGTACAACTGATGGACAAATTCTGATGTGTGAAACTCTATGTCAACATTTGTTTACAGGACCTGATTCCAATAGCACCTCATTTCTATTAGAACATGATGAAAGAGGTGGGTGAAGAGGAGGTGACCTTTGTGTGGTTTTGTTTTAAACAGATTGTGTGACATTTTCATCTTATAAAAGTGTTAGTGAGGTTTTTGTTTGTTTGTTTGTTTGTTTTGGTTTTTTGTGTTTTTTAGAAAGAGCTAAGCAGTCAACATTTTTTGTGTTGTGGTCCATACAGTTTCTATCCAACTACCCAGCTTTTTCATTTTGGTAAGAAAGTGTCTTCAGATGAAAGAGGTGTGGCTACATTTCAAGACAACTTTACTTATAAAAACAGAGAGCAGATAAGCCACAACGCTCTTCTATCTAGAAAATGTAAAGAGCGTATACAACACAGCAAAATGACAAACCATTGTCATTTAAATACAGGCAAAAGCTTTAAACAGACATCTCTCTAGAAAAGAGGCACCAAGGGCCAAAAAAGCTCACGATCAGATGGACGTTCAGCATTGGTCAGTAGGAGAATGGCTCACAGTTGTCTGTAACTACAGTTCCAAAGGACGCCCTCTTTGGGCTCTAAGGGTCCGGAGCATGCACGCAGTGTACACACATACCTGTACACAAGCATTCAAAGCCATGTTTTAAAAAGACAGTAATAATAAATATAACTATATCACAAGAAGATGCCCCAGGCAAGATTTCAAAGAGAACACCACCTGCGGGGCGGAGGGAGGTAGGGGTCGGGTGACTCCTTAAGAAATCTAAGCAAAGCACCCTATACTTTGATATACTTTGATGTACATGTGAAAAAAATATATGCATGAGAAGAAAGGCCCCTATCGGAGTGAGAAAGGGGGCAGCCCTGTGCTGACTTCCAAATATTTAATTAACACTAACTTTAATATGCAGCTCTACCAGGAATTCAGAGAGAAGTGCCTAACTTGCTTATTCCGAGCTGGGTGCCACGAGAACCTGTCACCATGGGTACTCTGCTGCTGCTGAGTTTTGAGTGGATGGTGTGTGTTCTATCTCTGGTAAAGTTTCTGAAGCTCTGTGGCCCTTGGGAGCCGTGCCCTAGGGAGCTAACCCAGCAGCTCCGGCTCCGCGGGACTTGGGCTATTTTTACTTCTAGAGTGGTGACCCTGAAGGCGCTCTTTACAGACTCCTGCACCTCGCAGGGCAGGGCAGCTGTTCTGAAGGACAGTCCTAACTCGGAAATTCTGCTGCAGATACGAAACAGAGCGCAAGCTCCAACTAATCTCAAATCCATTGCCATGAGATTTGCTGTTGTAATAATTGAAAGCGAAGACAGGATGTGGATTTCCGTCTCCTCCTGGGCTCCCTCCTCACCTGCCTGTGAGCCCTCCCTTAAGAGTCTGCTAATTACCCTCAAACCGCATCATTCAGGTCTTCGAATGCCAACCAGAGATGTGTATATGTATAAGGGATCTCATCCCAAACCCATTTACATCCTTGGAGAATGGGGTTGGTTCTTCCCGAGAGCTCTCCCCACAGAGATTTGCATGCTGGATATATCTCATCCATCAGGTTTCCACTCAAGTCTCTCCCTGGCCACCTCGAAACTAAGAGGCATCGCCCTCACCACATACCCGTACACGTTTGGGAAGGCAACTGCATTCTCTTTGCCACTGACAACCACACTTAATCTTTGTCTGGCTCCGATTTCTCAAGAGTTTTCTTCAATTTTCTCAAAGAAATTTTCTTCTTTCCCTCCCCCTTCTTACATCTTTCCTTCCTTCACTTGCCTCCTTCTCATCCCTGGAAGACTTAGTTCTTCTCCATCTCCAGCACAAAGGGAAGCTCTCCCTTGGCAGTGTTACCCTTAGGAGAGCGATCGAGTGGAAGGGTTCTGCCCTGGACAGATGTGCCCTTGTTGATAGCTCAACTAGCACTCTCCTCATTTATTCCACACTGTCTTTTGTAGGACTGCTCACAAGCGCATGTTCAGCTCTACGGACCACCAGGAATGAAATGTATATCTACTGAGAGGTTTAATGATGGTGCTCACTTTAAGCCAGTTTCTAGCTCACTACTCTTGACACTTTGAACCAGATCATTCTTTGTTTTGGATCAGTGGGCAAATTGTTCTTTTGGATGCTTGGCACCATTTTTGCCCTTCACCTAGTAAATGCCAGTAGTACATTCTAACCAGTAGTAACAATTCTCTCTCTCTCTCTCTCTCTCTCTCTCTCTCTCTCTCTGATTGTGTGTGTGAACACACATGCACACATGCCTGTATGTACATTTGGATGGCAGATGCATGTGCATGTGTATATGCTTGCCTGTGAGGGCCTAAGGCCAAATTTGGATATCATTCCTCAGAAACCATCCACCTTGTTCTTTTGTGACAAGGCCTTCCCGCGGTCTGAATCTATTTATCAGGTTGGTATGGCTGGCCAGGGAGCCCTAGGGCTCCTCCTGTTCTTGCTTTCCCAGAAGCTGGGATTCCTTGCTTATGCTAAGCACATCTGGCATTTTTATATGGGTTCTAGAGATCAAATTCATTTCCTCACACTATACTGACTGAGCTAGCTCCCTACTCCCAATATGCATTTTTTCAAATGATAAAAACACTTCCTTTGCTAGGATTTCACAAGCCAGAGGTTGACCCATGGCAAGCTTGACCCTGAATTCCTGAGATGTAGTTAGCTCACTGTGAGATTCCACCAAAGGAAGGAGGACAAGGAGGACGTTTGCTGGGAAGGTTTTTGGGAAGATTACTCACACAATACTAACGAGGGCCCTTCTTACACACTACACTTCGTTTAAATAGCACTTACCTGACAATAGCTAATGGCTAAGGGCGCTAATCAATCACTTTCCTAATTATCTGTTTAAAATGAAATCTTCCCCTTCATTACACTGCCTTGAATTATGCAGATGAGACCACATAACCCACAGTTTGAAATTTTCCTTGTGAGAGGATCTAATGCAATCCATGTTCTTCGTTCAGGAGAGAGCTGGAGGGTCAGGGCCATCTTCCAATCTGCTAAAATCATTGTGCTTCACAGCTTAAAGGCAGTGAATTTGGGATGTCACACCTCAGTGAAATTATTATTTAAAGAGTTGTAGTAAAATAAATGAAGGCTTTAATGTCTAGGTTTTTGTGAAGATTACAATTAGCCGCTAGTCTAACACTTACATCAACTACTAGGACTTCAGTGAAAAGATAACTTTTGGTTTATCGATGTCATTTGAATGGGGCAGCAAATAATTTCTCTATCCTTAAAATAGTCACGTCATGGGATGGTGTGATTGTGGCGTGAACTCAAATGTTGCCAGGGAGCATCTCTGACTTGTAGTTGCATACCGTGGCTCTTTTATCTGGCCTGCAGATCCTGTACTCCTGTAAAGCAAGGGACAACAGAGCCCATAGGCCTTGAGTAACTTATTCAGGTCACGTCTCCCACATATGTACCGCAAGTGTGGAAGAGGTCAAATGGAATACAGCTGCACCAACTTTAGATTTTGATGGGTTAAAATGTACATTTCAGAGCAATAATAATAATAACAATCTGCTAATTATTCTGAATTACTTATTTAAAAAATGTTTAAGTATTATTTAATTATTTTAAAGTTTTAATAATATTTAAAAATGCAGAAGTCTGAGCTGGAGTGATTGACCACCAGGCAAGCTAATTGCTCTGCAAGTGTGAGCACCAGCATCTGGTCTTCAGCATCTCCCTCCGTGGAAGCTGTATGGTGATCGTGGACACGAGGATTCCCGAAGCAAGCTAATTGGCTTAACAAAGTAAAACACCAGGTCCACACTCAACAAGAGTCGACCTCAATACACACAATGGAGAGTGGCCAAAGAAAGTATCTGGGGTAGTTTGAATGTAGCTGGCCCCACAAGCTCCTAGTGAGAGGCAATATTTGAAGATGTGGCTTTGTTGGAGTAGGTATGGCCTTGTTGGAGGGAGTGTGTCACTGTGGGGGCGGGCTTTCAGGTTTCCTATGCTCAAGCTATGCCTAGTGACACAGATAACTTCCTGTTGCTACAGAGTCAAGATGCAGGGCTCCCAGCTCCTTCTCTAGCAGCATGTCTGCCTGCAAGCCACCATGTCCTGCCATGATGACAACAGACTGAACCTGCAACTGTAAGCCACACAATTAAATGTTTTCCTTTATAAGAGAGAGTGGTCATGATGTCTCTTCACAACAAGAGAAACCCTAACGAAAACAGTATCTTACACCAACCCCAGGCCTCCCCACGGGTACACACATGCTTCTCTGCACATGCCCCAGCCAAGCATGTACACATGGAAAACCCAGCAGGGCCATCCCTTTCACCATCTAATGTCTCCTGGTTCCCCCATTATCCCCCCCACACCACGCATGCTATTATTCACCTTTGTATGGCAGAGGCAGTACTATAGAGAAAGGTGGGCCTCCCCTACTGAGAGCCCAGTGGAGAACTATAGCAACATGCTCTAGATAACTTACGGATCCCGAGCTGGCAAATTAGTAAGTTGGGGCAAGCGGGTTTCTGTGATCTCAATTTGTCTGTAATTTTTCTCTGAGGTCTGTCCACCACAGTCTAAACCCTCAGCTGGCCATGGTTTGGTGGGAGAAAGAAAGACAAGCACAATCCTTGGCCTCTAGAACCCCCAGAAGACAACACAGCTCTTTAATTCACTAGTCCTATGAAGTCATGGCTTTTCATTTTTCTATTTATTATTACTATAATATGTGTGTGCGTGCGTGCGTGTGTGTGTGTGTGTGTGTGTGTGTGTGTGTGTGCGTGTGTTCCAGGGGTTGAACACAGGCCATAAGGATGGTGTGCTCCTACCTGCTGACCCATCTCTCTTGACCTCCATATTGCTATTAAAATTAAAATTTGCTGCTATTTTATGCACGTGGTGAGGAGGAAAAGGTTGTCAACACAGAACCGGTTATTATTCATTGATAAGTCGAATGCCTGGCAAAAGCAGGAGTTCTGTCTTATGGAATGAATGAATGAGTAAGTGAGTAACCGAATGAAACAGAAGGTGAAAACGCACCACTCCTATACGTCCTGGTTTTTTGCATCTCTTCATATACATGTATTTTCCTCTTTGTTCTCTTATGCCATCTCCCAAGTGAGAATAAGGCAGGAACTAACAATCTCAATCCTGACTTAGACTGCTACTGACCGAGGACAATAATAATCTCAACCCTGACTTAGACTGCTACTGACCTGGGACAATGAACTGAGCAAGGTACAAGACGAGTGGCAAATTCAAGCAGACCTTACATTCCAAGGTTTGTATGTCTCATCATAACAGCAAAATGGATTAGCATCTTGACACATACACAGGAGTTTCCGAAGCTCTAGAGAGACTGAGTAGGCCCTGTCATGTCTCCTATTGCCCTGAGAAAGCAATTAAGTAAGCAAGGCACACTGCTGGCAGCTGGAAAGTTGGCAGAGTCCTCGAGAGGAGGCTGGGAAGTACTGTCAGAGGCCCAGAAGATGGATGGAGCCTGCTATACACCGAGGCTGATGCACAAATGGAATCTTGCCCACTCCAACTGGCCTTTCTTCAAAGGTGGCATTGACAGATGAGTATCTCAATGTTTTTGTTTGAAAAAGAAAACAAGAAAAAGCAAGGAGAAAACCTCTTTCTACCCCCAAACTAGCACACATAGCTAATGAACACGAACATATGAGGTCAGGCTGTGCAAAGGGACAGCCTCTCAATGCAGGGGAAGGGGTGGTTTAGGAACCATTTGCAAGGTTGCACACCTTTTCTTCCAGTTAAGTCTCAACTGCATACAAGGATTTCACTGGGACCCTACAGTCCTGCTGGTCGGCTGTGTCCCATCTGCTGCCAGAGGCCTGTGAAAGGGGACCAGGCCTGCTCACAAGTTCATCTTCATCTGCCGAAACAAGGCTGCCTCTCCAACTAAAAAGGCCCCTTTAATTTCATAAAGGTAAACAGTATCTGAGTAATTGGAGAAAAACACGGAGTGGATTGTTACAGACTCTCCTCCCCTGGTGATTGACATGAGAGTTGGGACAAAGTCCTTGGAAGCAGGGCCTGAATTGAAGAGGCTGTTCTACTCTGGGAGAGAGAAAGGTCCCCCTGAGGTCACTGCCCTCATGGGGCTGCGTCCACAGCAGTCTTCAAGATCAAAGCCAAGTGAGGCTGTTTTATTTCATGTCTCCCAAACACAGTTGGGAAAAGAAGGTCAGTAGTCACCCACTTTAAAAGGTCCAAACTAAATACAGTTCCCTGGGCAACCTTGTTTCTTGGCTTTGCTCTGTAATTATCTGTCGAATATGAGCACCAGTTGGTACACACTTAGAAACAACAAGTCAAAGATGCCAAGGTGAGCCAAACGGTCACCTGCCCGCATTCTCTGGCCAGCTGTGTAACTCAATAATAGAGCAGCAAACCATTTACAAATTATGTACTCCCTGTTAGCTTAGATGCACTGCTTCCAGGCCAGGGCATAAACACTTTTAAACAAGTAAACATTTGCTCATGCTTGACCATCCCTTTTTAACTGGGACAGAGGTGGCTGGGAGAGGTGACTTTAGAAGCGACTCGGAACACCATTATGGTCACTGAAGAAAAGACCCACAGGAAGAATTTTTAAGAGAAATTCTGAACCAGATGGGCTACTTACTTTTGCCTGACCTTGCCTTGGACAGACAGCTGTTGTCTATGACTTTAACCCCCAGAAGATAACATGCCTCCAGAATTAGCTGGCTGGAACAGTCCAGAGGTAAGCAAGTCTGACCTCCTTGAAGCAAAAATAAATCTTGCTGAGCGAAATGACCCTATCTCCTACTTTCCTCAAGGCACATGAGGCATTAAGTGACAGTATTTGGAGACAGCGGCCATGAATCCTCAGGGCCCATATCTGCAGGCTGATTAATTGTAGGTCTGCCTAGTTCAAGATAAGCTGCAGGTCAAACACATAAGACTATCTTCCTTGTCATATCCAATAACCCAAGGATAACCAGAGTGGCTGTCCTCTGATCGTTCAGCCCCCTGCTAATATAATTATGATGCACAGGTCCTGTCAGAAAGGAAGTGGAGAGAAAAGCAGTGATTCCCAGCCAAAGAGCAAGTGCTTCAGTCAGCTCTGCTCCCTTTGGCCCCCTTTCTACAAATCACCACAGCACGCAGACATAGGCGTGGGTGTTCAAAGTCACTCTCAAGTCCAGCTTCATGAGGGAGGCTGCCCCAAAACAAATGACTCCCTTTGGGAAACATAGTTTAGATCAGGAGAGTGCTCGGCACATCTCATGCATCCATCAATCGATGGATCCAGAAATGGCAGATTAAGAATGGACTATGTGCCAGGCATGGTCTTCAGCCTTTATAGGAGAACTGTGGCAGATTCCAGCCCTTCGGTACAAACGCCAGCCAGCCATAGGCGGTTGCTGGGGCTCCTATAGAATGAGAGCAGGAAAAAGGCTTCCTTGACAACCCAAGTCTTAATTGTAAAATGTTTTAACTTTCCCCTGCTCACAAACCCAGCACCTGTGCATCCTTCTTGGTCTCTGAGGAGAAAGCCGTATTTCAGGTTATGTGTGCTAATATATGAAAAAATAATATAATTTCTTTGCATGTCTATCACGATCCTCACAGTATTCCTCAAGCTTTATCTGCTGTCAGGAAATTCTCACTATATTCTCCAACTATTTCCCCGGGGCTCAGATTCAACAGGAACACTGGGAAGGATTCCTTCTTCTGCATACAACCCCATGAGCCTTTAGAAAAGTGGTTCTCAACCTTTCTAATGCCGCGACCCTTTAATACAGTCCTTCATGTTGTGGTGATTCCCAACCATAAAATTATTTCATCTGTACTTCATAACTGTAGTTTTGCTACCGTTACGATTTGTAACGTAAATACTGATATACAGGATGTTCTCAGGTGACCCCCGTGAAAGGGTTGGTCAATCCCCAAAAGGGTCGCAACCCACAAGTTGAGAAACACCATGCTAGCACCTCAGTGTGAAAGAGTTGGCACAGAGCTGATGGAGAGATGTTGTTTTTCTCTTTTTGAAACCTACCTTTCGGGGTGTGAGCGTGCAAGACCAAACAGAAGCCCTGCTTATAAAACACTTGATGGCCAAAATCACTGGTTACCTGCCACCACAGGAGATTTCCGTTCATCCAGGAGCTGGATGGAAGTACTTGCTGTTACCACGTTGCTTTTGTTGACTGTTCCTATAGGAAAAAAAAAAAAACAAAACCTCACCACAGTAAAATAATGAAGAGCTCTGAGGGCCATGGATAGAGAACAACCATACTGGCCTGTGGCCATTCATCTGCAAAACATGCTGGGACTCTGTCTCCAGAGCCCAGAACACTCTAGGATGTGGACACTTTGCCATGGATGAGTTGTTGCCACCTTCTCTGGGGAGAATCCAGCTCTTCATGGTGAAGCCGTCACAGGCTTTGCTAACTAACTGAAGCTAAAGGAAGCTGATCACAATAACTGATTTGCTGTACAGATTTTAACTGGTTTGCAAACTTCAAATTTTAAAACCAATTTTTCTAAACAAAAGCACTCTGCATAGGGAGATAACTAGAATAGATAACAATAGAGTCCAACTATTGGGTTTGTATTAGTAAAATCAGTTTTAATATCCACTAACTACAAATCATGAGCATAAATTCTGAACTCCCAGTTCATCTGGTGCCTGCCTCAGACAAAGGAGCTCCATGAAGTGAGTTGAATGAAACCCATCGAGCTGAGAACCCCTTGAGAGGCTGTCCCTTGTACAGCCTGACCTGATATGTTCATGGTCTTTAGCTGTGTGTGCTAGTTTGGGGGTAGAAGAGGTTTTCTTCTTGTTTTTCTCTTGTTTTCTTGTTCAAACAGAAACATTGAGAACTGGGAAAGGCAAACCAAAACTGGAATAAAATCATGACCAAAGGAATTAAGAATTTCTCTCGGACCAAGTCCAGATAACCAGGTCATCCTTGAGCAGTCAATACAAGCAGCTTTACCACAGTGGCAGGTACCTGGTGGTTTTATAGATTTTCCCTTGACTCTCAAAGAAACCCAAGTGAAAAGTAGCCCGAAAACTTTCTAAGATTGTATATTATTCACAGTTTTACCATGAATGAAGCTACTTTTTTAAAATTATGCAATCAGATTAAATGTTCAGTAAAAATCTGTTTCTAAACCTAATACAAAGACAGTTTTAATAATTAATCAGAATTGATTTTTTTCCTTCAAGCATAATTATTCTAGAAGAACACAGAAAATGGTAATGTAACGTGGCAGCAGGGATCATCATTGCCATGTGAGCATACATGGGAAGCACTTTGGGGATCCTAGAGCCACAGTGCAAGTCCCCAAGTCGTGGTCTGGGTGGCTCCTGCAGACTCAGAAGGTCAGCAAGCGAAGTATTGTTTTCTGCTTTAAGGGACTAAGATAAAGGAAGGTAAATGAGATTTAAATGCTATTGTTCACAGGTCTGGGGTAGAACCAAAGCGCTAACGATATCCTGGTTGGCACACCCGGCAAGAAAGTTCTGTGTGGAGAGGTCTGACTATGGGGCTGTGGAACCTGAGATGCACACATGAGAAACTACACATGTACAAGTATCCAAGCTCAAGGAACAGAGTGTGCTTAAAATCCTCGCACTAGAAAAGAGCTTACTAGCTATGCTCCTGCAAACTCTACCCCTTTTGAGAATCTTATCACTGATAAGCCACCTTTCCTTGAGACTCTCCGTTAATGAAGGACTCTTATACACAATATGTCCCTCATGAGGCTTATGATTGTCACTAGGTTCCCATGTGAGGGTACTGTTTGAGAATTTCGGAACCCTGAAGAGGTAAAACTCTGGTGGAGGAAGGGAGTCACTTGGGGAAACGGGTTTCAGTTGATGGTCTGGACCCACTTTCTATTGATTGCTGCTTTCTGGCTCGGAGTGTAACTTGTCCTTCTGAACTCCAGCGCCCACTGCTTTGCTTTTGCTGTCATGATGTAATGGGTCCCCTCAACTGTGAGCCCAATAAGCGTGCCATTCCTCAGAGTGCTTTGACTGGGGCACTTTGCTGCAGAACAAGGTAAGTGACTTCTTGTGGGTACTGCTTACTCTGCCCATCTACGTCAGACCTCTGCCACCATGTCTTCTGTAAGTGTCAGAGGCACTCTGTCTGCAGACACTGACATTCACGGGAATGAGTGATGGCGGCAGGTGACACCAAGCACTGTGGAACTTTCTTCTGTCAAGGTTGAGCTAGGAAGTTTGCAAGGGGTTGACACACAACAGGTCCTAACATAAAGTGCAACCACTGAGAAACTTTCCAGAGCAGGCCAACGAGACTGGGCTCATTCACTGAAGCTTCTAGAATGTTCTAGAGCCTTCTACAGAAAGCATATTGAAAGTTAAAAAGCCTGAGATGACAAAAATCCAGGAGCAACTAAAGTGCCCAATGTGTCTTCCATCTAAGTATGGTTAAGTCAACACTTGGATTTCAGTGTATGTAAGGGTTGGGTAACTTTAATTTTTTCACCATTTAAAACTATAAAAATTCTTTGTTCTATGGATCTCATTGGTTGCATCAGCCCTCAGTCAGTGAGTGAAGAGTATATAAAACCTTGGTCCTACTGAGTGTATGAGTACACAGCTGTAAGTAATCCTAGCTCTGGGGAGGCCGAGGCTGGAGAACTGATGACCATTAAGTTTCAGCTATCCTAGGCTACACTGTGAGGACCAAGTCAGAGAGAGAGAGGAAGAGAGAGAGAGAGAGAGAGAGAGAGAGAGAGAGAGAGAGAGAGAGAAAGAGAGAGAGAGAGATTGATTGTATATGTCTGAGATTTTATAAATCACAGAAGTTTCTAGCAAAGGACTCCCAAACCTTCTTTTACATGGATATTGAAAACAAATTGGCTGAGAAGTTTGCCCTCAAATTCTATAGGATGCAAAATGTCAACCTTGTTTCTTAAAATTCGCTGTGCACCATTTGGTTAAGACACACCTCCACTACACTGGAGGCTGTCACTTGAGTGGAACAAGTAACTTGCTCAGACTTGACCCAATGTTCTGCAGTAGCTCTGAAGACTGAAATTGGCTCCTCTTAGGGTTCAGGCAAACCCCCACAATGACCAGGCCAGCAGACTGAAACAGAAAGACCTGTCCCACCTGTGCTGAAAGGGATGGAGTAGACGAAGCTCCCCGGAAGCTGCTCAGCAGCTCGTCGGTACCAGAGAGGGAAGTGATCTGCATTGAAGATGTTTTCTTTGTCTCCAGCCTTCAAGAAGTCTCTGAAAATGAACGAGAAGAGGATGGTACCACTCCAGGTCAAGATGCACACAGTAGATCCAAGAGCCTTTGTCAGGAGGGACCAGGGTTGGTTCTGAGAAGTCCAACCTGCCCTCCTCAGTCCAGTGGAGGTCCCAGTCAACACTCCACCCAAAAACTTCTTTGTAGAGTCTGGCAGTCAGATCCTGAGAATGTATTTCCACTACATTAGGGAAACGACTGGGGCAGGTGTAAGGGAGGCAAAAGAGGCCCCTTTAGGACCTGCAGGTTCTTCTTTGTCTATGTTCCTTCTCTCTTGGCACACAGAATGGCTCCCAGGACCTCATGGCCCCTCCCTGTCCCTTGCCCAAGGCATTTCTTTCTATGGAGAACACAAATGATGCACATTCTCTTTCCCACTGCATCCTCTCAAAGTCAAAATCACTTTTCTTATTAAGGATTTTTATAGTAGATGCCTTATGTGTAGGGAATACAAGTTAATTTTTAAAAAATCTGTGCATCTATTTACAGAAAGAGTCAATTTGTAATGGCTGTATCTGTCACTTCCTCAACTTAGCAGTGTGTGTGTGTGTGTGTGTGTGTGTGTGTGTGTGTGTGTGTGTGTCTGTGTTTGTACATTATGTTCTTTACAAAGTTCCAAATGCACCACAAAATATACTTCAGAAATTGTCTCCATCCCACGTGAATCTAAACACATGACACGCATAAGCTCTTGTCTCACTCAAGTCTCTGAGCCTCTTGGTCACTTAGCCTTCTTTATCCCTAATTTACACATTGTCACATCTCTTTCCCCAAACCCCTGTGGACAGTATTTTGCTCAGTGTTTTACATCTCTCTGAAGAGCCTTATATATATAGCTATCATGATAGCTAGTGTTCCTTGTCAACTCAATGCCTAGGAGGCAAGCTTTGGGCAGAACTGTGAGTGACTGTCGAGACGAAGGTTAGCCTCCGAGAATATCTGTGAGGAACTGTCTTGACTATGTCAGCTGATATGGGAAGAGTCATCTTAATTGTAGGAGGAACCACTCACTGGGTGTGAGAATCCTAGACTCCATAAAATGAGGAAGGTAAGCATAGCACTTGTGTGGATTCATTAATCTGGTGTTCTCTCTGCTCTTGGCTGTGAAGTAATGTGAACATTCTCCCAAGTTCTTACCATGACTTCCCTGCCATGATCAACTATAACCCGGAACTGTAAGACAAATAACTCATTTCTTGCTTTAGCTGTTTTTCCCATAGCAGTTGGAAAGGAAATCAAGATATTCCTCTTTACCTACAGCTTTGCTTTCTGTGTATTAGAAACTGGCAGTCTGATGGGGAATCTCAGCCAATCACATTCTGCTTAAGGTGTGGCCCCTTCAGGCTATACAAAACAAATAAAAAGATCGAAGTGCCTTGCCACTTCCTCTCTTCTTTCTGTTGGTGTTTGTGGGATCTTGGGTCTTGTAAGTTTTCCCCCTTTGATTAAAAGCTAAATCTTTTGTATAAAATTGGTCTGGTTATTTTATCAATCGACCATGCCCGCTACAGCAGTCAACTATGCTTGAAAAATATATGTGGGAATTTTAAAAAGTTAACTCGTGAGTTTTAAATTATGTGCCTCTTTGATGAAAATTCTTGGAGTGTCATTTCATCCCACCAAGGACATGAGCACTCTTTGGCCTAACATACCTATGCTGCGTATATTACCAACCTTTTAGTCATTTGACATTTACCTGTGATTCAGGGAGATTGTGACGATAGTGCTTATGTTAAAGTGGCCACAACCTATGTTACAAGGCCTAAACTATTCAACCCACATCCTCTCAGCACACAACAGTAAATCATCTTATCTCAGAACATCCTAAAGAGAGCAAAAAATGTAAGATATTTTAAGACAAATAACCAACATTCATATAACTTTTATTATACTATACTGTTATAATTGCCTACTATGTTCTTGGTCTAAAATTAATTTTTTCATAAGTGTGAATGTAGAGGAAAGACAGTATACAGAGTTTGGAACTATCTAGTTTCAGATTCCCAGTAAGAGTCTTGGGGCCTTTCTCCAAGGAGAAGGAAACTCCTGTTCTGAAGTCCAAATGAGTATCTGTTGACCTGACTTTCCTCCAGAGACCACTGTTACTCTACAGCCTCTGGGTACTTTCTGCTGATAGGGAGATATTTGTACTGTCTGCAAGTATCTTTCAGGAAAAGCGATCATTCAGCAAAAAAGTATGGAAATGGCCATCACTTGGATCTGTAATGGCTTCATTTTTAGTCCATGGATCAAGGAGAAAATTATGTCCTTACTAGGTTCTGACTTCGGGGTTTCATGAACTTTAGCATTCAATTCATAAACTCAATCTTTAGTTTTAGGATGTGACTGGTCAAGATTTTTTTTTTTTTATTCTCACTGAAGAAGTATATACCACTCTGTTAAAAGAAAACCCTTGACACAAGAGGCCACCTTCTAGTTCCCAATTCTGAAACCGGTATCCTGCAACCACATTACCAGTCTCAGTTTTCTGTAAAGGCAGAAACATTGTTCCCCTCAGCATCCTCAGGCCTCAGCACTCAGCAGGCGCTTCACACATGTTTAATACAGAGGATAAATATTATCCCACGTAGAGATAAAAGCTCAGCAAGTATTTGAAACAGTTTTCTTTCTTTAAAGCATTTCCCCAATTCCCTCAGGGATAGGTGTGACTATCTTTCTTTGTAAATAAATGACCCATTGTGCTAATATTGCCCCAAAATTGTGGTGCCCCTAGGACTTGCCACAGCCAACTCTCTATAACTTTGGTAGAGCTGCTCACATCTGCTTACTAGCCCTCACTAACAACACTCCTTTCCAGAAATTTACCCATGAACTATTTTTTTTTGAAAAATGATAAAATTTCCCTCATCTCACTCAGAATACCCAGTCTGCCAATGGGCATCCATTGTAAGTCTCAGTAATGCACTCACTGAGGCAGGGGTGACTATTTAGGTTGCAGGGATCTGATCGTCACAATGACCAAAGGTGACTATAACTCGTGCTGTCTAGGTGAGCAGAAAAGAGGCCCATGAGTAAATGCAGCCTGTCACTCTCAAGTGGGGGTCTGCTGTCTAACATGTCCACCTAATGAGGCTACCATATTTGCAAGGTGTTGCATTTTATTGTTGTTATTTGCTTGTTTGCTTATTTGTTTGTATGGAAAAATTTATTTATTCTTTGATAATTTCATACATGAGATTTTTATCATATCCTTTCTTGCCCCCCAACTTCTTCCAGATCCTACCCTCTCCTTTGCACACAACTTCATGTTCTTTCTCTCTTAAAAAGAAAAAAGAAGAGAAAAATGGCACTAAAATCATGAGTCTGGTTTATCTTGACCAGTTACTCCTGAGCACACAGTCTGTCCTGTAGTGTGGCTGACATGGCTGATGCCATGCCACTGAAGAAAACTGATTCTCTCTCTCAGTCGCTATCATGAATGAAAAGCTTGTTGGTAAGGGGTAGGTCTTTGTGCCCACTTCTACACCATATCTTTTTTGAGTCATTGATTAGAGGGTCTCTATAGACTCTGTTCAACATGACTAAATATTGCCAGTGCTATTGGTTATTCTCCACAGCTGACAATAAGACCCTAATTTTAAAGACACCATATAGCTTTTATGGCATAGAACATGAAGAAATCTGGCTGGTACTCAAGTGGAAGTTTCACTCCTATTGGCTAGAATTCATGGTGCTAGAAAGTGCTACAAACACTACCAGAAGGAAAGGCAATCATTAATCTCACACAGCTATGAATCCTGCAAGCTATAATTAAGGCCTGTCTATAAGATATGCCCACTGGTGCAATAATGGCATGAATGTTAGGGGAGTGAGCAACCACTTTTTCTTGGCTCTATGGTCTATTCCTTGGGATAGAACCTATACCCAGCACAGTTAGTGAAGCCAAGAACCTGAGACTAAGTAGGCCATAGGCCCAGGGGAAAACCTGTTACTATTATTGCTCCCTTGTTTTAATGTCAGCGCTAGAAAAAATTACAGTCTTTTTCTCATTCTCTGGATCCTCCCTAGAGAAAGCAATGTGAAGCTCCATACTTCTCATCCTTTCTGGTTACCTATTTTCTAGAAAAGGCATTGTTTGAGGATAAACAGCTAAGGAGAGCTTTAAAACGTCAAGCTTCAATGAAAGCTTACTTCCAAAACTATAGATGTGAACTTCCAGAAAAGAGAAAGACATTGAAAAGGAATTCAAAGCCAATCTCACCAAACATATAAAAACTGACCCATCTACTATGTGCCAGGCTTGACTGGTACCAGGGTACCAACCAACAGGAAGAAACACTGCAGAACCGGACCTCAAGGGGCATCTCCCTTTTGAGACCCCAAGGGTCAGCTCCTCCCAAACTCAGGACCACTATGTGGATTCACCACTGTCCCTAGAGGTCTGGTGTCTAAGGTTTGCCGGGAACCTCTGAACTCAGCTAATTGTTAAACACATCCAACTTTGCTGAATCTTAGGTTCCATTTGTTCCTGACCTAACAATGACCTCGTATCAGAGAAGAGAGATGAAGAAAAAGTGTTAATGAACTTAGGAAAGATTCAGACCATGGACCTATGCAGGTAAAACACCCATCTGATGTCTAAGGGCTGGGAGCTCCTGATGTATGGGGACTAAGCATGACCGAATAAGAAGCTGGGGGCTAGATTCAGCAACTGTTGGTTCCTGTTCCGTGACTCATGGGAAGGAACTATGTGGAGAAAATGTCAATCCTATCACCCCCAGAGAGCCCACCTCTGGGTGAGAGGCTCTGTGTCCTCTCTGGCTGTGCATGGAGGCTCAGAGGTTTATTGAAACATAAACAAATCAGGAGCAGACCTGAGACCCTGGCAGTAATTCCTGGGAAGAGCTTCAGGATATCCGAGTGCCCTAACCGTGAGTCAGGAGCCCAGCACATCCCTGCCTCCAGCTGCTCCTCAGCAGCTGCACTGTCTCCCAAGTTAAGTCCTAAATGACTTAGCAGACAGTGACTCGGAGGAACAAAGGGTTGTGGAAGGGCCAACTGACAGGTGAACGTGTGCACTGGGGCCCCCACAGTAGGAGAGAGGGGAAGGCTCTCAACAGGCCTTGGGTGGCCTGAACCTCAAGAAATGAAATAAGCTCCCTTTGAATCTCTGCTTTGAGGGGTTCATTGGGCCCTGTAGAGGGACCCTCCTACTTACTGATTGGTGAGCTGTTCGGCCCCCACGAACAGGTTGATTCTTGAGAGGCCTGTACGAGTGCCGAGGAAGGCGACCTCGACACCCTTGTCAGAATTCCTGAAACAGAACAGCAGACGTCAGGGAGTGCTTCTAGACAGTAAGCAGATAATGGCTTTTACATTTCAAGACTCACAGAATGTTTGACAAACGGCTGCTTTGAAATCTGAACTTTAAAAGTCACCAGGAGAACTCACACAGGCGCACATGTACACATACACGCATGCGCCAAGGACAGACTACTCCTACCCCTGACACAACCTCCAGGAACAGAGACGTTCAGGAAAGATGTAGCAAGCCCCTGCCGACAAATACAGAATGAGGGGGAAATGTACTTGTAGCCATAAACACTGCTCCTCTCAAGGTTCTTGGTAGAAGCCTGGAGAAAGCAGCCTGAGACTCAGAGGAGAGAGAGGAAGATGTCCGCAGGATGTGTGTGTGTGGTTTTTTTTTGTTTTTGTTTTTGTTTTTTTTTAAAGGCTTGTTAGAGTTTTATTGTTTTGAAACATACAATCAACAAAGTTTTAAACTATTTAAAATATGGTAAAGATTTTTTTTTTTTTTTTTAGTTGCAGATGGTGCTCAATTGATACAGTGCAGGCTCAATACATACAAAACTTGATTTTAACCCTAACACCACATTGGATATTAGGCAGGCAGTTGCACACCTATGGTACCAAAACCACGGGGGTGGAGACAGGAGGATCAGGAGTTCAAGAACATCCTTGACTATACAGTGCATCCAGGGCCATTTTGGAGTGACATGTGTTTTTACTGTAAGGCTACTAAGTGTATTTTTGGTCTGAAGAATGTCAATAAGGTCTTCCCTGTGGAAGGAAAGGAGCGGAGCTGTTGGACTGGCTTTGTAATAGTCTACAGCCTGGAAGGCTGATAGATGGAAAAGAATTTATAGCTTTGATTCGAGCACAGAATTTATTCTCAAAACCATTCCCAAAGAGATAAGCCAAATAATGTTTATGAAATATTCCCCAGAATGCTCACAAGCTGGGGACTTGGTCCTCAGGAGGTGATGCTCTTTGGGAAGTTCTGGAAACTTCAGGAGGATGTCTGTAGCTGGTTAAAGGAAATTGCCGAAGGCAGAGCTTTAGGGGGAATCTTGTTCCTGGTTCCTCCCCCATTTCTCCTATTTATGGTGAAGTGAAGAGCTCCCCCCGCCCCCGCCTTATGCTCTTGCCACCGGGATGCTGTGCATGGGCACAGGGCGCTGGGTGACCACGAACTGAGCTCTTCTGAGACTATGAGCCAAGATAACTTCTTCCTCACTTTGTGTGCTTCCGTCATGCATGCAGTTAAAGCCACAAAGGCAGCAAGCAATACAACGGCTCCTTCCATACCCCTAGGGTGTCATTTGTAGAAACTGCAGCAACCGCCTTTGTAAAGGACTCTCAGCATAATGGTGCTTCATCTTCCAGAGCATACCTAGTGTCTGAACATGGTCTTTGGGAGATTTCAGCATGTCATTCTTATTTTAGAAAAGGAAAAGTCCTTTTCCATAAACACAGCTTTCCCAACAAGTAAATTATGAAAACAATGGTAATTCTTGGGCTCTTTCTCTGTCTTAGATGCAAGTAGCAACATGTTCCAAAGCACTGTCTGTGCCACTTTCAATAAAAGGTTCTTGATTTCTTAGTCTTTGACCGTAGACAAGGTGGCCAGTACTACCTTTAAGTAATGTGTGTGTTGGGGGGTGGGGGTGAGGGTTGAATAAAAACCAACATGATGCATTTGGCTCTGTTTATAGCCTATACCAAACTGGAAGGCTATCCAATCAGTTACAGATGTGGACAGCAGGACAAGCTACCATTTAAGAAATCCGTAGCATGTGTGAGGAATGAGTCAGCAATCCTTGCTCCAAATTTAGAGTTTCATAAGACCCTAAAAGAGACACTCATGTATTTGTGAGAGAAAGAAGCCCTAGGGTGAGCTTTGACTCTTTCCCAGGCTTGTAGGGTATATGATCTATACAGGTGAGAGGGTAGCCCCTAGAATGATGGGCATGGCAGTGTCTCCATGGAGCCCTAGGCTCAGGCTAGACTGCCCACCTGAAGTTTTCTCTGGTGAGACTCCAGCGCCAGTGTCTGGAGAGGCTTTGGCCATGTCTAGCCAGTGCCTGCTCCTTCCTCCGTATCTTCTATCCCGAAAAACCAGCACTAGCTTCCCAGTGTTCATTGTCCAAACTGGGAATGCAAGTGGGAGCCTCAGCCTCTCTTGGCTCACACCACAAACCACCAGAAAGGCTTGGTGTGGCAGTGGAGGATCTCAACAGCTGAAGGAAGCCATATGTGGGCTTCGTCTGTGCATGTCTATGTCCTGACATTTATGGCAGAGACCTGGGTATCTCGGAGCCCGGGCTGCTGTTCTTCCCCCATTACACTCTATTTTATATACATCAATAGAGAGGGTTTTTTTTTTTATTTAGAAACAAAGCAAATTTGTTTGTCCTATTCCTTCCTTAAAAGCCTTCAATGATTTCCTAATATTCTGAATATAAAATTTAAAATCTCAAGGAAAGGGATACAGTTCAGGGGTAGAACATTCACCCCATATGTGGCACACACTGGATTCAATCCTTACTACAGCTACCACCACCACCACCACCATCATCATCATAGTAAATTAAAAAAGAAATTCCAAACTCTCTATTCGGACCCTCAAGGTCCAGAGCTACGCAGCCTGCTGCAGCACCCTGTCGGCACCTGACACCACCCCTCCCTGCCCGCCACATTTCTGCAGTAACCCCTCACTTTTCAACTGTGCCAAGTATTTTCTCATCTAGTGGTTTTAGGTCTCGCTAGTTCCCTTTCCGAAGTTCCCCTTGCCCTCGACTGGTGCTATCTCCCCGTCCACTCCAGGTCTTGTCACAGTCTACTTGTCTGTTCACTGTGGGGATCCCAAGTGCTAATGGCTCCACATACCGCAGAAGCCTTGATGGTGGTCACTATCTGTCTTCCGTCTGGATTACCCCTGCTTCCCCATTGCCCGGCTAGTGCACAGAGGACGCACACACTCGGATGAGGGGTGGCAGGGAAAGAATGAACAACAAATACTCCAGACAGAAAGGCAAAAGAAGAAACTAACGGAGAACATGGACCGAGAGAACTGAACGCTTGCTGCTTGAGGGTCTCGGGAGAGCCAATAGGAAAGCAATAATAAGCCGCTAACACATTCCTAGCCCTTGTTTTTGACATCAACTACTCTTGATTTCCCCCACCCGCACCTCCTCTTCCACTTCATATACAAAACCACAGAGCAGTAACTGACACCCCCTGAAAGAGCGTTATCCCTTTCCCCTGGCCTCCCCTGGCCTCCTCCCAAGTCCCCTCCAGCCTGTGACGGGGGAGGGACTGTGGCAAGGCAGGAAGCTCCTTCTCCCGACCCCTCTGTCGGAAGTGTCACCCTACCTCCACAGACTGAATTTCATGTCATGTTAAAACTCAGAGAAACTCCACGTCAAGCCCCGGAGCCTGCCTGCCATCCAAGCCCATGCCACTACTCCATTCTAACTCTGTGGTTTGGAGCTCAGGGGGAAATTAGAAAACTTCAACACCAGGCTTCTGAAACAGTTTAGTTCCTTAAACCATAACTTTGTTTGGGGGGAGCTTGTGCGGAAATGTCCACGAAGGGGGATGCAGGCAGCCACTTACTCAGACTTGTTGAGGGCCAGGCTGGTCCAATAGGCTTCAATAGGAGCGCTCACCACAGCATCAAAAAGGACTTCTTGGATCAATTCTTTGTCACCTATTGGGAAGGACAGAAGACAAGAAGGCTCTGGCTAGACTCCAAAGAGGGACACCATAGCGGTTCATGGGGCTGGTTTGTGGGGTCAGCAGGCTATGTTCTTCGATAGGGTGTTGCTTTATGAGTTAACTTCCCACTGGTTGCAAATATGAAACAGCCTGATACCTGATACACTCTTAATACCCCTGGGCCCCAAGCAATTGGACTAGACAGTAGCAAGCAGTGAGGCCTGGGTGTGCACACGATGGCGTTCTCCTGTCTGCTCCTAGCTCCCAGCTCATACCACAGCCAGCATACTGAGTACTCGTGGAAAAGCTGCCTCTGGTCCTCCCTACAGCCATCAGTTCAGCTCTCTGCATTCAGTAGGGTGTGAGGACGGGATACCACAACGGACAATTATGGGGACTCGTAGTATGAGATTTCTTCCATTTCAGACTTTCCCCCGTTTTAATGGGGGGATGGCTGTCCCTATCCAAAAGGCTGCTGGGCAGAGCACTATCTGCAGAGGCCAAGTGAAAGGAGATCATGAGTCTAGGAGAGGCTTTTCAGAGGTGGGCCAGGATTCAGTTTGCCCGAGAGCAGGATGAGCTAAGCACTAGAAACAATTTCGCATATTGTCAGAGTGATAGTGATGAGATTGAGATGCGATTATATAGTGGAATCCTGTGGATAAGGTGAACAAACCCAATGGAGAGAAATGACCCATACAAACTTCAAAAGGATGAAGAGTAAAAGTGAGCTGTACATAATCTGCACATTATACTATTGTATGCAGTGACTTGTATAATATATCGGTATGTCTACATCCTGACGGTCTCATAACGGAAATCTTTGATACCAAAATAGCTTATATTTCAGACTTTGGGAATTTTATAATATTTGGCATACACACTGAGATGTGGGGCTAGGACATGGATATAAACACAAAATTCATTTTTTTCATATATACCTCAAATATAAAATCTGCACGTAACTATAAATAACATTTTAAGGTGATTTTGTCCATAAAACAAATGAATTTTCTGACTGTTATAATGTCATTATTGTTACTTAAGACAATTTTCAGATTTGGGATTTTGGAGTTTGGGTTGGTAAATTCTGTAAATACAGTTTAATATGTAAGATAACAAAAAGAATGCCAAACTCAGCTCATGGAAACCTACTTAAACAGTAAGAGCATGAGTGAGACACATGAGAAATGATGAATGGATACTGGAAAAGTCATTCTTTGGGGGGAAGGAGAGGGTACAAGGCAGGGAAACACAAAGACCTCAGTACTAACTCTGATATTTCTTTCTTAAAAAGTGCCTGAAGCAGCCATAACAACATATTAGGAAATTCAGGGGTGACTAAAGGAAGATGAACTCAGAGCTGGCGATGTGGCTATCAGTGAAGACCGCTCTGGCTCTCACAAGGCTCTAGGCTTGATTCTGAGCACCCACGCAGTGACTCACAACCATCTGTAACTCCAGTTTAGGGGATCCAATGCTCTCTTCTGGCCTCTGTGGGCACCAGAAATTCAGGTGGTGCATATAGGCAAAACATCCATACACATTAAAAAAAAACGCATTAAAAAAATCTCGATTTAAAAATGCATTTTCATAGTATTGCTATGCTTAAGATATTTTTTGATATAGTAATTAACAAGTTCAAAGAAATGAAAAATTGGGCTCATCTGTTGCCCACCTGATCCTTTTCCTACCAGAGGATAACCCCCAAAGCAAATCCAGCCCATGAAGCTGTCAGTGTGCAGCTGGAGAGTCTCCACACACCTCTGCCAGGATTGCTCTGGTTGTTCTGAAAGACACCACATGTCGAGCAGACTTTCCACTATTGATAAGTGATGCTCATGGAAGGGGGAGCAGGTGCCTTGCCTTTCGGTGACTCCCTCTGTTCAAGTTGTGGCTCCTGGAACTAGCTTGTCATGGGGAGAGTCTGCTCAGGCCTCAGGGGAGCATCCAGAGCTCCTGCCCTTCAGTGTTTGTGTGTCTGTGTGTGTGTGGGGTCTCCCTCCTACACCTAGGCTATGATCACTAGCCATTTAGTTCTCACAGAGCATATCCAAGGGAAATGGTTAGAACAGAACAAAAGGCAACAGGTGCCATGGTACCCCCACTCTTGGAGAACCACGAGACCTAGGTTATGATCTCGCCTGAGGTCATTCTTTGGCCAGCCTTACGTCCTTATCCATAGAAGAAGGCCTGGAATAGCAGAGATGTGCAGTCTCTGTCCTCCTCCATCTTTATCGTCTCCATCTTACCCAGCTGCCTAACTAGACGGCCTGCGAGTGTAGGGCCAATGTGATTAAGAATACTGTGGTCATAACCTCCATCATTTCTCATGTCTTCCTACAGGTAGAGACTTGGCTGGGTATGATTGACAGTCTGTACGAAGGCGAAGCTGCTCTTGAAACCTAAGGCCCCTTTGTGGCTTGCAGCTCCCGTCCCCCGCCCCCCCCCCCCCACCCAGAGGCATGCTTTGAGAGCGCACTCACATTGAAGCAGAGGCTCTTTGCCTTTGAGGTAGAGCTTAATAGCTTCCAGTTGAGACAGATGGCGGTGCTCTGGGTGCAGGTCGGTGTTGCAGTAGGACCTAGGATGTGACAGGGTCCCAAAGGAGAACATATAAATATTCAGAGCATCTTCCCACTTTGTGTTTGGACCAGAAAAACTGGGGAAGAGGGCAGGGAATCCTGAAGCTGATGAACAACTAAGGGAATCTTACCATTCATCTGCCAAGGACACGTCGGGATGTTCTAGGTCATGCAGGCCTGGAAGTCAAGGGCAAAGCATTATTAAGCATCTGTCTTTCTCCTCTTCCCACAGGCCTCAAATACTCTAGTGTGGCACTTACGAGGGAGTGCGTTCACAGTAGATATCAACCCTACAGGGATACGCTGCGGATCAAGGACTCTGGATGCATGTAAAAAGACAGCCAGACTACTTTCTCATTCTGCTGTGGCCAGCACCCACCATATCCCCTTGTGCTCATCCCAGAGAAATCTCAACTTCAGGAAAAAGAAGGATGTTTCTAGTAGAATGGCTATGAAGCTAAATTCGGGAGCTCCATGACGTCTGGGCTGAAAACCGGGCCAGGCCACTGAACTCCCGTGTGATGCTAACAGATTTACTTCTCCATGTTTTCCTCGTGCACAAAACAGGAACGCCACATAATTGTGAGAGTGATATTATAGCGTAGATTAGATGAGATTGTCAATACTCATTTATGTTCTGCTAGCAAAGAAGGCTAGTAGATGTTAAAGGATTCCAAGTGAAATTGAGCCGTTGGTCTAGAAAAGTAGTTAGTAGAGCTGAGGCTGGCACGGAAGTGAGGAGATCCATAGAATACTACAGACTTCCTGATATATGCTCTTGTTTTGATATGGTTTGTCTTTCAAAGAGGTGCGTGCGTGCGTGCGTGAGTGTTGAGAACTTGAAGGCAGCATTAAGAGGGTAGAAACTTTTTTTTTTTGGGTCCTTGTGGCAAACTTTTCTTTTTTTGATATAAGAATCTTTTTAATACAATCTTTTTTTTTATTATTTTACAAAGCTATCACCGTTCTCATTCCCTCCCCTCATCCCACTCCACCCTTCTCACCCCCACCTCCCAAGGAAAGTAGGAACTTTTAAGAATGAGATTTGATTTCCATTACATTAGGCGATTGGCTTACTACTATGAAGAGATTAATGCAGTGGTCACAATAATGAGTCTCGTGCTTCCTCACTTGTATGAGTGGCCCTATTATATACAGTAATATTCCTTCCCAACTTTGCTATGCTGTGCTGCTTCCGGAAAGTCAACCAAATAGGGCCATCCAATCTTGAGCTTTAAGCCTCTAAAACTGTAGCTAAGTAAACTTTTATAGGGCACTTATAGCCTCATGGGTTTTGATATAGCAGCGCCAATGAGGTAAGGCATTCTGGAGAACCACCCTTTCTCTCTAATTCCAACGGGTCATCTGCAGACAAGCAGTTTTAGGCATGCTAAGGTACTCTGATAATGTTTGTAATGTTTCAGGAAGACAGTTTCTCCAATGACTCACTATACTTTAATCCTTGTCAAATGCAGATGTCTAAAATACTAGATGTCCGGCATAATACTGCTTAGTTCTATAGGGAGTAAGCTGTTAACACTGGATTATTTACCTTGGAAATATTTTGTCAGTCCTTGAGTTACATCAGTTTTCCTATCCAAGAAATATTCTCAAGAACTCTACAAGATGTTAAAGTATGACGGTGATTAGTTCCTAGGACAATCTTGAGATATACATTTGTACATGTATATGATGTATATATGCACACACATTCTCTTAACCCTCTCACTCACTTCTTTCTTTGTTTCCTCCCTCCTTCTCTCCTTTTCTCCCTCTCTTTCCTTCTTTTTCCTGCTTCTTTTTCTCCCCCACTTCCTTCAATATTTTCCCTGAGGCAGGAATAAGTCGGTGCTATATGCTAGGAATAACCCCAAGAACCAAACAGCCTGCCTCCGTGGGATGTAATTTCTAGTGACAGGAGAAGCAGAAATGAAGTTGGAACTTGTATAACAGTTGATCTATTGGTAGTGGCAGAGAAGAACTCATGGGGAGGGGCAGGGAGCAGCTGGGGTGAGAATGCTTCAGACCGAGCTCTGCTTTGGTGGTCAGGGAAAGAATCACTGAAAAAGTAACTTTTACACCAAGGAGAAAGCAAAGACGCATGTGAGCCATGCTTGTGACAGGGAGAGCGTTCACTACAGGAGTGATAAGAGCCAAGGCCTGGCTGGGGGCTGCACCTTCCCAGGATGCAAGCTGAAGATGTCCATTCTGCTTCCTTCTCCCACTGCAATTTATTATGCCTTCATCTTCGAAGCCCTCCCTGGCTCAGCATCGTGGTACTCACAGCTGCGACCCCAGAGATGAGACCCACTATCATTTCTTAGATCTGAGTTCTTGAATACCAAACAAATCTAATTTTTCTCCAGTCCTTTCCCCTCCTGATAAAACCATACTCAGGGAAGCTGAGACTAATGACATGCACCCAATTTATTCAGCAATCATTGTATATAACTATATAAAAGATGCAGTGCGTCAGAGGAGATCTTGAAGAGACACAATACTAGCAGGAAGACTAGCTCAGGCTTTGACTTTCAACACTGTTTTAGGGGTGCTGAGAACTGAACCCAGGGTGCGGTGCCTGCAAAGCCAATGCTCTACCACTGGGCTAAACCCTCAGCCCTGACCTCTTACAATTCTGAGTAAATCACTTTCCACTCCCAGAAGAGAAGAGAGCTATGGTCAGGCCAAGGCTCTTCCAGATGAGAGTTCTGACTGGCAGTCTCAGGGAAAGCAGGTTTCTCGGGCTCTTCTCCTCAGGGAGCTGGCAGGGCTGAGGCCTTTTATTTACAGATGGCCCAAGGAAAGAAGGTCTGATCTCATTTGTGGGGATAATCAGACACTCGCCCCCTTGCTAAGCATTCAAACTAATTTCTTGCTTAGTTCTGAAATTATCTCAAGCAATGGCTCAGCCTAACAGCTGTAGAACACACAGGAGGAGACAGTAACCAGAAAAAACTGGTCCAAAAGACTGCAAAGACATTGGTGCAGGAAGAAAGCCAGAGAGAAGAGATGGAGAGGAAAAAATTAATAATAGAGGGAGGAAGGGATGGGAGGAGAGAGGAGGGAGACAGAGAGAGAGAGGAAGGGAGACAGAGAGTGAGAGGAAGGGAGACAGACAGACAGACAGAGACAGAGAGACATGAGAGGAAAAGCAATGGAGAGACAGACCAAGGGGGGCTGACAGGAGAGGGGCAAAGGGTCCACTAAAGACCTCTCCTGCTCTGACCATGAGTCACTTTCTCCATCTCATATCAAATGACTTAGGCATGAATTGTATTGCTTCAGGGGCACGGATGCCCTCAAAGCTATACATAACCCACAGACCTAGAAAATTCTAGAAACTGAAACATAGCTTCTAAGAATACATCCTTTAGTGTATATCATGTCCAGGCCACAAGGTTGGCTCAAGTCCTCTTATGTGCCTTTGAGAAGAGAGACCATATGTTTGGCTCTTGGATGGGTACATCCTTGCTTCTGCCCAGTGCTGAGTGGACCCCCTCCTCTCTCCCTTCTGTTTCATTAGACATCGTGGTTCCTTGTCAGATAAAACCCAGTGGCTGTGGAACACTTCAGGGCCAATCAGCAGATGGACCTGACCCAAAGTCCAGGCTAAGCGAAAGTGCCTTACTCAAAGTCATTCCTAAAATAAGAGCCTATTAAACAGCACACTCCTACTTCCAAATGTTTACTGTTGGAAACGGCAACTGCTTAGGATCAACGGGCTGTTGGTGACATAAGGAACCATTGCTGTGGCAGCAGCTTCGCCCTTACAGATTGGGACGGCTCACGTTTATGGGAGTCGCTGTGCACCTGCACTTTACGAAAGTGGAAGATCTTAGAGTGACCAGATCCTACTTCTGCTTCCCAACTCCTGCCAATCTCTTCAACGGTCACATTTTCCTCGGGTAAAGGATAACACAAAGCCCTTGAGATGGGTGGCTCGACTATGCTCAAAGCAAAGGCTTCCAGATCCTTCTTGGAATTGCTTCTCCTTAGACTTGACTTCTACATTAATTTAATTCTTCCCCTAGCACTGAATGCATGACAAGAATAATGGTGGTATGAGATTCCTACAATTTGCCTCCACTACTTTATGCGTACAACAATATAATAAAGCCAGCTGGGGTTCCCGTCATTCAGAAACCCACACAAAACTGGCAAGAAAAGAAGCACTCAGAGGGCAGTGATTTGAGTCAGGTGCCCAAATCACTAGCCAGAGGCTTGAAAGTCACACACAATCTCCAGTTCTCCCAGAGCTGGCTCTGGGCCTTCCTCCCCATACCCATGGAGAAGCCAACCCAAGTTTGTGCCTTACCTTCTTCAATGGTTACATTCCCTCGGAAGAAGTATTTCCCATGGCCCCTGGAGAGCGCCACACCTAAACTGTGCAGAGAGACAGAGCAGACCTTGAAGTCCAGGGCAGTCACTGGCATAGACTTGCGGGCTAACCTTTCTTTTTTATTTTATTTTCCATTTTCACATTTTCATTTCATGTTCTGTAAACAATTTTCCCAACAGTTTACGTTCAGAAACCTCACTGATTATAGTGGGTGTTGGTTTTTCTTAGGCCCAAGCAGCTGCTTCAAAGTCATTTCTGATTGGAAATGCCAGCGGCAATTGGCTGCTGTTGTGTTTGCAAGATTTGTGGCCAACAGCTTACCCCTCCAGAAAGCCCTCCACTGGATGTCCTCCCAAGGCCACACACCCTGCTCCTGGCTACCACCTTACACACCTCTGTTCTGAACTTAGACAGGGACTCCCAGACCCCAGAAAAGCTGATCTCTTCTCAAGGGCAACCCTAAGACCAGTGACAGTCGAACGAGAAACACAGCCACACGGCTGGCTTGTCAGCCTGGTCCCCTCCCCAGTCTAACAGCTTCCCCACACTCTTATTGGCTTGATTTAAATGCCTTTCTGTTTTGGTCTAAAGTTAGAGACTGTTTGCAAAAATCAGTCCCTTTGTTTGGCAAAGCCACTTAGTGGCTCATATGTTCCTTGGTTCTTCCTGGTTCCAAACTGCATCTGGTCACAATCCTGAGCAGTGGGTGACAATGATGTTAGAATTTACTTTTCAGATTAATCTATCCTGGCTAACTTTCCCTTCACTCTGAAAGTTACCAGCTCAGGAGCATGAAGCAAGCCTACTAAAATAAGTTTCCTTTTTTTCTACAAATCACATAGCAACATTGAGCTAACAGGAGCAGGCAACGTTCGAATACTCCGTACACATCGGAAAGGAGACCATTAAGCAAAGTCGTACTTTTAGGACTGTTACGGAGAGACAACACAGAAGGACATTCAGAAAAGTTGAGATGGAAGCACAAGGTGGGGATGAAATGCCACCTGCAGGATTACTGGGTCATGAAAACTAAAGGTGAGACAAGGGTCTTAGGAGGCAAGTGAGATGGCAAAGAACCTGGTGACCCTCGGAACTGGTCTCCTCCACCCTTGATGGGAGCCCTGGAGATTTTGTGTTGGGAACGCTATGAGTAGTTGTGTCAAATGAATAAGCCGTTTGGGGTGGGCCTGAATTGTCTTCCCCATTCTAGGACAAAGACAGAGAGCAGCCTGGGAAAAGCCCCTTCCTCACTCTTTCCGGCCTTTGGGAGGGTGTTTGTTATCCTCAGATGGTGAGCCCTGAGAGGCCAGCAGGTTGGGGACAAACACACTGATAGGTCTGATGAAATGTCCATGGTTATGGTCAGCTCTACCTGAAAGGAGTACCCTTGATGTCTGTGTAATAGTAGTCATTTGTCATCGCCAAAACCCGTTTCTAGATCGGGGGGAAAGTCATAGAGAAAAGAAAACATGGTTAGTCTGCTAGATGACATTTTTCAGAAATCAATAAAAATAAATGGACACACTGTGGTCTGGTTAATAATAGTACTACATGAATCTTGTTGGAGATAAGTAAAGACAAGAGAGAAATGAGCTCGGCGAAAGATATTTATTCCACAGAGAACCTTCAAAGCTAATTTTTCACACTGGTTTGTTTTAATGAAGTGCAAGAATGTTTGAGAAAAAGGTACCCCTTTGTCCACGGTCTTCTTCACCTCCATAGAAAACTTCCCTGTCTTCCGATTCACCATGGCATTTCGTAACTAGAATAAGAAAATGAAATTGGGAATTAGTACCTCCCTGGGTTTCTACGTCACTGGGTGCCAGGCTCAGAAGTTCCCTGTACAAAGTCTAGGCAGGATTCCTACCAACTCTTCACGCTTCTGAGGGTAAGGCTGCACACGGCATTCAGAACTCTAAAATAGTTCTCCAGGGAAGCTACCAGGACCTTTCCTGCTCCTGGGCAATGGGAGGGTGTGAACAAGGACAAATGACTTTCAACTCTGATTTGGGGTGCACAAGTGAACCCCATCATCTCTCCAGCCCCTGAACAATGCGGGGGGTGAACAAGGACAAATAATTTTCAACTGTGGTTTGGGGTGCACAAGTGAACCCCAGAACCTCTTTAGCTACTGGATAATGGGGGGGGGGTGGACAAGGACAAATTATTTTCAACTGTGATTTGGGGTGCCCAGGTGAACCCCTTAGAGGTAGCCACAAGAGAGGCCTCAGGATGTTGATGAGTCCAGAGGTCAGAGAATGAACTCTAGACAATCTGCTAAAACTATCAACAAGCGAGAATGTCTCTGGGGGACAAGTTGGTTTTCAGAAAGGGTACCGATTTGTCACAAAGAGATCATTTTTCAAAAGATAATCAAGTTAAAGATGTTTTTCTAAACAGTAGTTGAAAAGATTGGGGGGCATTGGGGAGACAGTAACTCGTTTTCCACAGCATGAATCAGCTTCAGATGGTCACCCAATTAACAGCCTCACTGACAAGACAGTGAACAGTACTGACCCCTGCCTCTGAGTTTTGGAGGTCCCATCTTGAAGCAGTGAGCCTGGCTGGCCTCCCCTCCCCCTGGCTGACCTCATCTAATTACCTGTGGTCTTCCACGAGTTCAGAGGAGGACAACAGGCTGGGTGATGAAGGATGTGCCTGCATGGGCAGCAAGAGGCTATGACAGGAAAGGCCATTTAATGGGATAGGAACAAAGGCTGACAAGCCAGCCCATTGGGAACTGTTCTTTCTCTGTCTGCGCTTCAGGATGTGTGTGTGTGTGTGTGTGTGTGTGTGTGTGTGTGTGTGTGTGTGTGTGTGTGTGCATGTTGTTTTGGTGTTTTGTTCTTTCCTCCTTTGGGGGAGCTTTAGTGAGATCAGGCTGATAGGAAACTGCAGGCCTTGCAGCACCTCAAATTTGATTCAGGGCTGTCTAGATTTGGGTTCACATTCCCGTCTTCTGTGAGAGAGAAGTAAAAGCATGATTTTTAGCTGGAGGCATGTATAAAATAAAACATATATTTTACTTTAGATATTTTTTAACAACACATAATGGGCATTTCTGGAAATATTTTCCCATTTTAACTTTTGTGGTTTTGGATGGAGAGAGCTGGTCCTAATTAAGTCTACTTTCTAACTTTTAAGAACGGGCTCAATTTATCTTTAACATGGTTTTCATTTTTCCTCTTTCTGGTGCCTGCCTAAAGCCATTTGGGACCTTCCCCTCTCAAGTTCCCCAGGCAAGTCAGAGATTATGTCAGCTTCTCGTTGCCAAGCTACCCCCCTAACCCCCGGTAGCAGAGAAAAATTAGCATGGGGCTAGGGAGGGGCCAAGACCGGGGTCACTGATGCATTCTGAAGGCAAACGTTTAGACAGTTATTCTAGTCTTGTAAGGAGGACAAGCTCTTCTTCCCAAGCTCCTCCTTGTGCGGGATGATAGAATGCTGTCACTTAGAAACAGACTCTGGGGACAGGACTTCATGATCGCAGGCAAACCATTCCTTTCTCCGTGCTTCAGTTTCCTCGGCTGCCCAAACAGAACTGAGCACAGGCCCCCTATCACATACAGTAGTAGTAAGGACCACAGGGGAATAAGAAGACGAGGGCCAGGCACAGGCCGACTGTTCTGTGCCTCAGTTGTCCTCCGCCATCCTTGTCATGGCTGTCATCAGCGGCATTGCCATCTCCCTCACCTGGTGGGGTGTCAGGTACCTCCTGCCTGCTAAAGGAATCAGAACTCAAGCTCCAGATGACTGAGCACCAGCATCCAATCTCTTCCCAGCGTCTCTCTAGCTGCTTGGACAATGCGCTATAAGAAAAATGCAGCTTGTGATGAGATGCCTTTGCATTTCTTGTCTCCATAGCTCCCATTCCTTTTCTTCACCGGTCAGAGCACACTGGGTGGGTTTTTGTGATATCTCCCTTATCTTTGCAGATTTCAAGTTACTGTCCCTAACTCTCCATGAGTTAGACAGACTCCAGAGGAGACAACATGGGGTGTCAGGGCTCCCAAGCTAGCAAGGCTCTCCTCACTGAATCATATGAGCTATTCTTTGATTTTGTTGGGCTTCAGTGTCTTCTTCTGTTATTTGTTCAATCAAAAATGGACCTGAGTGAAGCCACCCAGATCCAAAACTCCTGTCGGGTGCTTTCTAAACTGTAGATATCAGATTATTGGCAAGCTCCCATTGCTGATAGATACTGTTGACTGAGTTCTTCCTGTAGATGAGGTATTAATTTGAAAATTCTAAGAACTGTCTTCTGTATTTCTATTTCCATACCTATTTGACAAGAAGGGAGACTGACACCTCAGGCTAAGAAGCTTGTCCAAGGAAACACAGGATCTCTATCTCTTAAGCCCAAGTTCTTGGTGCAGGAAAGATGGTTGAGTGATTAAGAGTACCTTCAGCTCTTGAAGTAGCCCTGGGTTTGGCTCTGAGCACCACCATTGGGCAGCTCATAACTACCTATAACTACAGTCCAGACGTTGTGATATCCTCTTCTGGCTTCAAAGGATTTTTTCATGCTTGTGGTGCACACACACATACACACACACACACACACACACACACACACACACATGCACACACATGTGCCCACATGCACACATACCCCACAAGTTCCAAACCTCTGCTGCCTAAATCAGAAGATAAAATTAACTATTTTATCATTAGTATAAATTATATATTGTTATTTCTTGATTTCTTAAAGAACAGGTTTTAGAAATTGACTGTGGCATGGCCTATGGGTTTACCTTCCCAGTAGCTCTTCCATACACTTGATCACTGAGATATTCTACTCTTACTATCAGAGAAGGCAAGAGACTAATAGCTGGAATGCACTTTGTGAGACTTGAACATTCTAGAAAAGTCACTTTCCTATCTTAATGGGCTGCATATTGCTAAGATAACCCTCCTCCATCAGAATCCCTTACGTATAATCATGCTAGGAGTCAGTGGGCCCCATACCGAGGGAGGTTCACAGAACGCAGGTCAGAGCGATGAGCAATAACAAACCTGTCTTCCCCACTGAAGGCGGGAAAAAGCTTGGCCATAGTGCTGCTCTGCGCAGCCTTTGAACTAGCCCCTGCCTGGGTTTGTAATCATCAACAGCTGGAAAAATGAAAATGACTTGGCAGAGGAAAACGTTAAAATAATTTTTGGTGTGTCCAGATGTGAGCTGATTATACTATCATTAAAAATCACATACATAGATGCTTGACTAAACACACCCAAAGAAAAGCAAGTCAGATGTCAGTGGTCCCTACCAGATGCCAGGCATCTGGAGGTGTGAGACACAGTGACCAGAGAGGCAGTTCTCAACACAATCAGATGAATAACGTAAAAGGCAAACCCTCCTTTAGGAGACATAGCCATCTAGTCACTTCTCAGCCTACCCAGCCTCTGGGGTATACCCTGGTACCTCATTCACATGTGTTCCCTGTAATCCTGGGGGATCAGTAGCTAGGGCGACTCAACAAAGCACCTACTTCTCTAGTACAATATTCCAGTGGATGCTCATTCCACTGGAGGTCAGTTATTCTTCCCTCTTAAGCAGAGCCCACTGGGGAAAGCTTCCCCAGAAGGTATAATAGGGGACAGTAGGTTGTGTCTTCTACAATGAAAGTTCATTATGCTGTGGTGGAGTTTTATCTATGTTAGAATGGGGTTTTTAACTTCCAGAGTCCCAGGCAGCTTGTTCTTCCAAGCCCTTACTGTCTTATAAGCTACCTAGCCAAGCCTACAGATGGAAGGTATATGAGACAGGCCAGATAAATAGTTGTTTTCTTAGCAAAAAAACCCATTTAATCAGTACATGAAGATAGCATGTACAGAGAGCCCCAGCCACCAATCTTCCCTTAAATGAAAGCTTGGGTTTTCTAGGTATCAGGGCTCAAGGGATCAGGCATAAGATTTAGGAAAATAGAAAATGATGTAAAGAAGAAAAAAAATGCAATCAAAGCTCAGAATATGTCCCAGTGTGAGATGCTCATAGGGCTCTGGGAAGAAAGGGCTCTGGAGACGTGTTCCATGAGGCTTACATGGGAAGAAGTGTGGGATTCCTCAGCCCAGCAGGGGAAGGCTTGCATTGCAACAGAATGGGTGCCAGTTGGGTTAGAGACAGAATTCATAGTGCTGTGGCTACAGCATTGATAAGATTTCAGAGCAAGGTAGACATTCTTAGTTAGTGAGGGTGTAGGAAAATAAAGGACCTACATATCCTGGGTGAGCCATAGTCAGCTCCAAGGACTCTAATATTACACAAGGAACTCTACACAATCTCAGCTCTTTTGGGTCTTTCAACCATGGGTGGACATTTCCCTGAGACTGCCTACATTCACTTGACCAATCAACTAGCCAGAGTCTCCACATACACTCAAAATAACAAGATTTGCCCTAATTGAATGTATGATTTATATGTGGCCCGTTTCTAAAGTAGGACTTGGAAGCTCATTTGCAAGACCTCTCCCTGTCGCAGAGGTGGTGGGGGTTGGGGAGAATCCCATCACTTTATTTCTCAGTAAAACTTCCCTTGCTCGCCCTTCTGCTAATCTTCCTTGGTCGCCATTCTTCATGACTCTGAAGCAGGAACTCGAGACCCATGGCTTAGGTGAATGTGTGCCTGTTGAACACGGAGGTATAGCATTTTAGCCCCCCATGATTTTCCCACTAAGAGCCAAGAAAGGCTCCTCTTCTATGCTCAAAGAGCCCACAATAGCCCCATAGGGATGAACACTTACTTTGGAAGAGCTCACCACGTTTCTGAGGTACCAAATGAAGTCTCAAGGACTCTGACACTCTGAGGCTTTTTCCATAGACACACAAAGTGGGTGTGTCAAGGACACAGCACAGGGGTCAGATGGTCTAATGCCTGCCTTAGAACTGTGACATAATTTCTCTGCCTCAGTTTCCTTAACTGGAAAACGGGGACAGATCCTTGACAAGACTGCAATAAGAAATGAATGAGTTCATCCTTTATAACACTGATGGTATTAAGTACCTTGTATAAAAGAAGTTCCTTTTTTTATAAGCTATTGTTACTTATATGAGCCTTCTCTCATTATTTCTATAATTAGAAATAATCATGTTCACTGTGGAAAAGTTCAACAATGATTAAAACATAGCAAGACCAAACGGAAAATCATCATTAATTCTTTCAGCCATCTCTAGGAGTTTCAGTCCTGAAAGCATATTCACACAAACAACAAAAAAAGACTCATCAAGTCGTGTGCGTGTGTGTGTGTGTGTAAGCATGCACATGCTTACACACACACATATATTCACACACACAACAGACAATCAACTTGAGAGTTGGGGGGAATATGGGAGGGGTTGGGAGGAGGATGACTAGAAGGGACTGGAGGAAGGAAAGGAGAAGGGACAATACAATTTTTTTTTAATTAATATAATTTTACTTTCCAATTTTTTCCTCACTGGTGACTCAGATAGGATCGTGTGTGTTTCAAGGTCCATTGCTGACACATGGGTCTCCTAAAGATGCCTTTTTATAGTAATTGAAACGACACCTAACTTATCCTATAGTGACAACAGAAGTCCCATGCACATTACTCTGTGTGGTCTACTTTTCTCTTATGTGTATGTATGTATGTTTATGTAGGCACACATATATGTAGGTATATGTATGTGAGTGGGTATGCATGAGTATGGGAGGTCAGAGTTTAAAAGTGGGTTTTGTTCCTCGGAAATTATCCACATTGATTTTTGGACAGATCTTTTGCTGCGACTGGGGTACAAACCCTGGGGCTAGCCCAAGCTCCCTGTCTCCAGTACTGAGATTACGCTGAGAATTACAGCATCCGTGCCCCACTTTGTACATGGGGGCTGGGTTCAACCTCAGATCCTCTTATTTGCACAGCAAGAACATTATAAACTAAACCGTCCTTCCTGCCCCCTTTATTTTAATTTTGGCCAGACTAGTTTTGCAAATTTTTTAAAAATATATTTGATATTACATCATTTTTGGAAGTATTCAGTGTCTGTACTCTAAATGTGCTTGTTACATTGTACAAGAGTCTTGCTGTCCCTCAGAAGCAGGATTCTCCATTCAGGCGCTCTGCAGCCAGGTCGACTTCGCTGCCTCTGCCGAGGAGTTCTGCTTCCTTGAGCCTTCATCCATTTTGACCTGAAACCTGTACTTTGCTACGTATTTCAAGTTTCCCCAGAAGCATAGGTTATTGCATGCCTCTATGAGACCCAGCTCTATATGTAGGCACACCACATAAGGATGGTTTTCAACTGATTCCAAAACTCCCCGATCACTGGAGCATAGGAGAGATGGCAGTTTGGGTTTCCTATGTCAAACACACGGATATTGAAAGAACTCACATTCAACTCCCTTGGACTGCTTGCTGTCGAGGATGCAAACAGCCAGCTTGTACATAAGAAGAATACTGGCCTGGCTTGAGAAATGGTAACTCTGAGAGTGGAAACCCAGACCCCAGCTGCTTGAGTCAGACGACAGTGAAGGGCACGCTGGGAATCTGATACTGACCCTCCAACCATAATGGGAGGCCACAGCCGTAAACCCAGAGGCCCGTTCACAGAATCCTCACATAGTCACACAACAGAGTAAGCACTTGCTTATCTTTCAATCTATCAATATGTCCAATCTTCAAAGCATCTGGGAAGACCATGAGATGTAGCAGGAATGGTCGCACACCAGAGCCAAAGAGACTCCACACAGGTGAGATTTGCATCCTGGCAGTGTAGCTGTCACACGGGTGCTAGGATGCACCAAATACATGAGTTTAAGCCCAAGGATCCACCAGGATCCTGGTCACAATGTTTGAGGAATAGAAGACGTCAAACTCTTCCAGGTCGTTGACCCCACGTGATGTCAGAACAGCGACAGGTAGGACTGAAAGAGTGGATGAGGCAGTAGTTTTTAATGGATGGCAACTCTATTCTGTCTGAGATTGGACTTAGTCAGGTTGAGAGCATTCAGGAAGCAGAGGACGGGAAAACAAGGGAAGCAGCAACAAGGGACCTGTGATGCCAGCCCTGCTTCTATAAAGCATGAGAGATAGTCTGGGATGTCAAACAGCTGCCCTCCACATCCCCTGGGAAGGGTAGAGACACAGGAAATGGGGGTACAGGTGGGGATGTGAGGCTGGCCACACATAGAGAAAGTGGGCGTGCAAACCTCTCTGCTGCTCTTTAGAAACAAGAGTTGTGTCCATGTACACCTGACAAGTTGATTCTGTCTCTCCGGGAGGCTGTCTTATTGGCCTATAAGATGCCCTGACCTTTTAGTTCCCACTGCCTCCTGTTGCCCAGCCAGAATTCTCTGAAGATGGTAAGGCAAGTCTTTACAATTGTCTTCTGTCCAAGGTGGGATTAATCAGCTGCATAGGAAACCAGTGCCCGCTGGGCATAGGCTCAGCAGACTGCACAACTGGCCCGATTGACTAGAGGGAGAGTTATCCTACTCCAACTACAGGAGAAAGGTCTGTTGTCTCACAGCCCTGTGCAGAAGCTTCTGGGGTATCCTGTCTGGTCAACAGAGCCCTCATCCACGAGGCTTGAAAAGGCAGACTTACCACATCATCCCGGTCCTCCCACTCTACTTCAGAGAGGTCCACACTGCTGTAGTCAGGTTTCCTTCGTTTTTTGCCTTCTTCATACTAGCGTAGGGAAGAAGAGAAAAGGCAAACAAACGGTCACAAAATCATCAACCAGGGCATCTTTCTCCTCCTGGACCTGTTTCCGGTTACTGTGAGTAATCAACCCTGTGGATGGCAATATTAGAATTCTAATGACAGGCATTGCTTGTAAACATTTCCCTCTAAGTTGGAGAATCTAAAGGTCAAGTCTTTGCTTTGCATGAATTTGCCTAGAGAATTCCTTGGCTCTAAAATGCCAGGTGCAAAGAATATTTATCTTACCCTTGTATGCAATAAATGTGGGAAGGGTGGGGAGACCCAACTCTATTAAAAAGACAGAGAAAAGTGTTTCCTACAAAACATTTATAAAAATCTTGTCCTTTGCCCTAAGCTTCATACCCTTCCTGTCTCAAAACTCCTCCAGGATCCCCTGAGAAAGAAAACTTTGATTTTCATGGTTGGACTTGGGCTAAGCATCCTGAGAACACTTTGTCAGCTTGTAGACCTATTTGCTACTGGCCACGGTAGTGCAAGGCTAAGCACGGCTCCTTCACCTGGAGCAGATGTGAGTACTGGGAATCGCTGCCAGATTTAATGGCCATGAGGGCCTTTCTCTGGGAAAGCTGATGAACACATTAATAACAGGGGAAGGATTTCACTTGTTTCCCTAAATCACTGGTGTTAGTCACCCGGCAAGTGTACCATTTTATCGACCGGACATTTCTGTGTCTGGAAGTTTGTGTGTCTTGAGGCCCTTACAGTTGGTTATTGGGGTGTTTATTAGGTAGGAAAGTCTGCCCTCTGCTGCAGGCTAAGGATAAGAAAGTACTTTACAAGTTTAGAAGGTAACATTCAAAGTACCCTAACGAAGTTGTGTATATATACAAAATACATACATAGAAATGCACCTGTTTTCTTTCTGCTCATTGTCTCAGCCTTGTTTTGATTAAATAATAAAGCTACATGAGACACAGTGTCAGTCTACATGCTTTAAGACTCCCCCTTGACTTTCCGGTGGTTACAGATGCAGTCCCTAACAGTATCCCTGACACAAGGAGAAACCTCTGCCTGTTGAAAACCAACCAAGTTTAAAGCAGACCTCAGTGCAATCAAAGGGACAGTGTCCAGAAGGGGTGATTGTCATATTACTATGGTACCAAAGAATGTCAGACTCAAACGTTGTTCCAGCATTCTTTATTCCTTGCCTACTGCATTGTAGGGATCCTGCACCATCTCTAGAAAATTCCCTCCCTCCACCACCACCCAAGAAGGCTACACAGCCCTGTCAAAGCACCTTCACTTGCTTCTTTGAGGTTTCCAATTGGCAAGACTGTCACCATTCACAACCACTTTTGTGACATCAGATCCAGATGAAGAGGAAGGGAAGTGGTCCCCTCGGAAGCCATGATAGCAGATTAGCATGTGGATCCTGTTAGGAAAGTTCCTGCATGCCTGGAGCTGGGCAAGCCAGTGTTGCTAAAAGGTCGCAGTAACTGAGAGGAAGAAAGAACGAGGGAGGGGCATGGATCCAAGTCATGGGCAGGTCCACAGGGTGCTAGGGCTTGGGACATTCCCTATGGGAAGACAGAGTCTGACTCCCATCATGAACCTCAGCTACAGAGCCCCCTGACTTCTAATCCCATTCCAGCAAGAACCATTAAAAAAACTCACATAGCCCAGAACTTTAACTTCAAAAGCAAACTTCCACAGATGCTTGGGCTGCCTGCTGATGGCTCTGAACCATTCTTTTGTTTTGATTTAGTAGAAGGAATTCTTACATTGGTCACTAAAAACTGTTCCTTTTGTCATTTACTCAGAAGACACACATTGAATCCCTGGACAATATAAAGCACTGGGGGCTATGGAGATGGTAAGGTGCCGGCCATGCAAGCATAAGAACTTGAGTTCAGATCCTCAGAACTCATGTAAAGGGCAGATGCAGGACATCTGTGACCCTGGTGCAAGGTGTGGGGAAAGAGACAGGCAGATCATTGGAGCTTGTCACTACTGAGCTCCAGAATATGTAAAAATTCCTGCCTATAAAAAAAAGAAGTCAAGAATGATTGAGGAAGGCTCTTGATGTAGCCCTCTGCCTCCAGGATGCACACATGCACTCATATCTGCATCTACACAGGCACATACCCATGGTACCACACACGCAAAGTCTCATGCAGCAAGAATAGGATGTTTGGTAAGCCTTAGCCTTCTCTTCCCACAGACTTACTTGGAGGATCCCTCCCTCAACTGTGCTTCCATTATTGCCCCTCCCACAGCTAGGAAAATGAGCTCTGACAAGCTAAGCTACAGAGGAAACAAGTCAAATAAGATTGTACAGCCAGTATTGGGGAAGGACACCTCACCAGCTGCTAACCTCTGCCTTAATGTCGCGGTATAAGCCTCATGCTATTTCCGTCTTTCTCAAATCTAAACTGTCTCTGAGGTCCCAAATAACAAATGCATCTTTATCTCCAAAATATGCACAAGTTTTTGCCAGAAGAGTACAGAAGAACCGCCATCACCCACAACACACTGAATCTGTGATGCTCAGTAAACCACTGTGCTGTACCAGGTTTTCTCAGTGATCTGCAAAATAGGGATAATAATTTGTCAGCAGAGATGGGCTAAATGTTTTTTCTCTTTGGCAGTTCATCCCAGGTAGCACCAAAGGAAGGATACTCCAGTAATTCTGTCACTGTGCTACAAGCAAGAGGCAGAAGGTATTCACTGAAGATGCAGGCATCATACAGCATCATCAACTGTCTCCTTCTGGAATGGACATTACAAGCAGGGACTCCAGACTCTCCTGACAGAGATATTTGAATGTATGCTAAGGTACACTGGTGCTGATGTGGGATTCCCCTATGTATGCTATAAATACCATTGGTTAATAAAGAATTTGATGGGGGTCCATTGCTGCACAGAATAGGGCAGGACAGGAATTCCAAGCAGATAGACAAAGAGAGAGTAGGTGGAGTCAGAGAAATGCCATGTAGCTGCTGAAGGAGAAAGACGCCTGCTGGAGTCTGCCAGAATGTTGCTGGTAGGCCACAACCTCGTGGTGATGCACAAATTAATAGAGACGGTTTAATTTAAGGTGTAAGAGCTAGCTAGACAAATGCATACACTAATAGGCCAAGCAGTGTTTTAATTAATATAGTTCCTTTGTGTATTTCAGGTCTGGGTAGCTGGGAATAAGCAAGCAGTCTCCACCTACAGAGTGGTGCCCAAACATTTGGGGCTATTGCCCGCCACCCACTTTAGGTTTGGAGGCGTGTGTGCCCATGCAAGGTTGGGATGTTTGTGTACCCACTCGGGGTTGGGAGGAAAATAGCTGAGACCATGCCTGCGACTCAGTGCCCTCTGCCTGAGCAGGCTGTGGGATCGGGTCTGCTGGGAGTGCACAGGCAAGAGAGCCTGGTGGATTCCTTCTGCCATACACAGATATATTTCTAGGCTTTGCACTGTTCTGCATGGCAGATTTAGCTTTTACTCAGATAAAAAGGGTTTCTATGCTACACGGTGCTACCCAGAGTTGAGGTGGTGAGGAAGGCTCTCTTCTGGCAGTCTCAGAGGCAGTGAATAAATATCCACCATGTTGGGCTGTGTGGAGCCAAAAGGCAAAACAGCCTTAGGTTTAGTCATGCTTAGCATTTTAAGAAGTGGTCCTTGTCAGAAAAGGATTGCAGATACACAATAGAGACAGACTGAGGTGAAAAAGACCTCTAAATGGGCCACAGAGGAGGCTTGGGAGAGAGAAGAAAAATAATATAGACAGTTATAAAAAGAAGTAAATGGTTTTAAAAAAAAATAAAGTCTCTAAAGAGACAGAGTACAGACAGTCATAGATTAAAGGAGTAAAAAAATAAACTGCATAAAGATGGAATATACACAGAGAGTCTGTATTATGGATATTAGTATGTTTTCTTTGAACTTTTTTGGCTGTGAATGAGCTAAGTACAGAGAGACATTCATTGTACAGACTTTCAGCTAAAACAACATATATATTTAAAGTATCTTGACTTCAAAATTTGGGTCTAAGGATATGTTGCTTTGGAAAAGAGGTTCTGCTTTATTTCCACAGAGAATGAGAACCTGTGGATTCCTTCCAGACTAATGTGGTTTGATGAGACAAAGACCTCCTGAAAGGTCACCTTGAACACCCTCAAAAAATTACTTTGCCCAATAAACAGCAGGAAGCAATTTGGAGAGAACTATGCCCAGATTTTCTAAATGATTGCTTATAAATGTTTGTTTACATTTAAAGGGGTATATGATATAGATATCAATATTTTACATTGGTTTGGATTTTGATTTATTGATACAAATTTAAGGTCAATTTTGTTTGATTAAGAAATTGTGCTTGTGAAGCTCATTTTAAAAATGCAATGTATAATTAAGAAATACAGGTCAATAGATAATCATTTATAATAGTCAAGCTTGTAGTCATGTTAGTTAGGTTTTCTAGATGTAGATATATCTTTCAGATGGATAGGTATTCTTCAAACCTTTCAAAAACTTACAGAACATGACATTTAAAATGTTTTAAAAACTTAGGATTTTTCATGACAGTGAGACACATCTGTTCCTGGCAGCAACAATTACTTCAAGAGGAAGATGGGTATTGAAGAGGCTCCATATGGTGCTGGTTAGTCATTTGGGCAAGAAACTGCTCTTCTGGACTTCTTGATGGTATACTGTATGAACTAGACATGTAGGACCCACAGAAAAATGACTGCTGAATTTGCCTAAAGGTTAGACAGTCCTTTGGGGTTTCTGCTTCATGAAAGAGTTTGCTAGACATTCTGCAGGGCACAGAAGAAAGTGACTGAAAACTGCCAATCTAAGTGGAACTGTCTTTGAAATTTCTTGCTTCTTGAAAAAGTCTGTCACAAACTACAGACCTGTAGGCTAAAGATGGGTGCCCCAAAGTTACAGAAGAACTTTGGGTGACTGTCCAGGCAGCAAGATGTCTCTGTCAATTCTAGAGTTTTGGAAGTTGCTTAAAGCACTTCCTGTTTACTTAGATAATATTATATCCTTCTGGAGTCTCTGATGAAGTTGAAGAATAGATAGTTATAGTTTTATTTAGTTATGATCAAAGATAAAGAGATACAAAGATAGTAACTATAATTCTTGCTTAGATAGAAAAGGGGAGGTGATGTGGGATTCCCCTCTGTATGCAGTAAATATCATTGATTAATAATAAAGAATCTGCTTTGGGTCTATTGCAGCACAGAATAGGGCAAGGCAGAAATTCCAAGCAGATAGAGGAGAAGAGAATAGGTGTAGTCAGAGAAATGCCATGTAACTGCCAAAGGAGAAAGACGCCTGCTGGAGTCTGCCAGAACTTTGCTGGTAGGCCACGACCTCAGGGTTATGCACAGATTAATAGAGACGGGTTAATTTAAGATGTAAAAGCTAGCTAGAAATATGCATAAGCTAATAGGCCAAGATGTGTTTTAATTAATATAGTTTCTATGTGATTATTTTGGGTCTGGGCAGCCAGGAATGAACAAGCGGTCTTCTGGGTGACATATACAAGAGTGAATCAGTTGAAATTCCTGGAAATTTTACTATCCGTAAATGTCAACAGACTTTTTTTTGGGGGGGGGGGAGATGGGATTTCATGTAATCCCAGATGATCTTGAGTTGGCTATGTAGTTGAGGATGACTTTGAACTTCTGATTCCCTGACTCTGCCTTCCACATGTTGAATATACATACTGGTACCAGTTCATGAGGGGCTGGGGATGGAATTCAGGGATTTGCACATCCTGGGCAATCATTCGACCTCATGAGTTACATCTCCAGCCCTTCATTTTCATTTATCACCACTCGAGAAACTCAGTCCAAGGCACCAAAAGTCTATTCAGGACACAGTGGTTCATTATGACCCTAGCACTCAGATACCAAGGTACAGAGGCTTCTATGATTTCAAACCTAAATTGAGCTACTTAGTGAGTTCCCGACCAGACTGAGCTAGAGAGCGATACCCTGTCTCACAAGCAAAGAGAGACTAAGAGACACCAGAGAGTGAGAGTTAAAGGCCTCGCTGCAGGCTGGTCCACCAGTTGCTACATTGTGCAAGACCTTTTAAGTCAACATTGCTGAAGGGAACTGGAGCAGAAGCTACTCCCTCAGAAAAGCCTTTGATGAAGGTTCCTCCATAAAGTCTGCTTAACTAAGTATGTGCAATGGGCCTGAGACACTTTCTTCTTAAATGCAAACATTACAGCTTCAACATCAATGAAGCTCAAGGATTCCTTCAGGTTAGAAAACGAAAACTAAGCAGGCTATTGCATAGCTGGAAGAAGCCAAGGGTAATAATTAAACAGGAACACATGGACTCCAAACCTGCCAGTATCTTTTCCTCATTAAGAAAGCTCAACAGGCCCGAAAGGAAGCTCCTTTACCAATTTTGCATATTATTGAGGGTAAGTGTCTAGGTTTCCTTGCAGGGAAACTCCTAGAAACGTGGATCTAGTGATGGTACCATTGCTGGATCAGAGACTAGGAAAGGACCTGACAAGATGGGAAGGGCTCACATCATCCCAGGACACAGGAATTAGTTCAGAGATGGGGACATAACCCACAACAACCCAAAGAGACTCAAAAGATTCCATCTGGGATATTCTCCTGGATTGGTCCAGGAAAGGGGTTGCCCGTGTACCAGCATTGCTAAGGTTGTGGGATGTGCGCTTGGAGCACCTCATAGCCACCTTGACCACTACTCTGAGTTATCCTGGGAATGAAGTCAGTGCAGAGAAAGCAGGGAAAACTGAAGATGATAGTCCTGAAACCATGCCTGGACCTGGACCTGAAATCTTTGCCCAACGATTATCTTCAGGCTCACACAGATCTACCTGCTCACCTCACAAGGGTTTGCATTAAAGGTGGTATACCATCACATCAGCCAGCATCACACTCTCCTAAAAATAATCCTGCCTGGGGTTTTGCCCATCAGGTGGCAGGCTGTACATATTTAATGCCTCCTTTTTCTCTAGGATGAACTACCATTAAAGATTATTTACGTATTATTTTTATATGTATGTGCATGCCTGTCTGAGTTTATGTGTAGTGCATATGTATAAGAGCTCACAGAGGTTAGAAGAGAGTGAGGGATCTCCTGAAGCTAGAGTTAAAAGCTGGTGTAGCTGCCTAATGTGGGCATTGCCAACCACACATGGGTGGCTACAACAGCAATAGGCACTTTTAACCACTGAGCCATCTCTTCAGCCAACACAATATTTTTAAAACTATATTTTATGTGAAATATTTACAGACTTTGTTGCTTTAATAATTCTTTAGAAACATTTGATTTAGAAAGTACCTTGCCACCTACCCAGATGCACCACAGTGTCTGGACAGAGCTCAGCACTCTCCCTCCATGCTTCTTCCAAGCAACAGCCAAATGGGTTAAGCTCAGAGCTCTCCCACACTGCAACCGGCTCCCCTCCCCCACGGAGCCCTGTGTGGGATAAATCCCAGGCCTGGCTCCCCGACTCCCTCTCCTTGTTCATAAGGAGCCTGTTATGGTGCCAGGCATTGTGTATGGCAATTGTTAGTATATCTATAATCTGTAACTTCCTTTGAAAATGTGATTAACGAATTGCAAACAGTTTCCAAAGGGTTATAAACAGTCTTTCAGAGGCGCAGGTAGGCCTGCAGCTTTTGGTGCCTGTTTTACGGAAAAAAAAAAAAAAAAAAGTATGTCCAGGAGAATTTAATAAGGGAAGCTATTGTGTGCTATGAAACTCCACTTTGAGGTGGAGTTTCAAATAAAGGCCAGATGTGGTGAACAGACGAACAAGCCAGGCCTAGGATGATGGGACCAGAAGACACCGATCTTGGGAGTAAGCTAGAACTACCCAGGGAGTGACTTGAAGCATAGTATTTAAGGGTCTGAATATAAACTCCTCCTGTGTTACCCACAAACTGGCTCTGGAAACACACCGAGGTGAGCCACGCTACGGCCATTCTGATTCAAAGAAAAGGATAACGGCTTTGCTTCTCCAGTGCTCCTTTGGGAAAGGCCCAAGGGCATCATCCGCACATATACCTGTGGCCTCCATGAAACAAATATAGTATGGACTAACTGATCAAAAGCACATGCTCTACAGACTGCCCAGAGGAAGGAAGGAAGGACGGAGATGGGGAGGAAGACTCCTTGCCTAGGACAGTGCCATCTGGATGACGATAAGGTCAACATAGATCCAGTCATCCTGAAGGATATTTCTATGTCCAGGCAGGCATGAACTTCCTCTGATAAAAACCTCTATTCTCTCCTCTCCTATCTAAGCCCGAAGAGACTATTTCAGAAGGGACATGGGCATCCTTCTCTCCTGTGAACACTCAATTGTCTATTCATTTCCTGTTGACCTACATATCCTCACATCCTAATGGATGTCAAGCACTTCCTGCCTCTGTGCCAGGCACAGTGAATCTCAGTAAGTCCTGGGGAAAACCTGCCCCAGGAGGATCAGCCTATCTTCAGATTCCTGGTGACAGCTCACTATTATTAACGGCTCAAACTCTCTCAAGGAAGGCTGTTGGAAGGCAGCTAAAAGCAAGGGCCTGGGAGACAGTCCCAGATCCCTGTCAAGCTTACATGCTCATGATCCAGGGTTAGCTGTCATTGCTCTCCTCACTAGCTAGAAGTCCCAGCCCTCGATTCCCAGAGATGCCTTGAGAAGCACCGAAAATAAACATGGCTGAGCATTGAGCCCAGAACATCACAGGTTTAAACAGATGCAGCCTAAAAATTTGCTCCTTTGGCTAGTGTTAATGGCCACTGATGCTTTGACTGGTGTCCAGAGTATAGCATGTGTGTCTCACGGTGTTCATCCCTAATGAGTGTGCTCACAGGACAAACTGATTTTTAATACATAAGCCACTTAAAGGGAAATGCCAGTCTAAACTGGCAGTCTTTTCTCGAGGTCAAGGGGCGGAAATATGGGCCTGCGGCAGAGCAATGCCCCTTCCCCTACACTGCTATTATTGATTCCATTCTGCCAGTGGCAAAGCAAGGTTTCCATAGGGACAATCTAGAAGAGGTGGATTCCATGACAGGAGTCTGCCCCAGCTGTCCCAGGGATGAGCAACAGGGCCACAAAAAAAAAAATGTCATCATCTAAATTGCTTGAGTACTTTCTGTTTTTCTAACCATTTCCCCTAATCCTTTGTGTAATAACTGTTTGTAGAAAAATTCTGAATGGAAATAGTGCAGAAATTAGAACTACTGTTGTCTCCACTTCTACTTGGAGGCCACACTGCCATCTTCTCCAAAGAGTACTCAAAGGCAACATCCATTACCTCCCCAACCAGGAACTCATAAAACACACAGCCAGTCTGCTCTGTCCACACGACTGCCCACCCCCACTCTTTATCCCCCACTATTCTCCTCAGAACATATCCCAGGCTAGGCACTGTGCTAACTACCGTCTGAATCTTGTCAATGAAGGAAAATCAGAGCCAGATCCCTTGGTGACATTCTAGTGGAACTGAGAAGCAGATCAGCAACACCCGATGTCTGCGTTCCCTACTGGAATGGCTCTCGCCTCACTAACTTGGCCCTCTGTGCAGGTGACCATCTCTACCGGCACAGATGATAAGCACTCCACCATGGTGGGAAAGCCACCTGGAAGGTAAATCCAGCAGTCTCATTCCTCTCCATGCTGAAGTGAAGACTTACGTAGACCTCTGGCAGAGTGACTGGCTTTGAAACTAGCCCTAGTATCCAATGACAGTTTTAGATTAAGAAGTCTACACAATGGGGTCTTCAAGAAGTCAGAGCTGGGCCCAGTTTATAGTTCCTATTTAACGTCACCATGGTTCCTCTCAGGACCTCAGTCAGACAATAGCTACAAGACTACAAGAAGACAGCATTTGAGCTGGAATTTCCACCAAGATCATGCTGCCCCCATGGTATGTCACTCTCCAGTAACCTATATTCCCCTCAACAAGACACACATGCCTGCATGACGCACGCATCACAATGCCCCGCCATAAATTCCCCTGGGGCTGTATTGGAGATGGAATCTTACAAGCCCTGGGAAGATGAGAAGCCTAGACCCAGGGCAATGAGGGTGTGTCCCGTCGCAGCAGGGCATGGAGAGGGGCTGTGGGGCATGTCCAGACAGAGTCTTTTCCTCTTCCTCAGAGGCACACTGCCCTTGCTAATTAATGTTTTTAAGTGTTTAGAAGATGAAAAGTTCCGTGTGCTCTCCTGTAGTTTGATTACAAAATCCTCCTTTTGATGGCTGTAACGCTAAAATGGCTTGGATGTTAAAAAAAAAAAAGCAACAATTAAGAGGCTTCTTTGAAAACCCAAATGACCTTTATCTTAATCAGTGTCCTCCTAGAAGTCATGAGTCACACGCTGTGTGTGGGGAGGGTGGCCTGGCCCTACCATGCTTTTGTAGGTCAAACGTGGCTTACTGTACCGTGGCTGGATTAAACTTAATTCTCAAGAAGCCAGTCTGTCTGGTTACCACAAGCTAGTCAGATACATGAAAATGTGCTCCGTAGCTTGACAGGAAGGAAACCGTGTGCCAGCAAAAGGGACAAGGGACAGGGAGTCAATGCTTGGAGGAGAGGGCCAATGCCAGGCCTGGGGAAGAAAGTAGAGGTGTCAGTGAGGACAGGCAGCCACTAAGAGACACGAAATGACAGAAGGGCTTGCGAATTCGGGGTGCAGCTAGCACCTGGGGAATATTTTCTCCAAGAAGTCAGAAGACTTTGAGACAAAAGCCTGTCTAAAGGTCCTTGAAAGGAATTCAGAGTTCAGGAGAGTTGTACTGGGCTCCTGCTTCTTCCAAATCCTATTTCAGGCAAGTTTCACATACCACCCACCTTACCATTAGGAGATCCTATCTAGGCCAAGACAACCCCTGCAATTTGGAAGCTTATCTGTGATATCTGGCAAGTAACTTTTCCCCCCAATTTACGGAATTTTATTTGATATATTCCATGACTGCATTAATGATATCAGAAGACCCCAGGGTACGTTCAGCTGTCACGCTATTTTAAAGGGGGTCTAATCAGGCACAGAAAATGGATTCTAGAGTTGCAATGGCAATGAAAACAAATTTCCTTATTCACACAAGTGAGATCCCACGCTAGTAGCAATGTGCTCTACAGCTAAACTGGCTTTCCTTTAGGGGGCTGCCATTTGCTGGGGAGAGAATGTTCAGACTGTGGCTAACTTCTCCCTGTGATCAGTCCTGGATACCCACCTTCCTGATGCTTCTCCCAGAGTGCTCCTTGGACGAGTACTCTCCTCTCACATCGCTACTTGTGGGGTCCAGAGTCAGAACCTGGAGGGAGCACTCTCACTGTCCAGCAGAGTTGGATAAATACAGAGACACTAACAAGATGGTTCTATGGTGACGCAATAGAGGGGATCCTTCCAAGCCAAGCACCATCGCCTCACTGATACAGTGTGGTAACAGGCTTGTCAAAATACCCAGCTTCACCCGACATGCCTGTGTCTGTGTGTGAGAGAGACTCTTATCTCGGGTGTTTGGGAATACTGGATGGCAGCTTCCTTTCGTTTTCGTTTCCTGCTAAAATCCCTACCAATACCTGCAAAGGAAGGGTTGCACAGAAGGATCCACACCTGTGGGCACCCTTTCCATGAGGTTCTTCTAGATCCTTCCAGCTAGTGTCTCTCTCCTTCTTCGCCTGGGTGGCCCTTGTTTCAGACCTCCCTGAGAACACACAGCATGAATGAGCATGTGGCACCTTGTCTAACATATGTTCTCTGCCCTCGTCACCTTCTGACCTCCACCCTGGACAGGTTTTCATTCATCAGTACCTCTTCCAGTCCCACTAGCCTGGTGACCAAGCAAAATATTTATCTTTTGTTGTGTGTGTGTGTGAGTGTGTGTGTGTGTGTGTGTGTGTGTGCGTGCGCGTGTGCGTGGTGTGTGTGCCAGTGCCAATTAGAGTGATGTATCTTTTTATAAATGTTTTTGGATACACGGTGGTCCAAATAAACCCAGGAGATTTCTGATGTGATTTATGACGCACAGAAAAGCCGAGGTCCCCTGCAAGGTTGGCTGAGTTCTCACAGTCTCTCACTGCTTGTGGCCATGGAAATGCAGGCAGAGTTGGTGAGGGAGAATGAAAGAATGGACCAGTGGGCCATGAAGCAAGCTGCCAGATCCATGGATTGTTACTGGCTTCTGAGTGCTTTGAAAGTGAGTCACATCAGGCAGGCCATCCACTGACTGTCAACCACCAAGGAAATGTCCCCCGCGGATGAGTGACCCCAAAGCAGTCTCCTTGCCAGAATTCTTTACCTCTAACCCACTCCCTGGGTTCAGACTGAAGGACTCTTCTACAGCCAAAATCAGAGCATGCCAGTGCCTGGTATTGAGCCCTGTGGGATTGATGCTCTGTAGGATGACACTTAATATTACAGCATTGTGCAAATCCTATCACTTGGTCTCTGCTCTTCTTGCAATTTTTACCATTTCCTCCCTCTCTTTGTACTCTCCAACTAGACAGAGCTAGCTGCCGAAAAGGGCACCATCACGTTTATCTTCTGGTCGTGGGCACACTCCATCTGCTCCTCGTACCCTTGACTCTGAGTCAAGGGGTCCGTCTCTCTGGCCCCTATGGGCTCAGCTGAGATGTACTCCTGTGTGAACTGGGTCTAGACAGGGTCAGTTTAAAAACTTCCCTATTCTCTCAGCCTCTCATGGTGGCCCCCACTATATGCTACAGGAGTCCAGCTTATGTGTTTGCTTTCTACATTGGCTCCTAAGCATCACAGAGAAGGCAGGTACTATTCATGTGCTGTTGGGTGTGCCGTGCCTGGGAACTGCCTGGCCAAGAGCAGGCTCTTCTGGAAACAGTAGGTAACAGAAGAGTGAACACGTTGGTGTAGAATTCACTCCACCAATACCTGCCTAACAGTGACAACACACCTGGCTTGCTGTGGGCATCCGGGAGAAAGTACTCATTTATTCTTCATTATAATCCTTGCAGGAGGCATTGTTTCTGTTCTCATCTTTCAGCAGAGAAAATTGAGGTCTGAGGGTTAAGTAACAACACACCCAAGGTCACACGGCTGGCAGAGGCAGAGCTGACACTTCAAAGGTATCAGTTATGGCTCTGCTCTATGGAGAGACTTCTGCTAGGGAAAAGCTATGTTCTGAAACTGAGGTTGTTGCCCAGTGTCTGACTGAGATGAGGCGTGATGGTTCAGGAAGGGGATCAGGGAGCAATGGAGGAGAGAGCTGAGTTTAGGATGATCATATCTAAACCGTATTAATACCGAACCTGCTACAGAACTATGATTCAATGCCAAAGCCCCTCTCTGCACCTCCTCAAAGCCTTTGTGTAGTGCGGCTGGAAACCTGGAGGTTCCAAGAGAAATGTATCACTTCACTGTCTCTGATACTCAGGACACACAGTACTCTGAACCCCCACATTTCTGGGAAGTGATAATAACATTTAAGAATGCCCCACTTTATACTTATGAATATTTCAAATGAATCCTTCGGCCTAATTTGGCTCCTCTCTTATCTGTTTGTACTTCTTGCTCCTGGGGGTGGGGAGTTAAGCGCCCTTCTTTGGGAAATCCTCTCTGCTTGGCACTGTCTACCAAGTCAGGTCCTGCCTCAAGATAAAATGGTCTGAGAATAATCTAGCAGAGGGGTCTTAGGAATTTTGGTGCATCTCAGAATGTGCTTGTGTGCCTATGTGCCTATATGTGTATGTGGGTATCTGTGTGCTTCTGTGTGTGTATGTCTCTGTATGTATGTATGTCTCCGTGTGCTCTGTGTATATATGGTTCTTAGAGTTGATGGCTTAGCTACGCCTACTACAAACTGTACACCTGACCAATTAGACTTTGGTTTCGTCACCTCTGGGTCCACGTCGTGATCTGGATGGGAAACGCCTCCATAGACTTGTGTCCAAGCTTATCGTACTATTTTGGGAGGTTCTGAAGACACTAAAGGAAGAAGGCCACTAAGGGCATGTTCTTGGTGACCACATATTGTCCCTAACCCTTCCCTCATTTTCCTTCTGTTTCCTGGCCACCATGAGGTACAGTTTTGTTCCTCCACATCCTACCACCATCCTCAGCCTTACCCAGATCAAAGCCAGCTGACCAGCAACAAGAGCCTCTGAAACCATGAGCCAAAAACACATCCTCCCTTCAGGCCTTTTCCACAGAAATCTTTTGTCACAGTGATGCAAAGCTAACAATCAGTAATGGGAAGACACTGTGGCTATGTTAAATGCCCCTTGCATTTGCTCTTAGGAGCCTCTCAGCCTTCCAGAAAGAGCTGGGCATAAGAAACAACAAAACTAAGCTCCTAACCCAATAAGTCACCCTGGGAGCTGACAGACCAGATCACCCACCCTTTTGCCTCTAGGTAGATGCTACTCAGGTGCAGTTTAATCCAGTGAAAACTTCAGCTGGAAGACAAAGAGCTGCTACCAGGCACCATCCTGTTCTGCCAGCCAATGGAGGGAGGAAGTGACTGGTCAAGGACAGCTATAGATCCATCTCAGATTGAAAGGAGCAGCCAGAATTGAGCGCTCTAACGCAAACTCTGCCCAGCTCAGTGAATTTTCTTGCCTCGGTAATCTAAATGTTTGGGTGTTTGCGTTCATCCAGGAAACATTCCCAAGGAATTAGAAATGGCACCTGGGTTGTATATTTGGAAATATATTTGCTTTCCACGTGATCAGGGAAACCTAAGAAAAATATTAAGAGCGGGCTCCCCAACCAAGTGCAGTCACGATTTCAGCGGTGTGATGGGATTAAATTATTGTGTCCCCAAAGCCATGCTCTCAACACTTTTATTTGCATTCCTTGGGTCTTATCATTCAGGATTATATAAAAATGACAGCTGCTTATAATTATTTGGGAGTTTTGTGTTGCAATAATTAGAAACATCTGCCTTTATCTTTCTGCTACCAGACTTAACCCTGCGAGGTTGGGTCCACTGAACTTCAAAGAGGAAATCAAGAAATAAAAGACAACTCCACACATTACTAACAAATTTCTAGCGATTCATTTAAATGTATAACCAGTTATTCCAACAGCCTTCAAACCCTTCATTATCTTTTAAATATATATAATTTGGAACTGCTAATTAGATAGCAATTTAATGCTCTCATGGGGATTCAGATGCAAGGTCTTCCTAAAATGTAAACGCAGAGGAATAATTGTTGGCATTCACATGATTGAATTCTTCAGTTATTCAAATAAGTGTGCACATTCACACAGTGAGATCATTTGAATATTCTGCCCTCAAACTCAGCTATAGGCTTTACAGAACCCTTCAGTATTAGTAGGGTGGGACCGGGGGACCTCCACTCAGCTCTTTGGAGAAGGCAGACAGGACCCCTGGTCTCATTTAGACTCCTCCCTCTTCTCTCAGAGGTAGGGGGCTGCTGCTCCCTCTTTTTGGAGAAGCAAACATCCTTAGAATTTGCAATCTGCAGTTCTGAGAGCTGTCATATTGCTGTCTGGTTTCTCTGCGCTGGGTTGCTTGCTGTTGTCTTCCTAGTTACCACCAATGAGTATCTCCCCAGCAGACTGCCACAGGCAGAGGAGGGGAAGGCTTCATTCTGCCTTGAGTTTCCACTTCCCTGTCTCCCTATGACTATGGTCCTTTAAATTGTATAAAGATGTGCAGCCCACGGGGCAGTATGATTGATCAGGGAGATGACATTGGCGGTGATAGAAACCAGCACGCATGTCTCAGCCCGGAAGCATGGCTAGGGTTTGCATTCCTGGCCCAGGCTAGTAGCTAGCAGCTGAGGCTCATTTCCCTCACTAGGGAAAGGAGGTGCAGACAAATCTATAGGAATTTTTAAGAGATCATTATTCAACACATTGCCTGTAATTACATTTTGATGAGCTTTTTATTGCTAATTTATCATCCAAGATGGGGCATTCTAGATATAAAATTAATCTAGTAAAACAGAGGTCAAAGTGTGCCTAGTGAAAAGAAGAGTCTTTTTCTCATCAAATTATTCCACCTAAAAAATAAAGCAGCAGAAATTTCCATCTCTAAACCAGATTTCTTTCTGGGGCCTACTCATGACTTTTAATGCTGCCTAATAGACTTAAATGCAAACTTGGATGTACAGGGCAAAGGGGCAAAAGCAAAGTATGATGGAAACACAGGTGCAGGGGGCCCAGACTAGAAGGAAACAAGTGTCGCCCCACTGTGTGTCACAGACCTAAGGTGTGGACGCACTCAGTGTGTCATGGTTCGCTAGTCCAGAGCAGAGTGCTTGGAAAAAGTGGTCGGCACACTTCTGTTAGAGGCAGACTTCAAGACAAGCTCAGTGTAGGGTTTTCCTCCCAGAGTTGGAGAGATACCTTCAGAGACACAGCAGGACACTAGCAGGCAACAGCTAGTGTCTGGGAAGGAGATTCCTTTCCCTGGGGAGCTATGGGACCCAGCGAAGAGCACACACCTGGGAGAGAGTATCTGCTGTCGGGCTGTGCTCCGAAGGGGTGCTACTCAGCGTACTGGCCTTCTGTGTGCCTGGGGACAGTAGGCTCCAGAAGTAGAGCACATCCTCACTCAGGTACAGGCAGCTGTGATGCATTCAACATGCACAGAATGGCAGGGGGTGGGGTAGACATCGTTGATGACCGCATCATCAGGAGCTGGCAGTACCAGCACGAATGTGTTCATCAAACTGCTTTAGCTGTCTGTCCTAAATCCATGGATCGATTCCAGGCACATTGTGTATGTCCAGGCCGCAGGTCTTCGCACACGCTGTTTCCTTGGCAAGGCCCCAGCTTCAAGGTCTGCATGGAGATTTCACTCTCACCCTCCAGATCTCAGTTTACAGTGAGTAGGGACCTAAGCACATGGTCTCTGAAGACCCAGGCAGGCAGCTTCTCCTCCCTTCCATGTCTTCTCTCAGACCTATTTCGTTGTTGTTGTTGTTGTCAGTTTGTTTTTTTGCAGAGCACATTCCGAATCTGTACTGCATTTTGTTTATCCTTTTATTTATTAACTCAAAAACAAAACAAATCTCCTCCATAAAAGTGCAAGCACCAAATATTGGCGGGGGAGGATCTGCTATCCTGGCTTATAGAGGAGGGTGCACAATGATAGGTTTTTTTAATGAACAGATGTCTCTCACGAGAGAAATAGAGAAGGGATGGATTGGCAAGGGGAGGAAACAAAGAGAGGAGAGGGAATTATCCAGTATAAGTCCCCCGTGTGGGTATCCCATGACCCTGTGCTATCCCTAACTGCTGCCATTCACTATCATGGCTGAGAGTTTGAAGACTGCGGACCAGTTCCCTGCATACTTCCGCAGCTGCATGCTTCCGCAGCTATGTGACCCACAGCTAGCCCCAAGCATTTTCAGCACCTGTTGGTACTGCCACTTCTGGAGTCTGTGGTATTCAGCTTTCCCAAGCTCAATCTCTTGTGCCCATGTCTTCTCGCCACATTTGTGTTTCATTCCATCTCTTCCAGCAGGTACCTCATCACGCGTAAAGGTGAATGGGACACAATCTGATGGGTCTCCTCTTGTTACTTTAAGTGTCCAGACATCTGCTGTGCAGTGGGGAACCCGTACTATATAGTCCTACAAAAAATAAGAAGCCTACAAAGATGGGCAATACTGCAGTCCAGCTAACATGGGTGGGGCACCAGACTTTGAACTCCCTGAGCACAGATATCAGAGCCATTGCTAACCATGGTTCCAGTACTTGGATTAATGAACACACAAGTTGGGCTGCTTTGGTTGCAAGCAGCAGGTATGGATTCTTAACTGTTTGCACAAAAGGGGGAACTCATTGGAAGACAACGGCAAAATAAATTTTATACTTCTCCTGTCATGAAATATAAAAAAAAGAATGAAATCAACAGTAAATGAATAAGGAAATGGATAAATGGCCCATCTCTCCTCCCTCCCTTCTTTCCTTTCTTCTTCCATTTTCTTCTTCTTTTTCTTCTTCTTCTTTCTTTCTTCCTTCCTTCCTTCCTTCCTTCCTTCCTTCCTTCCTTCCTTCCTTTCTTTCTTTCTTTCTTTCTTTCTTTCTTTCTTTCTTTCTTTCTTTTCTCTTCTGGAAGAGTAATACCTTAAGAGAAATAACCTAGCTGGTTACTCTTCTGGGCCACTTGTGGCCCCAGCAGGGAGCAATGACAGTGTAAGCTAGCTGATAGGAGGTGGGGGTATCGCAAAACACCCCCCTCTGTAAAAAGTTCTGGGTTGGATGAATCACACTACAATGGCAGTGTGGTTCCCTGAGGCTGGAAATGTTGGGCGACCTTGCTCCCACTCTGCAGGCAAGAACAGAGGGAGGAACAGCTACGGGAGATGGGAGCAAGAAGGCAACAGAGAAAGAGTCCATAGTTTTAACTTGTGCACAGCCAGCATGGCCCCAACCACATCTACACTAGAATGAAGAACAACCTCTTTGTTCCCAGCAGATCATCATCCAGGGACAAAGAAAACACTGGAAGAGGGAAACGGAGGCGCACACAGCTTCAGAACCAAAGGAGCAAGCTATGACAGATTATGTCCGTAGCCATTTTTGACTTTTTTGAAAACTGCCTGAAATCTATTTTCTGACAGACACATCCCTTGGTTCAAGTATCATATTCTTTTCTTTTGTAAATATTTAATTAATTTCTCTTAAAACTACAACCACACGTGATGGATCCTTACACTCAGGTGACCTCTCTGATACATGCTAGCAGGCAGCACACTGCTGGAACTTCACGAGACAACCTGGGCAGGGTGCCCATTGAGAGTCCGGCCTCTGACATCCTGAGTGGCGGGGCACAGTCATTGCCAGTCCCATTTGCTTGCCACTTCCAGCATCCAAGAGTAATATGAAGGCACATTACATATTCAGAACATGAAACTGACTCCTACAGCTCTTTGACTCCATGAGTATTCAAGCGCACACTTGGTCCCAAGACCAAGAGGCTGTGGGCTAGAGTGTTGGAAGTTGAAGCGCTAAGCTCAGCTCCACCTGGCAAAATGCAGGCTCTCACAGTTAGGCCCCTTATTCCTTAGATCAGAATCTAAGCTGCAACATTCCTGCTCAAGTGCCCAGCCCAGGCAGTTCCCACAGTGCCTGTGGCATTTCAACAAGAAGCAAGCAAGCAGAAATGCAAGACTCTTATGTTCTCCCAGCCAAATTATATATTTCAAAATGAGGCCGTTCTCTCTGTAGGGGTTGTACAGTCGCCCCACCCCACCTTGGTGAACACAATCCTTTCAGCAGAGATACTTTCTAGGCATCCCTTAATTCTTTCTCTTAAACTGGAGTGGATTCAGAGCAAGCCTAAGCAGTCTCTCCTTATCCCTAGTCTGGGGCTGTGTGCTTGGGTCTCAGCACACGGTGATGCCTGCGCGCCACCTACTGGGCAGTCTCCTTCAGTTCCTCAGCAGCCTGACAGTGGCTGAAAATAAAAAATTAGAAAAAACAAAAAGATCGGCATATATGCTTCAAGGTTTATGATGGTCTACCATATACTCTCTGATAGACTTTGCCAGCAGGATGTATCTTCCTTGGACCAGAGAGAAGTTGTCCCTGAGCTGCCTGAGGTCAGCAGTCCCCGGGAGACAATGAGGTCTCCCCAGGCCTTCTCCATCTCTCCACTGGGAAGCCTCCTTGCACTTCAGGGCACCCATCCCTGAGAAAAAAAGATGCGTTATCTGTATACCTAGAGGTCTTCTCGGCCTTTCATGCTGTTGCTGTTGGAGAGCACTTTTATGATAGAATGAGCATTTCCTAAGCAGAAACATCCCTCTAACTGCCCAAGACTCTTTCTCCAGTACCATGCTTGACGTCAGCAGCATCTGTAGGATGTCAGCAAACAGAAGGTCAGAGGGCAGAGGGATGACCGGGGTAGAAGGGCCCAACAACCCACACGTTCCCAGACACAATAACACGTGAATGTTTGATGAAAGCACATGCAGCACCCCCATTTCTCATCTAGTGTAGGAATGTGGCACCCAGATTTGCATCATCTGCAATCGCTCATCCCACTGCACCTACTTTGTGCAAAGCCCAGCAAAGGGCGACAGAGAGGTCAAAAACATAGGCATGTCCTAGCAATAAGTGACCAAAACAAACAAGCAGGTGCCTGCTGGAGGCGTATGAGGAAGAGCGGGGCTTCTCCGGTTGATCACTGAGTTTAGAGCTGGAAAGAGAGCTGGTCATATGCACACCAGATCAGATTCCAGGCACAAATGTAGTTGAACAGGGAGGAACCTGGTGCTTCTAAGGAACAGGTATAAGCTTGAGGCGAGGCTCAATTCTATAAGGATCCTGCTTCAATGTAACATGAGGGCTGGCTTGTTGGGGTTTCTGTCCTGTCCAGTACCCCACAACCAGCAAGTCCCAAAGAAAATCACACACAAGACTCCATAAGATTATAAACTGATTGGCCCATTAGGTCAGGCTATTTATTAGCTCTTATAACTTATGTTACCCCATTATCCTTATCTACATTAGTCACATGGCTCAGTACCTTTCTCAGCTGGGCAAGTTACATGATGCCTCTTCGGTGGTCTGCGTAGGAATGGCAGAGTGAGCTTCCTGCTTCCCAGAATATTCCTGTTCTCATCGCCCCGCCTCTGCTTCCTGTCTGGTTGACCCACCTATACTTCCTGTCTGGCCAATCAGCGTTTTATTAAAGTATATGATTGACAGAATACAGACAATTCTCCCACACCACTTCAACACCACAAAATGTAAACTTTTTCTAGTTCTAGGGCATTTGTTCACACAACCCATTAATAGAACTTCAGAAGGTTGCTAGATTGAGGGGAAAAGCTCTGATGTCGCCTGTACCTAACTTCTGCTTCACCTGCTGTTAGAGCCCCCCTCTAAGTAGTGTAACATACTTTTACACGGACTGTGAGAGTATCCAGTCAGTTCCACAGAGAGGAACAAACAACATATTTATTGTCATGTCCAGCTCTCACTGCACGTACTGAATAACTTTCTGCAGGGGCCCATCTCTACCCAATGCACAACAGCAAGCAAGGTTTGTAAAAGTGAACCCATAAAACCCATACACCCCTAAGACAAAGAAACAGAATGACAAGATAGAGTGGGCAAGGGGCAAAACAGGGGTGCCATCTTGGACTGAGGCTGGAGAGCGCCAGTGGCTGGACCAGCTGCACTGGCATTGCCATAAGGTGGGGGGTTAGAAGGAGTTAAGGACGATGGCACTACTACTGGTAGAATTTGTCTGAAAGTTAGCCTGAATTTTCTGGAAAAGCACAGATATTTTTGCCTCCAAATAGCCTGACTGGGATAACCTGACACCCTAGCTTCTCCCAGTGTGGATAGTGCCTTGCACCCCTGCAGCACAATTTGGTGTAGGCAGTCCACACGGTTTAGGAATAAACCCACATGGCTCACACAGTCAGGGCTTCCCAGCCAAAGAAGAGAGTCCATCTGCTCTGGCTTCCAGCCAGGCTCTTGTGAATTCTAGACATCCCACTTCCCCGTCAAAGACCAGACAAGCCGCAGTTTGGGAGGGGGGTGGGTAGCCATAACTGACCACTCGTTTCATCCACAATCTCATCCATGTTCTCCAGAAATTTCCCAGATGCCTGTTTACATCGTAGGCCCATAGAATCCCTGTGGTTGTCACAGCTAGACACGGCTCTTGAGAACTTGAAATATTGGTCTTAAGAGAGACATGTTCTAATTGTCAAATCTGTATCAGATTGTACAGACTACTACAGAAACAATGCAAGATGCTATATTAATTATTTCCAAGTTGAATATATGTTGAAGCACCAGTGATTTGAATACATGAGCTACAGTACTATCCTTAAACTTAATTTCACCTGTGGCCTCCATTACTCTTTAAATACAGCTTCTGGGAAATTTTTAACAACATAGGCAACTCATTCTGTGGCACATGTTGAGTTCCTGCTGGACAGATTCTCACTGTAACTGTACCGTGACTGCCCTGGAAGCCACCTGCAGGACTGCAGAGACCAGGCCTCTCAGCCACACCCACTCTTCAGCCACTCTGCTGCCCGATCCCTGAGGAGCCAACATAGCACCGTGAACTAGCCCATCTAGGGGATCCAGGTCAAGGCTTCTGGCTCTGGCACTTTCTGGCTATACGGGTTGGGGGAAGGCCACATCATCCCTTGGTGCCTTGGCTTTCCATCGATGGCTCCTTTATTCATAGGGTCCTCCAGATTATTAATCCATTGCTCAAAGTTGCCCAGGATAACTTATAAAAATACACCTTACCTATCCTTAACCCTTTCAACCTTCTAGCATCTCTGGATTCTTTTAAGGCGCACTAGACTCACTATTGTAGCTGTCAGATGAAAGCAATGACCTGTGAAAAGCACCTGGAATGGTGTCCTTCCCAAAGGGAGGAGTCAGCACACATCAGGCATGCATACTAAGAGTAGCAGTCACAAAAGCAAATGGATCAAAGCTGCTCTGCCCCAGGGTCCTTGGGTCTCTGTATTTACATCGAATCCCTTCCCATCAGACCTTCACTTCCTTGAAGCAGAGTGCGTATCAATAACCTTGCGCAGGCCTAGAATCTAGCAGACCTCCAACGACACCAGCAAGATTATCAATTTTCCGGCCTCAGGAGTCTACTTCCCATGTCTTCAACAGTGATCGCTATGACTGATTATTTACAAATTTGCACTTAGGATAGAACCTGAAGCTGGGGGTGTCGTTCGGTTGGTAGAGAACTTGTCTAGCATGTACAAAGTTTGGGTTTCATCTCAGTAGCATGTGAAACAGGCATGTTAACACAGACCTATGATCCCAGCATCTTCATCTTCCCCCACCTCCTGGGCCTGCAGATATAGAACAGTTAGCTTTTGACTGATTTCAGCATGAGCTTTGTGGAGCCGAGTCCCAGATTTTGTTACCCCAAGGCTCCCTGTGGAATCTGTCATTGCTGTGGCCACTAGGAGGAACCTACTTTGTATTCCCTTGAAGATTTGACCAGGTCCATAGTCCAGTCTTCCTGAGTGGGTGGTCAGTAAATACCCTTATCTTCTACAATACAGAGGCAAACGGATCACCAAAATCCTAACAAAACTAATGGTCATGTTAAAGACAGCCTGTTATAGGCTGTTTGTCCCTCCATTCCTTGGCAGGCAAAAGAAAAAGCTACATTTTCAGGGCTTGACATTCTAAGATACATCTTTAGCGAGAAGGAAAACTAAAAAAGTAAGAAAGGTAAGGACGTAAGAATGGTGATGGCCACAGCAGCCGCACTGGCCTCCAGCTCCACGGGGGACAGTTCTCAGGACTAACTTAATCCCCAATTGTTCTACAGTCCCCCCCCTCCCCCACCCAGGAATAGGCACTGCCTCTGTCATGAAAGGCCTTCTAGTCTACTGGAAGGCAGCTAGCTACTTCAGCCCTCAGGACAGTACAGGACAAGTCCCATCAGAAACCCAGCAAGAACCTGTTATTTTGACATCAGGGGAGCTATTAGGAAATGACAACTTGGTGGCAAGAAGGTAGGGAGCACTTGACAGGACAGGGAGATGTCTGGTTATCACAGGGAAGCCCGACTTCTGAGGGAGCTCGAGTGTGGTCCCTAGAGTGAGCTGCTTTTGGAGACTTTTCAGGATTCACACCCAAATCATACAAGATGAAAGAAAATACTGGGTAAAACCAAGCCAAACATGAAGTTTGGGGGAAAGATTTTTATTGGACAAATTAGAAAAATATCGGTACTGTGCTTTAGCAAAAGCCACTGCTTTCATCTGGCTGCGAGGGCAGGAACAACCTCAGAGGCAGAAAGAAGGGAACCCGAGTTGTGTGAAGAGCACGCTCTCCGCCCTCCCCATGCTGGCCACAGCCCATGCTCACATTCACCATGCTAATCTCCAGCCTTGGCCAGAACACAGGGGAAGGTCCATTTATAACAGCATCATTCTAAGTCTGGGCTTGAGAGGAGGCGACTGGGGCTTGAGTCAGTTAAAGAAGCTGCTAGGAGCTGTCTGCAGCCAGCTGCACTCCAAAGTCCAGTCCAGGCAGATCTACGCATGACAGACACCTGACAACTCGTACAGCATAGGATCCACTTAGAAGCCTCAAAAGGGACACTGAAAACAGTGACTTGAAGGAACCCTTCATTGATTCTCTGAGGACTGACTACATGCTGGGAAGGCTGTCAGGAAGAGGGATAAAAAACATAAAGAACGAAGAAAAGGAACCAGGGCACCTGAAGCTAAGGGTAGCGACAGACACCTTACTGTGTGATTTCTAGTCTTTGTCTCAATGTTAACTGAGATCCTTTTCTTATAGAAGGCCCACACAGAGCTACTTAACACAGTTTTTTGTCTGTACTCTGGATTAGAGTCGGCCAAAACTATTGTTCGACAACAACAACAAAACCCCTCAAAAACAAGCAAATAAACAAAAGTCATGTGTGAGCATGAACACACATGGGACATTGCAGATGCCTGTCAGGAGCACTTCCTGAACAGTCCAGATGTGTTTTTCAGATGCAGGACTCACTGGCACTATCCATGCCTCAGGGTCTTTCACGTGGCCAAGCCCAGATCAGGACAGATCAGCAGAGTCAGGACAGAGGGGGTGCTTAGAAACCTCCCACCGCCCTATGACGTCCTGGAACCTGATGCACTATGGGATTTCTCACTTAACATTCTCCGTTCACACCCGACAACAAAGCTGTGGTATGCATATTATCAAAGCAGCATCATCAAGGGGAGGGCAATTCTCAGAAAGGTGCTGTTGACATCACGGTTCATAGAGCTGGGATGAGGTAGGACTAGAGTTTAAGGATAGCCTGGGTAAGATGGTGTGTCCTCCCCTTAGCAGGGTCAGCCTATATTCAGTGACCATATTTAGATAAGCTAATGCATGTCATCTCCAACAGCGACATCCCTTCTCCTAACCTCTCCTAAACATCTGATGGCCTCAGAGTCAGGAACAGTTGAGTGGGACAGACGGCCCATTGGTCTGGCCAATGTCTTTGTCATGAGTCAGTTGCAACAGACGCATCTGGTTTGTGTTTGGACAAGTGAGCTGTAGAGCGTTCCCTTAGATTACCTCCTGTATGGAAAGCTGACCCTGGCTGTTGCTTTCAGGAAATCCACTCATCCCAGCATTTGAATAATGAGATGCATAGCAATGACTTGAGTGCTTGCAGAGTCACATGACCAGAGTCAGGGCTGTGAGGAGTAAAACTGCTCCTCCAGGCTTTCAGCTGCCCTCCCGGTAGACACAGTTCCAACAAGAGGCTACTGGCTGTGTTGCCAGGAGACACAAATGGTTAGAGAGACACTGGAGACATTTGTAGAGGACAGCCATTCCCAGTGCTATACAGAAAAGGAGACCACCATGGCAACTTCTGACATCTGACTTCAAAAGCCGGACAATAGGAAGCTACTTCATTCCCTGGCAGAAGAGTCAGGTTTGATCATATCATTGTCTCTGACCTGCTCTGGTTTGGAACATATAAGTACCAGGAGCCCATGCTCCACCACACCAAACCCACATGTACCCAATCTGCCCTCAAAACCCCCCCTTGACAGTTTGGGGTGGCTAATATAGTGAGCTTCTTAGACTCAGATATATCTTTAGACTTAGATATTCTTAAGATACCTGTGGCTTTTTAAATCAGACATCCTAAAAATTCAGAGTCATAATTGCAATCAGCTAACCAGTTAATTCTCTCCTTCACACACACACACACACACACACACACACACACACACACACACACACACACATGTGCGCGCACTCATTCACATATATAGGAATAATAATAATATGATGTGCATATATACATATATGTGTATATGTATATATATACATATATATACATATATATATATATATATATATATATATATATATATGGAGAGAGAGAGAGAGTTGCAATCAAACATCACACTAAGTCCCATCTAAAAGCAAGCATATGGGATTCATGATGTGGTCATGACTCCATTAATACCATGGTGATTAGAGTGAAGCTGGATGATGACGGGCTCTCACATGGCCAGTTTCTAAACAATGACGCAAGTGAGAAGAGGATGATTTCCACAGCGCTGGGCTAACCCACATTTGCAGAGGTCTCTGATGCTATGTTCTAACTCTGAGGAAAGGGACAGAGATTACTGCTGTGAGCGGCACTGTACATTTCCGTACACGTTCAAGTGTGCTGCCAAGAGAATGGCCTATGCATTCTCAACCCAGAAGGCTGTGTTCCTCTTAATACCCATATCTTCTTTAAAATGAACTAAAGACTCATAAATCTAAGTGGCTGTCATTCTTGCAGCACATTCTAAGTAGCCCAGAATGACAAGCAATGTCACCTTTTCTCTCAACACCTCTCTAGAATCCACAAGAGATACCATCAATGGATTGGAGCCCCTTTCTTCTTCCCTTTACATTTTTCTTCCTTTTTGCATCATGGTGGATCTAGTCTACTCAAGGCAAGTCATCCCTTTGCACACATTATCTTTCTATCCCGAGACAGGGTCTCACTAAGTTGCCTGCATTGGCCTTAACTTCTTGCAGAGCTCAGCCAAGGCTTCTCCTGTAGAGCCTGGCTGTCCTCTGGGAGCCGGTCCTCATTATTTTCTGGAGGGTACACTAGGCAACCTCCTTATGAGGACCTGTTTGCACAACACAGACCATGAACAATCTTGGGTTGGCCTTGGGCCACTCTTGAAGAAAGTCAAAACAATGCTATTAGGTATGACTCAGATGCTAAAAAATGGAGAAAAATCTTAGCTGTTTCCATTTAGGCAGAAAGGTGTTGACTAGCTTTTCTGAATACTGCATTTTGGCAGCGTAGCTGGGAGGTAAATCCTAATGAAGTGAATTTTCAGAAATCTTGCATCTGATTTGCTCCATCAAAACAGATTTCCAGTAAGTGGATCTAGAGTGTGAATTCTCATTATAATGGATTTCAAACTGTGTGGAGTTAAAGAAAATCTTCCAAAATACTGATAGACTTCTATTTAAATGAATGAATGCATATATATATATATATATATATATATATACACACACACAATGTGATTTCTTCTTTATCATTGATTCACTCTGCATCAAGATACTGTCTTGCAGCTATGCAAACAGCCTCCTTAACACTGTAAACTGAGTGGTTTTCTAATGAAAACTGCCGCAAAGCGTCGTCGCTATAGAGCTGAAGAAATGGAGGAAAGGATGTCCCTCTTACCAGCGGCCTGAGCTCTGGGTGCGTCAAGATGTATCCGTTATTGGTGATGGCGAAGGCATAACCGTGAATTCCTAGCTGTAAGAGGGAACCAAAAGAAACCTTCATTAGCTCACTCCCCGGTGGAGTCACAAAGCACAAAGCAGCCCGACCTGAGTAATTCACAGCTTAAACTTGGCATTCATAACCCTTATCAGCACAATATTTCATTAAAATGAATGCGAGGTGCTGATCCTTGACATTTGGTTGAAAGGCAGACCTGTCACACGGGAGCTCGGCACACAGCACAATCTGAAATGTCATAGCCCCATACTGGCATCCTATGGCATTATTTTCATTTATTTAAAACAAAACAATTACTTTTTAGAAAAACTAACAAAGGTGTGGCTATTTCTAGACAGAGGAGCCTGTCCAAGCAAGCAGAACATTTGCGGCTGGGGTGTTTTCTCCCTTATCTAGATAAGGAAATGACCCCCATCCCACCTCACTCCCTGGTTTCCTATTGTGTCTCACCCACAGGAGCCATTTCTAACTCAGCTCTCCTGTTCTGTCTCCTCCATAGTCCTTGAAGTGGAAGTGTCCCTAGCAGTCCTATGTGGGGCAGCCAGTCCCTCTGTAGCCTATCATTTTGATGGTGGCTGCCAAGTTTTTCCACACATCCTTCCATCCACACAAAACCTGGACCATCCGCTATGCGGAGCCTCAGCTAAGTTGTGTTTTCTGACTACACGGGACTATGGGAAATAGTTTGAGAGCAATGAAATGTTTTATTAGCTTTAAAAAGTATGTAATCAAATTTAACACTGCACTTATTTAAATAATAATCCCAGCTTTTTGACAATATTTCTATTACACACTTGACTGCACCCATTGGCTACAATAAATTTACCTACAAATCATTCATGTATTAAAATGGCCTCTGGCATAAAACGCATACTGATCTCTCTCCCTCCCTCCTTCTCTCTCTCTCTCTCTCTCTCTCTTTCTCTCTCTCTAAAGAAAGATATTGTAATCCACTTTGCCAGAACAGTGAAGAGAGAGAGAGATAGAAGAAAAAAAATTCTTTATTTTCTGTCTGAGGGATCACTTCACAGTTCTGAACCCTTACTTATTCCTGCTTCAAATTCGCTGCCACTCACAGTCTTGAATATGATACTATTAAATGATCCAGACAACGGGGTTTACAAACCAGGAGTGACCCTGTCTGCTTGTTAGCTTAACGTCAAGGTGATGTGAAATGAACTTCAGAGAATTACCACCAGCAATTAAAAGTTTCCGTTGCATTACATAAAGCAAATACGCCTGTGGTTGTCAAGGGCAACAGACGTTTCTCCCAGTCTTACCTTGCACAGCAAGCCTTAATAACATTCTACTTGACTCTAATGATAAAAGTATATTTCATTATGCCGGGAAAGATAAACCCAAGATTTCCTATCCTTTGAGATGTCTATCGTCTCTTTCATCTTGCCTCCTGGAAGAATGTCAGACAGTCAACACTGCATTAATTATCGTTATTAAGTCCTGGTTTAATATGGGCTGGAAGGGTCAGGAAGGACTCTGGGAGATTGACTTCTTCCATTAAAGGCAAGAGTGGGGTTTGCCTGGAAATTCAAACTCAGCATCAGACCAAACAAATGGTATTTTATAGTCAGCTAATGCAGCCAGTGTCTTCCAACACAGCTGACTTTGCCTCTCCCTCTGCTGTGGGTCTTGAGAGAAGGTCGGTCTCCCTGCTCTGCTCCACCCTGGCATAGATCTTTGTAACTAAAAGTCATCATCTATGAGGGTATGATTCATAGCCACGACATCGATTATTAAAAGTCTGCCTCTCTCCACCAGATACAAGAGCCATGAGGGCAAAAGCCAGAGCATATGGTTAAAATGGCCAGAGGGATGGATGGGATGGGGAGCTGGCAGGGAACACGGGGAAAGAAGGAATATGAGGAAAAGAGGAGGCGGAGGAGGAAGAGAAGGAGGAAGTAGAGGAGGAAGAGAAATCGGCATAAGCTAAGCCTCCTTCGTATTTCCTCCCTGGGAAAACAAGGGACCTGGCCTTTCCAGAACAGCATCCTCTTACTGACCACCTTCTCTCTCTGTTGCCTATTGCCCACTTCTGCCTCAACCCTCCAGATGCTAATGCTCCCCTCTGGCCAACCATTAGATGACACCTCCATTCTCCACGCTGCCTGGCAGCCTCCCAACAGCCTGAATCTAATGGGAGTCTCACTTTTGGGTCTCCTCAGTTGCCAGGCCCCACCCTTCTTTTCCTTATTCCTTTGTTATTTCTCAGGCAGGCCCTGGCTCTCCTTCAGACCCTGTCACCAGGGGTTCCTGCCCACTTTCACTCTTCTTTCCATGCATAAACTTCAGCAACCATGTTTTTGGACCTTAAGTGCTCTGCTTCCCTGAGCTCTTGCACTGGAGACGGTCCACATAACCAATGATGGCTCTTTAAGTTCTTTCCTTTCTTGCTTCTCTGGGTAGGTGGCACTAGGACCTCCCAGACTCCCCTCTCCTTCAGTTAGATCTGGAAGCATCTCCTTAGCACGTTCCCTTTATCCACAATCCTCCAAACCAGATAATCATGACTTGTTTTCTCTATGGCATTCCTCAGATGCAAGCCTGCCTCTTCGTACTGTCATCGCTATATGGCTTCAATTTCCAAAAAACAGTCCTAGCCAACCTCAAGGCCTCAAAGACCAGTGTGAAAGGCAATCTGACCATGTCCAGTGGAGGATTAGGAGAATCCCTTTTGTGTGCGAAAGGGGCTTCCTGAGTCTGTCAGGTCTCCCTGGGGCTGGCCGGACCTAAGTATCTGCACTGCCTCTGTCACCTGCTGCCCGTCGATAGACCTGGCACAGCAGCAATCCCCGGCAGTACTCCTTTCTGCTCAGACCTTTCCGCAGGTGCCAGCCTTGCACAGCCCCTTTAGGAAAACTCTTCACCTGTGACGCTCTGGCCTCCCAACCATCTTCTGTGTATTTTCTGACTCTGTTCTTGCTTTCCTCCTTTCCATTCCATTTTTATAAACCACAAAAAAAAAATATTTTTATTCCTACCTTCAAATAAATAAAAAGTCCATCTGTACCTTCTGGCTTCTCCAACCCTCCCTAGGGCTCCTTCCTGCCTCTCTCTTGCTTTAGAAAGCACCCAGGCCTGAACCTCTTCCTGGAGCGGAGCCTCTTTGTTGGAAAGGGCTCCCGCACAAATCCTGGGCTTCTGCAGCCCTCAGCGCCGTGTCCGGCATGCGACGGGCCCTCGGTTAAATCTGTCTTCGCCTCAGGCACTTACCACGTTATTCAAACACTATCTTGATGATCTTGAAAAACAGAACCAAAGTAAACAGTAAAAAATGAGCCAAAAAGAAGCTAATGGGCTTCAGCATACACAGCCAGCCCTTCTCAACCCTGTGCCTAACTTTTCCTGACAGTCGGAAACTACTGGGTTAAACTCCTTCCCAGGAGAACACCCCGAGAAAACTGCATTTGAATTTTCTATGTGCTAGTTGGTGATTCTCAGGGACCATCTGATACAGCTACAAGAAGAGAGGCTGTGGAGTCTCCAGAAGCAGTCTGTAGATGGATCTCTCTGAGAATCAAAACTTCATAAAATGACAATGGACAATGTTTGCTTTTGGCCGAAAATCAATATGCTGACGAAATCCCTAACTCTCGTTTCATCTGAAACACAGCCAGTATCCCTGTCCATTTGCATGCTCAATTCCGTGGAGGACCAGGGAACAGATTGGACCCAGAACCTTCCAGCACAAGGAGCTGCCAAACAGGCCCTGGCTCCACAGCTCACTCCCCTGCTCTTCTGGAGGCCAGGAGCTGTGCAGACCCCTGTCCCTGGGAGAGGAGTGAGTCCCTTCCAAGCCGAGAGCCTTCAGGCTAATGAAGTGAACCCAATTATAAATGGCTCGTTATGGTAACAGAGGCCATGGTGTCTGGAAATTATTGCTGGGGTGTCTGGGATTCTTAATAAAAATTATAGGAAGTCTGATGGCTTGGGGGGGAATGTATGAAGCTTAGAGAGAAAGAGCAATCCTTGGGAAAATCCCCAGAGCTAAGAGCTGATGCATCCTTACACAGTGTTACTCAGGAGGGCCACTGGGCCCCGGATTCTCCTCACACAGTGTTACCTAGGATGGACACTGGACCCTGGGTCCCTGGGAACAGTCCCAGAGTTAAGAGCTGACACACCTTTACACAGTGTTACTCAGGAGGGCCACTGGACCACGGATCCTCCTCACACAGTGTTACCCAGGTGGGCCACTGGGCCCTGGATCCTGCTCCCTAAAGTTTCTCCTTTCCCGCTGCCCCTAACTCCACGTGACTGACAAGCACCTCAAAGCTCTTTGTGGGAATGGAGGTGGGGCAGATGTCTTAGGTCACTCTGTCTCCAGTTCTCCCAGCAGGCTCAGGGAGGGAACGGAACACATCCTCCAGAGATGCTGGTTCGCTCCCCACTACTGACCTTCCTCTACTCTCTGGTCTCACTGAGTTCTGTTGATCTCTTACTCTGCGAGTGAGGTTAAAAAGGTAACAATGCATGTAGAGTATTTTGGATGGCACCAAACACACGGCAAGAACAATAAATAATACTATTTTTCATTATTTCTATGATTTTATGATTTTTAACTCTGTCTTGGCTATCATGATACTTGTTCTCACCATTCCTACTGACATTGGGATCCTAGAGGCTAACACCATGGCTTTTCCACTTGCCAGCTACAAAACATGGCAAACTGGGGGCTGGAGAGATGGCTCAGCGGTTAAGAGCATTGCCTGCTCTTCCAAAGGTCCTGAGTTCAATTCCCGGCAACCACATGGTGGCTCACAGCCATCTGTAGTGAGGTCTGGTGCCCTCTTCTGGCCTGCAGACATACACACAGACAGAATACTGTATACATAATGAATAAATATTAAAAAAAAAACATGGCAAACTGTTGACGCTTTTGGTGGACTAATTTCTTTTGTTATAAGGTTGGGGAGAGAGGTGCCTACCTATTAACACATCTTAGCCTAATTCCCAGTAGAAGAAAATCTGAGAAACTGACATTGAAGGTAATGGTTGACATTCTATAGCCAACTCATTCTTCCTTGATTCATTTGGTGCATATCAAGTAGTAACCAGTGCTCAGGTCTCTACACATCCTCACTGAAGCCAGAACTTGAAATTGATTTGAAACACTACAAGTGGATGCCTTCCTTAAACAGTGGGCCCTGGTTATAAATGCCAGGGGATTTCAACAAAAGCTGACTCTCTTCAGGCTCGGAAGCCTTTCTTTTCCCATTCTTAGCTTTCATTTTCTGAGGTTCTATCATTTATACTACTTGATTATATGGGGGCTAGATCATTGTTCTGGCTCTGGAAACATAGCCCAAGATCTGGGAGTCTGGGTGGGAAAAGGTGGCTGTCTCCTTCCAACAGCCATGGAGTTCTTCCTACTTTCTTGTTTCACCAGAGGTTCAGCAAGGCCAATCAAGGCCTGAGGCAGCATCAGCCATCCAGATAAGGAAGCTATGCAAAAAGTCCCACAGTCAGTACCAGTAGATTCCAGGCCTGGCCTCCTTCTTAATAAAATCAGCGGGAGCCTTTGCCAACCAGAGTGAGCTCAAAGCTAGTTGAGTGGGTCAGCTAGTCTACCTGGGACTGGGGAGAAGAGAAAGGATGAAGCTCTGGGCAGTGGGTAGAGCTCTATGCCCAGTGGGTCACCAAAACCTTCAGTGTACCCCAGGTTTTCCTCACTCAGGGGCCCCTGGGACAATTCTATGTGCCTAAATAGACTGGGTCTTGAGAGAGCTATGCCCCTCCCCATTTATTGATTTGTTCTCCTATCCACTAGAAAAGGAGGGTGTTTTCTTTATGGGAATTCAAGGAGCCTCAGAACCCTCTTTTGAAAGGCCAGACGATCATGTCAACACTGGAAGGAAAACACAGGGACCTATTCAAAAGCCATGGTTTCTCAGGAGGTCTTTATACTGAGGTTAGAGGAGGCATAAGGGAACGATCTGTTTAAAGTAAGAAAAACCCATCAAGGAGTAGTACAGACAATAGACTACGGTGGTGGTCAGGAGAACTCTGCCTAAAGAGCTGGCAGAGTCTCCAGCCAGGCCACTGTGGAATCAAGCCTTCGTGTCCCCATGTGGCACTGGCCACAGTGAACTAGTGCCTTACCTTGTATTTGGGGATGGTCTTCAGAAGTTCTTTCACTGGGACATCTGTGCCAACCACACCCAGAAGAATGCCCTTTGACCTCTGTAGAAAACAGACATTGAGAAGAATACAATAGATTACTGTCTGATGCTCTCTCTGAGACCACAAGCTCAGATCACCACAGGCTTCTTGTTTATTTCACCTTCCACTCAGATTATAGCTAGTCAACAAAGGAGCATCTCTGTTCTGATAGCAACACACCGTGCTCTCTTCTCGTGTGTCCCTTCCTCCTGAAAACTGAGACAGGAGCCTGGACGTTTCATGGCCAAGGACTCTGCTTATGAACCAGGTTCGAGTAAACCTTTCTGTAGGAGAGATACAGTGGTGACTCTTTTCTGCCACATGTACCACCGTCTGGCACCCACCAAGGAGACGCCTAAAGGCCAAAGAGAGACACATTTTCATTCAGCGGTTTTGTGGGACCAGGGTCCCCATTTCCAGGGCAGATGACCACTGTGAATTGCTGGAACTTTCAGTAACAGAAAGGCCATCGGGAAGAGTGTATGAAAGTCTGTTGCTTTGTGGTCTTGTTTGCAGTGTGAATAGGGTTACGGCAAACCCCCATTCACTCGTAACTTCAGAATCCAATGCATTCGGAACACTGGGTCTTGGCAGATGCCGTAGCTCAAGACCTCCTGAGGATTCAGAGTGACACTCTAGCACAGTGACCGGTCTCTTTAGAAAGAGAGAAGACGGCAGTGCAGAGGGGACAGCTACAAACGGTGGACCGTCGACTGACGCTGCCATGGGTGAAGGGATGTTGGGCTCCACAGTCAGAAATAACAAGGACATATTTTTCCCTTGTTTCTTTGGAGGCACCCTGGCTCTGTCAACATCTTGATTTCACACTCTCAAGATTCGAACTGTTTGGGAAAGTGTCCCACTTTGTAGTGCTTTTGTGCCTTGCTCCAAGAAGTTAAATGAAGATCGCTGAGGAGAGGTGTAGCCATCGGAATCAAGAGCTGTCTGCAAAGTTTCCTCCTCTGATCACTGGGTATTTTAGAGAGGGACTACAGATGCTAAGAATTCTGCCCATCCCTCTCTACATTCAGCTCACTAGCCCTCACAGTAAGGTGAAATAAGAGGAAGAAACGCACGTACAGTGCCCTTGGGCAGACAAAGAAGCCACCGGAACTTACAGAGCGCAGATGCAGAATATCCAAGGAATAGCCCTCCCAGAACCAGGTCGGCATGGCAGATACTCACTGTTTCATTCTGCTTACTAAACACAGGCATGGCCACTGTGGTCATCAGCACGAGGCCTTGGTCATCAGCCAGCTGGAGGAGAGAGGGAAGGCGGTTACTGGGTGTGCCATGGACGTCTCCGTGCAGAGGCCTCCTGTTGACTTTCATCCCTCTAGCCAAAGGCTACTGGGAAAGAGCCCTTGGGACCCTTTGGCGGGGAGAGAGCACACAATCTCTCTACCTTCTCTGCAGACTGACAGTCCCAAGCCCCAGCTGGAACCCACCTGTCAGTCATTCCAGCTGATACGCTCCTGTTTAGCTATTTTGCCTCAGATGAACCTCATTTGGATTTCAGTGGTTTGTTTTATTACAACATGGCAACTTCACTGTTTGACTCCCCAGGCATTTAGGTCCAGTGTGTGTTCTAATGACACTTCCAATAATGCGGGATCAGAAACAGCAGACATCAGTGGCCTCATAAAGTGTCCTTAGGGCGTGGGGAAACAGAACCCAGAAGCTCTTACTCCCCCCAAGGCAGGCAGGTCACTCAAACCCCTTCGCCTCTTCAGATCCCTGAATGCTGGTCCCAAATGAAAAGCAAAGGAATTAGAAGATAGCTTTAGCGTACGACTCTGGAAATCGCCACGAGGAAGCTAATTGCTGCTTCTGAAGGAACCGCTCCTGAAACGGGATGCAAGCCTGTGTGCTTTCAGCTGCATCGGACACTTTGAGAGCTCTGGGTACATCTGCTTCTCATACCGAGCTGGGAGGACACAGGCAGGGACAGCTCTCCTGTCCCAGTAACAAGGGAGGAAAGAGAGTCTCAGAGCCCAGCAGCAGGCTTTGGGTCAAAACAAACCTAGCTCTGACTCTCAGCTTTGAGTTTCTTAGCAGCACAGTCAGGCCGTGCTGGTGTCCTGTGAAATCACACTCATTAACATCACCATGAGGATAAGATGGAACAGGACCCAGCTTGGGACCTCTGGCACAGAGACACTCCAGGGGCGCTGGATTCCTTTCTCTGCCCAAGGGTCATACAACAAGTACGTGGCAGGATTACACAAAATTAAAAGAGAGTAAAGACTTATTTGGCACAGCTGACATGCGTCACGGTTGCTTGTGCAAGTCGGACGGGACAGATCCTTTCTGTCTTTCGTATCTTCCTTGAGCACGCACTGGGGAGCACTCCGAGGCCTGGGCTCCACCATCCTGAGTCCACAGCCGCTGTTGGTGCTTTCCTCACTTGTCCATGGCTTTAGCCATGGAGTAATTAATTAGTATCTTCCATCTTGTTTCTTTCTTAGAAAGAGGCCACCTAAGGAGACAATTCTAGAACCGAAGTGATTGACAGCGACACAGTGTTTTAGTCTTTGAGGCAGAAGTCATTGAACTCAGCCTTGAACTCAGTTCATCTTTTCTACTGTTGTTTTTGTTTGTTTGAGATAGGGCTTTCTGTAGCCTGGGCTGTACTTAAACTCCTGATCCGATCCTTTTGCCTTTACTTACCAAGTACTGACATTACTGGCATTGTTTTTACCACACACCCCCCCCCACGCTTTCACACTTAACTTAGTACTCAGCAAGTTACATATGCATCATGCCTATTGTTGAGGTTTCTGTGACCTCGCTGCTTCCAGCGTGATGCCCAAGTCAACAGCGCTCCAGAGCTTGTCATAAATGCAAAACTTCAGGCACCATTCTAGAGCTTCTAGATAGGAATCCTTATTTTGATGATTAGTGTGCATGAAGTCCAGGAATATTGTTATAGGGGCATCTTTCCCACCTCAGCCCGTTAACAATCTCCAGAGCAGTAGAAAATACCCAGCAGAAATGCAGGGAACATGCTAATCTTGCATCTATTTAGAAGTGAGCCTGTGATCCACGACAAAAGTGCCGTGGTCTTTAAGGATCAGAAACCCTGTGGTGTCTTCCTGGCTAACGGTGTGTCTGTCTGCTTGTTTGCTCAACCACTGTTCTGGATGACGGATGAGAAAATCTGTAACTCAGATTCAACAGGCAGACTATGAATACAGCAGGTACAATTTGGTGGACTTCATACAGTCAGGTTTTAAGAGAATAGACACACTGTGCACGGAAGAAGGAATTCTCTTTTCAATTTGACTTTGAACTCAGCATTGAAACATTAACCCTTCCTGGAATTTCCAGTTCGTCAATCTGCCTCACAGGTTCGGAATTATTAGAATTTATATTCTTTAATATAAAACATCTCCAAATATAAGACTATGTATACATATATATTTATATGCTCACATGAACACACACATAGGCTGTCTTTATATGCTTATATACATATACACACACTTTCTCTATATAGACTTTCTTACTGTCCTGTCTTTTCCAAGACTTCTGACTAATCGTCATGTTACTGTTACTCAATTAACTTGCTGGGCATTAAAATAAGTAAAAAAAAAATTATCCTTTAATATTTATAAGCAAATTGTACTAGCTCGAGACAATGTTGACAGCTCTTGTTGTGCCAAGAATCAAGTCAGTCGGTGTATGCAGTGTTGTAATTGTTTATAGAAACATAGTTTCAACTTCTACTAAAAATACTTGAAGTATACCATGGTGGCTAGTGGAGACTCAAAGGCAGACCCAGTCCACAGTAAAGAGCTCTCTTAGCATCAGAAATCCCATTTCCCAGCTCCTTGATTAATCCTTGCTGCTATACAGAAAAACTAATTTGAGCTGATCCATAACCCTGGGTAATTTCCACTTTGCAACTCAAATCCAAATTTCAAGCCATGCCAACATGGATCACGATGAAACCAAAACACAGCACCACTGACAGTCATGAGAAATGAAGCTTTCCCCCTGCAACCAGTAAGAGTCAGTTATAAATCGCTGGTGATTGTCCTGGCACAAGTGCAAGACCAGGGGAAATGTCCTTCCAAATGTTAAGCCAGAATGTAGTGTCAGCTTCACCCAGGGGAAAAAAAAAATCCTTATCCTACCGCATTTGTACTAAAGCCACTCATTTGTAACCAGCCTCAGGTAAACAAAAGAAATGCAGTAAGTCCAGCAGGCCAGGGTTCACATGTGGGACTATAATCTTGTGTACTCTTCTGCTAAGGGTTGTGGCCAGAGTTCCAACCTGCAGGCTTCCGGTGGAACCCAGATCCTCTTATGGCCACGAGAACGAGCAGGAACCCAGAAACAACACGTGTACAATATTGTGACCCTCACCTGCCCTCCGTCAGTCCTGTCTCCCCAGTTTGGCCTCCGTGCCTCCGAAACATTCCACGGAGGAGCAAATCAATCGGAAGGTTTGTTTGCACCACACGTACTTTATGACCAAAAGGCAATCTGTGCGCCTGCCGCAGGAAACAGCCGCCGGGGGCAAGAGGTTTTCATCCAGACCTCCAAGCAGGAATTATGCAGCCAACCACGGTCAGAAGCGTCTGTCTCCGACTCACTAGGGGTTGCTGGCTTTTCTGCGGCCTCCAACCTGTAGCTGCTGCTGAGGCAACAACAGCGCCTAAGATTCATACTCAAGGCTTCCAAGAAAAACGCAGACACAGAATCAACATTCATTTCCCAAAGCATAGAAGTAGAAGATGGGGGTCACCATGGTCCATCTGGGCAAAATCCCATTAAGTCCAAGCAGGAATCCTAAAGTGAACTGCTGTTCAGTTACACTTGTCCAGGCTTTGAACAGCCCCTGAACGGCTTGCTTATGGTGTTCTCTTGTGTAGTAAGTGTATATTATTCCATATCCTTCATTTCCTATGCTACATAATGGGGACCGTTCTGGTATCAAAGGAAATGATGGCTAGTAATGCCGAACATCTGGTTTATAAAACACAAACTTGCTCAACAGATTGACTGCTTCCTGTCAGCTCCCGACTTAGCCATGCATGTATCTCTCTGAGTGCGCTCTCAGAGTCATGTGTGAGGTCTGTGCCGCTGTGCCAGGCCTCTATTCCTAGTGCTTTGTGAGCTTCCGTGGGGAGCACAGGGCAGGAATGTGGTCTGTCCCCAGGGTGTGGCCCCAATAGCATGAGACAAACAGATCCCCAGCTCACTGCTGGCCTTCTCACCGCCAGTCACTGTTTTCCTTCAGAATTTCTCTCAGCCTCAGCTGTATGCCAAGTTCTCTGTCTTGTGCTAGGAAGAGAACTAGGGACAAGACTGGGGTGTCTCCCCTCCAGGAACCCCTGGTGCACTTAGGCAGACAGGAAAACTAATGAGGCAGAGGGAGAAGGTCTAGTAGGGGCTGGCATGCTGGGTCTCCTGGAGTGAACAAAGAGGCCAGCCATCTTCTTCTGCTCTAGCCTGGGTTTGAGTGGGCACCTTGTATTTATTGATACCATCAGATGAAAAGGGAATATTCAGAATGCCTCCTGAAAGCCGGCTTAACAAGCAGAGAGCAGTCAGTGCCCTGCCATGCTCCAATTCTTCCTTCCGTAGTAAATTACTGATACATGAAACAGTACCAGGGAAGAAGTTGAGAAACTTCTGGGCACTTTCCTTCTTTCCCACAGACCTCACCCCTGCTCCTTCCTCAGATAAATCCTTTTGCCCTCGAGCCACAAGGTTTCCTGGCAGCTGATGCCTCTCACCCTGCTCCTATGGCTAGGTAGCCAATCAGACAGTTTCTTGTGTGTGTGCATATGCCGTGTAAGCCATAAGGTTAACTTATAATTAGGCACAAGATTTGATCTGGATTCTCTGGGATATCTCAAGATGATCTTTCTGGTGGGTGGTTTTAAGAACCCAAGTTTGGCACTCATGTCTCCTCATCCTAGATAGAAAATTAGACCAAAAAAAAAAATACCACCCAGAGAGAAGGAGAGGAACATGGAAGAGAGGAAGGACAGGAGGGAGAAAAAGAGGAGAGGAGAAGAGAGGAGAGAAAAGGAGAGGAGAGGAGAGGAGAGGAGCAGAGAGGAGAGGAGAGGAGAGGAGAGGAGAGGAGAGGAGAGGAGAGGAGAGGAGAGGAGAGGAGAGGAGAGGAGAGGAGAGGAGGGGGAGTGGGAGACAGGGAGGGAGTGCTCAAGAGATTAAGTGGGAAGGGAAGAGGAAGAACCCTGTCCTCTAGATGGCTTCGTCCCTGGCGACTGCTCTACAATGGGATGTTGTCATTAGGACTTTTATGAAAACAGCTTCATAACGAACAAGAGCTTGGAGCTTGGCTGCTTTGAGATCTCCAGTAAGTAGAAGCAATCTTGGGAGTCTCCTCTGGCTAAACAGCGCAGAGAGGCAAAAATCTGCAGGGGAAGAGAGCAGGCCTGGAGTGGGTGTTGGTGAGTGTGGTGGCCCAAGGGGACTTAGAACAGTGGTGGCTACTGAGCAGCGGCTGCTTTGGAAGGACATCTGTCTGCCTTGCCCTTTTTACATCTCCATTCAGAAGGAACTGAAGGGGCCAGTGACAGGATACTGTTTCTCCTGCAGCCTGATGCCCTGGGGATGGTGCCAAGCCCCAGGGAGGAGGTGAGCTGGGCACTCAAGTGAGTTAAGGGCAGTATGCTTGGCAGCGCATTCGAGGACTGCCAGGTGGGTGTAGCAGAGTCTCCTGGCAGATCTGCTCAGCCCTGGAGGCTGAGACTGAACCGGGAGGTTGTGCACAATGGCAAACTCTGCAGGGAAGACTGGCTCTCTGCCAAGGGAAAGGCTAATTCACTTACTCTCTTCCAATATAGTATTTCTTCTATATTTCACTCCTCCGTTCCTCTGCTTTGCTTACTGAAGTTGATCAACACACTGACTAAATTAGCGGAGAGTATGGTATAAATTCATAATACTACCATACATAGATATTTTATACACAAGTATAATGCTTAAGAACAAAGCCACTTTTCTGCCGTTTCTTTCAGCATCCACAATTGATAGCCCTTAACACTCTGTCAAAGGACACTGTTGCCATCTAGCGGTAGTCTATGTGAATTGCAGGCACACTGCCCGGGGAGATTAAAAAGCCATTTGCAAAGTATGAGCTTTTCCAGTAAAAACAGATTTCAAAGGCAGCCGCTGTTATTTAATACCTACCTAGATGAAGCACAAGCTGCGTTAACTATTAGTTCTGTCAAAAAACTTCTGCCTTGACAGGAAGGGAATAGTACTTAGAGGTAGGAAAACACAGCTGTGTGCATCTCTGAATACCAAGTGAGGCATTTTGAATGGAAAATAACTGCCTATTTACTGGTGTGGAGGTGGGGAATGCAACCAGGAATCCCAGAAAAAGTCAAGTCCCTTAGACTCACTTTCTCAAGTGCAGCTTGAACAGGGGGAAGCTATCTGTTTTCCATTCTTTTTGAAGGCCCAGGAAGTCTTTGAGTACTTGGGAGTTCCAGGAGGCCACGTTCTGGGTGGTACAAAATGATGGGACTTGTGAACAGGGCCAAAACGCGTGTCACCCATAGTCTCCATTTTACCCTACACAGAAAGTCCCCGAGAGTCACTAAAATGGTTTCTGGACAAGTCACAGCACTGGGAGAACAGAGAAGCAGGCTCAGCAAAGGTGGACAGGAGCAGGTGGTGCAGCTGACACTTCATGGTGAAACATCTGGACCTATCCATCTCTAGCCTTCAGCAAGTGCTCTGTATGTCTGTCGCCTGCCACTGCCACCAAATATGTCCTACTACCTTCTGTTAGCACAACTATCTTTACTATCAAATTGGGATCTAGGAGAGGAATGTAGCAGGGACACACTAGTTTCGTAGGCTGTGTTTAGTGCAGAAACGACCCTGGTGAGGACGGGGACAGCCTTCAGTTGGCCAAGGCTCTCAAAGTCCTTTCACGGGTGACAAAAGAGACAGGGTCAGACAGCTTGTTTGTCTGATACCAACACTGGCTCAGGCTGTAGGCTTTACTCTCATAATCTTTGATTTCCTCTTTCTGATTGTTTAATAGAGGTCAGCTTGGACATGCTTTCTGTGAATGTGAATACCTAAATATTGATTAATTAACATTCTACTTAGGATCTAAAAAGCCCCCTTGGAAATGGGAAAGGGAAGGAATGGCTGGTCTTACTAGTAGATCACAAAGACTCTCTTTCCATGGTGGAGGATGGTAATGTATAGATACACACATAGTCTGATGACATGGGGGGCATTTAGGGTGGTATGGAAGTAGACTACAAATATATATTTATAGATAATTAAAAATATTTTTCTGGGCATTTGTGTTCTAATTCCAGAACCCAAGTCCATGTGTAAGCTCTTTCAAAGCCTAAATGACCATCTCACAGAGAGTCTAGATAAATCCAGACATTCAGAAAATCAACCAGCAGAAGCATACACGGAGCAGGAAACTATGTATCTAGATTTTTAAACGCACACAGCAGTGATGCCTCCATGTTGTGCAGATACAGGCACTCATAAAGCAACATTTGCATAGACAAGAAGAACACAAATGTCAGCAGAAATCAGAGACTACAATCCAAGTAGTATCTGCAGAAATTTATCTAGCAAAGGAGTTTTTGCCACGGTGCAGATGCAATGCATGGCTTCCCCGGAGGATCAGCACAGGTCCAGGGAGCAGGTGCTAGGAATAAGGGGGGCACTCCTGCACCAGAAAGAGAGGTTCAGGGGGCAGTTGTGAAAACTGAGGCAGAAGGGCTGTACTCTGAGGTCTACGACTAAGAGCCAGGATTCCCCACAGGAAGATATTCACGGCAGAGCTGCCAATGAGCGCCATCGTGTTCCACAGAAGAACAGTCAGCCGTGGCACACCCTTCAATTTTGATGACATTTCATACCATCAAAATGGCTCTTCAAATAAAAAAAAATAAAACTTTTAAGTGGATATTATAACAATTTCTAATCTTGAATCTGAATGGTGAGTATATATATTTTTTTTGATTTCCTTTCTGTGTGACTGAAAGTTTGAACAGCAAGTAGGCTTTCCCTAAAGCCTCCTCTAGAAAGAACACTGCATAAGTACACCCCTTAGCAGCACACACCTGTGGTGAAGATTAATGCTGCCAAACTAAAAATGCATTATTTAAAACACTTTTAAGTCCTAAGTCATGCATTTAAATCCCTTTCTATACAAAGATAAAAAATAACCTGCTATAGCAATCTTGGGAACACACTGATACTGAAAATGCCACCAGAACACAGTTTTCATAGCCTAGGGTAAACACACTGTGGTCTTCATGAGTATTTACAGTGAGAAGTGAAGAGAGGCAAATCTTTCCTTTCTTGAAAAGGAGCTGATTCTGCGCAGGCGACACAAAGCATCCATTTATGACGCCCTCCAGAATAGCACCTTCCCCTTAAAAATCTAGGCAGATTATGAAGACCCAACACTGTTTAGATTCCGGCTGTACAGGGCATTTTCCAACGCTGTTGCAAGATGCCTGAATCCTAAATAACACAAGGCTCTTGCAAAATGAAAGTGGAAGAATAAAAAGTAAATACGAAATAAATAAACTTTAAGCAAAATTTCCTCTTACTCTGCCCTTGATTGTCTTGGTAAATTATAGCCTTTCAACCCATAAGAGTGATACTTAAATGTTAATTTGCTTTTGTCTAAGACAGTTTCTGGTTTATTTCTTTGAAATGAGTCACTGTTGCTTGCATGGGAGATGCTGAATTGCGATGAGACTTTGCTTTATACTACATTGTCTAAATACAAAAGGAAGCACAGGACTCTCTTTGAACTTGAGCTGCATCGTGTATAAACTGGATGGCTGAAGTTATTTGTTTTCTTTCTCTTTTTAACAACCTAAAGACAACTTTGTGAATGATAATGCTGAATGAGAGTTGGAACAGCTTTAAGAAAAATCTAGAATCACTCTGGTAAGAAAATAGCTATTATTTAGGAAAATGTCGATGCTGTTTCTCTTTCCCAGTGATTCTAAGATAAAAGCCATTAAGCAGGGAATATAGTTTATAAGCAAACATTTCAATAGCATCAGCATGCTGTCTTTGACCAGGAACACATCTATAAATAAATCCATGGTCAAGAGAAAACTACTGATTAGCATCTGATTAACATATCTGAAAGCTGTCTTGGAGACTGCTTTGTTTGTTAATTAGGAGTGACCTGCTTATTTCCAGAGTGCCCGGGAATGACAATAGGAATGACCACGGAGCATTGGATTTGGGCCAATGCTCATGGTGAGCCTGACACACAACCGACCCCCTGGTGTGGCCAAACATTCATAATTTCACAAACGTGGTTAAGACACCTCCCAAATAGATGCCTGAAAACACAGCCAACAGTCGGAGCTGTGGGGCCCTGGGACAAAACCTTCCCCTTGTTTAAAGACCCCCTGAAACGTGGCTTCCTCCATAAAACCTTCCCTAACTAAGTGGAAATGGGAACCAGATGTCCTTAACTCCACTACAAAGATAATCATATTTACTCTACAACCAAAGATACCATCTAGGCCCAAATCTGTGCAAACTGTTAATACAGCTAAGTCTCTGAACACGATGGCTGGAAGAGACACGGAAATTGCGTAGTGCCTGTGAACTCAGAGCAGAAGGAAAAGAGCCTAGTTTTCCTCGACGCTTTCAGCAGAGAGCCTAACACACAAAAACGCTCCGCAAACAGTCCTTGCGGGAATCTATCCTAGCATCATCCTTTTGTTTATTTTGTACAGGGGGCTCAGAGAGGAAAGCAACCATGCAGAGGTAGAAGCAGAACTCGGACAAGATGCTGGCTCCGTTGCTTCATGCCTGCGTGCATCGTGTCTCCAGTCAGTGTGCTTAGCCTGACAGTACAGGACTCTCTGATGAGCTGGCACCTATGAAGTCGCTGCTGCTGGAAGCAAACACTGCATGCTGCCCAGCCCATGCCACAGTAATAAGGAAAATGACTTCACTTTTAAAACCAACTGGGTTGAAAACTGCGACTTCAAACAAACAGACCCAAATCAACATCCAAACTGGGTTTCAGGCTTTTGAATCAATGTGTTTGTTATTTCTCCTTCCTTTCACCCCTGCTCCCCCCGCCCCTATCAATCCATCCCACTCTCTGGGCATGCCCACTGCCATGCTTTATATCCATGTGGTTCTAGATCTAACCCTCACACGAACCTTCAACATTGTCTGCACCCATTCCGCACATGAAAACAATCAAAGCTAAAATAATCAGAAGGCAGCAGAGTGGAGGGTAAAGACACAGATTTAGTTTCTGGAGATCAAGCACAAATCATTCTACCCCCAGAATCCTTTTGTTAAGGGTGTAAAATGTCATGTTTTGCCTTCAGGAGCTTAGAACACAACGAAAGAGACAACTAATAAATCATTCTTAAAACAGAAAGAGCCCTTAAGAGTTCTTGAAATATAAAGCAGAATTACCAACCAGTCACCTAGCATAGGGTGTAGTACCCCTGTCATGTGCAGCTAACCCCATGAGGACCATCCCAGGTTATGGAGAGATGCTTACAGGTCTCTTCCAAACTCATTTATTGCTCCGGTGAATTTGAACTTGGTCTCTCCATTTGAGTCACATTAAAAAAAAAAAAAGAATAGTTTTCCTTTGTCTCATAAGAGAGCATGATGGGTCCCAGAGCTAACCATGGCTCAGGAAATAACTGGTGTGGTTAAGGATAACTTATGCCTATTAGAGGAGGTTGGGGTGATGGGCAATAGGGAGGCGGTTGCTATGGAGGCAGGGAGCTGGGAAGAAAGGAGAGCTGTTGCAGTGATACCCAGCCTCCAAATCACCAAATGCATTCCAGGCCTGGGCAGATAGGGGTGGGTGCAATGCAAGCAAAAAGCCCACGAGTCAGCAAGTGGTTCAAGTCTTTGAGTCATTTCTGGAAAAAAGAAAATCCATAGCATGGCATTAATCTTTGCCCGACATTATTCTACCTCATGAAACTTGGTTGAGCTGTCTCCAAATCCTCTGAGTTAATTGGGATGGGATAAACATCTAGCTTTTGTTTTTGAACATCACAGCAGGACTTTAAAGAATTGCACAATTGCTCCAGTTCCTTCCCCCCCACCAGGGTCATTTCAGTCGAATCCCTAGGCTCGGTGTCTGCAACTCACCCATAGCCACATTTGTTTCTCATGGGGGACAAGACTACATAGATCCACTCCCTAGGGGCCTGAGAAATGAATAAAATGACCAGGAAAATGATTGGGCAGCTGAACTATGAGCAGACTTGATTGACAGGTGGACTCTCGGTTTGTAATAAAACATGATGAATCATGACAATGAAAACTGGATTTATTTTATATAAAAATTATGCCAAAAGAAGTGGGTAGGCTATGCCAATGGGTGAGTAGTTGGCGCTTTCTCCGCAGTGACTGTGGCGTTATTAGGTTTATATGTCAAAGAAGAAATACCCTCCTAGCTAGGTGGTGAGAGCACACATCCATAATCCCAACACTTGGGAGGCAGAGGCAGGTGGATCTTTGTGAGTTTCGGGCCAGCCTGGTCTACAGAGCTAGTGTCAGGCCAGGCTCCAATGCTACACAGAGAAACACTGTTTCGAAAAACAAAACAAAACAAAAAGAAATATCCTCCTGTGAGGACTAGTGAAAGTAGGTTAATAATAGATCATATTTGAAAGTTTACATCAAAGCAACCATTGAATGGTATTGCTCTTGATTTACCTCCATATAAGAATGGTCTTTTTATATTCTCTTTATGATGCAGCAAAGAAATATACTCCTTACCCAAGTCCATGTATTTTCAAGGTTTAGTTGTTTCATTAAGGCAGTCCATGTAGCAATCTTTTAAAGGGCACATCTTCCAAGACTTGATCAACCAAAAAGTTGAGATTCATAAACCACTTTTCCAGCAAATGCAACTGGGATATCATGTGATTCTGAGTCTACCAGCGCACAGAAGGGACTTCAAACAGTAATCCAGTTATTTGAGTTCAAATTTCACTTGAAACAATAGAAGCAACTCTCAGAATTGCATCTGGAAGCAAGGAAGCCAGAATCCTAGTCATCTAGAGATGTCCCATCAAACTTGCCCTGTTGGTTGGTGATGGCATGACATTGCTGTGATGTCCCAAGTCACAAAGTCAGTTTTTCTTCCCACTCTGTTTTCCTTTCTATACAGAAGGAAGGGGTGGTCGCATTTCTGCACGGATGTAAGCACAAGTCAAATGAAACAGCTTTGCAGAATGGCATTGTGCCTACTCGGATGCTCCTTGACTTTCAGAGGGAAAAGCAGTTTGTCTTGCTGAATAGAGGCGGCTCAGGGTGCTTTTCTCTTCACTTCTAGGGGGTCATAGTTCATCATAGGCTTGATGCAAATAATGCATTAAACATTCACACTTCTTAAAGAAATGGAAATTCTTGAAACTAGACTTTGACTTCTTTAGACACTTCCAAAACTTTCAAAAACCAAGCTGGGGATCAAAACGTCTTGAGATATTACAGATTTCGAGATCAATTCTTGGTTTTTCAGGTGCCTACTTACCGAGTTCTAGTGCGTATCTTCAAAAACATCACGAAGATCCACTGAACAAGGTAGGGTGTAACTGGAGTTATCTGCAATGCTACAAGTCCTGCAGAGGTAAACTATTGGCTTAACATCTAATGGAGCCCTTAGGGAGCTGGGCCCTGGGCAAGGGCTATGCATACACTGCAGAAAGCCCTATAGAGGGTTATTACCTTGTCCTATCCTAGTCTGACAATGAGAAAGATACTGTGGCCTGGGAAAGATGTTTCAGGCCTTAACTGTACCTCCCTCAGTCTGGGAACTTGCCTCTTGAAGCACAAGGCAGGGCGTCCACCTCTGCAGCAAGAATGCACTTGTCTCATGGGGAGCGCAAAAAGAAGAATTACAATATCAGTTCGTTTTCCAAGCAAACTCAACTTTATTTGCACACCTCTCAGCCAAGTAGCTCTTCTCCAAATCCAAGAAGCATAAGCCAGGTGTGTGGGAAACAGAGGAGGGGGAGGGGGAAGTGACCTGCTGAGTGTAATCATTGTGAAGCATCCTAGGCCCAGCTCAGTCTTCCCCTAAGCATCCCTTGGGGACCAGGCCTTAGACTGACTGTCTTCCTAAATAGTTACTCTTTCCAGCAAGAGGTAAAGATTACTAACAAATACAGTTACAGCGAGAATTTTCCCATAGGAGGCAACCAGACAACCCCTGTTCATGACCCTTCCGAGTCTAGCTATCTCTACCGTGAAACACTGTATCTTCAGCTTGGGATTCCCATTGTTCCCTTTTTTTCTGAAGAAAGCTAAACTCAACAAATACTATGTTAAACTTTGTCAGTCTTATTATAAAGTATTATGAGCAATGCAGGGGATGGCGAGCTGCCTTTGTGGGTAAGAGAACTTGTTCTGCAAGCAGGAAGATGAGAGTTCAAATCTCCAGCACGTGCATGTGCCCGTAACCCCTGCGTTTGGTGCACAGAAACAGGAGAATTTGGGAGTCAATCAGTCCAGGTCGATTAGCAACTCTGTCTCAACAGAGTAAGCAGTTAGGGCAAGAAGAAGACAACCAGCATCTGCCTCTGGCCTCTGCATGTTCTACATATCCTCTCTCTGTCTCCTCTCTCTCTCTCTCTCTCTCTCTCTCTCTCTCTCTCTCTCTCTCTCTCTCTCTGTATCCATCATCTATCTATCTATCATCTATCTACCTACTTGTCTGTCTATCTTTCTATCTATCTATCTGACATCTACCTATCTCTCTGTCAACTATCTACCATCTATCTATCTATCTATCTATCATCTATTTATCTATCATCTATTAATCTGCCTATCTATCTATCTATCTATCTCACACACATACATACACATCACATGCTCACACCAAAAAGTAAGACAGCTAGTGTATTAGTATGAATATAATTAGTACGCCATGAAAATAGTGTTTATTGTATAAGATTAAAAGCATACAAATATATTACTGGTAAAGCAAATAAATCCTTGTTTTTCTGCCACCAGGAAATAGCCACTATTAACCTTTTAACCTAATTTTCAATGTTCTTACTATACCATCTTTTGGGAATTTTAATGACCCTATAGCTATTTTCCTATTTTTTAAAAAATGCTTTGGCTCTTATTTTCCTTCTTATAAATAAAATTGCAAGTCATGGGCGAGTTTAAGTTAGAATCTGAAAAAATAGATTATTAGATCACTGCAAGCAAGTATAAAGTATTTTGACACACATCGACAATATTTGAATGTACAATGCTAAAGTGCCTTTTAATGCTTACCTTTATTAAAACCCTGCATTTTCTATTTTGATTCTAAAGTAGTGCATAAACACCCAGATGCTCACAAAAATATGAAAATGGGGTAAAGTCACAAGGAGACACATGGTATAAGGTGTCTAACATTGACGGATAATTTACTTTCAGTAAGAAATGCAGGTAGCAGCTGGGTGTGGAAGCACAGGAACATAATTCTGCCTAGGCCATGATCAAGGCCAACCTAAGCTAGAGAGAAGATCCAGTCTCAAAGGAAAAGATGTTTAAAAGAGGCCTGGGGCTGCAGTAAGCTCAATGGTAAGAGACTTGCCCAACTTCTCTAGGACCGTGGGTGGGGGTGGGGGAGAAGGTAAGGCTGCTCTGGGTTTTTGTGGGGTTTAATTTTGTTTTTTGGTTTCTATCTTGTTTGTTGGGGTTTTGGAAGAGTTCTCTAGGTTGGGAAGCCTAGAACTTGCAACCACCCTTCTGATTCATCTGGGTGTTCAGGCTGCAGCAATAAGTGGCTGCGCCTGGTAGGAAACCATGTCTTTAATAGTCTGCTGTAACACACACACCAGGACATGGCCACAGGGAAGATGTCATACAGATGCACTTGAATGTGAGGTTTGGGAAGCTCTCCTCCTCTTCGGTGCTATATCCCTCTAAAATAGTAAATGATTTGGACAGGAACAGGGTTGTCAAAACCAATAAACTTTTACATAAAAGGCAAGCAGAGGAAGAAGGCAGGAACAAAGGTAAGTAGTTACTGCATCACCAAGGCGCCCCTTACTACATTCGCAAGGCTTGCAAGCAGCTGCAACAGGCATGGAATTCACCAGACCTGCACGCAGTTCTACCAAAGAGCTACTTTGTGAACTTTCTATTTTCTATATTCTATAGCAATTAATTCAGCAGTTCAATGGACAGAATGTAAAAGTGTTGCAGAAGGACAAGCAATGTCCTTCAATCACTGAAAGCCAATTACACCAAGGTAGGAGGCCGGCCATATTCTTACCTCCCCCCAAGTTTGTGCCTAAAAAACAAGATGAATAGAAGAATAAAGAAGAGGGAGGAAGGAAATAGGGAAGGGAAGGGAAGAGAAAGGGGAGGGAAGGGAAAAAAGAAAGGAGGAAGAGCGGGAAGGAGGAAGATAAACAGGCTTACTTTAGATAACTGAACACTGCCATGTAGCCCCCCGAAACATTGTAAGAAAGCCTTCAGATGAGTGCTTCCATTTATCCCCTCCCACCCCCAAATATATGTACATAGAAGGAAGTGCAAACGGATTCAGGGTTCCATTTACCTCGGGGTGTGGGGAGATTAATGAAACAGTTTATTCAGAGAGAAAGAGCCAAACTGGACCTCCATTTAAGAAGTTAATTTATGCAGTCCCTCATTCAAGTTAAGCAGCACAGAATATCACAGCAGGCACAGAACAACAGATCCTGACCCCTGCTGTGTTTGTTCAGGAAGGCAAGTTAAGCTGTTCCTAACAGGGAACAAAACCCACGGCCAGGCCATTAAACTGGGAGCATTTTGCCATACTGTGAAGTCCTGAATGCATCAATTGCTGTTCCAAACAGGATTAGAGATGGGATCTGCTTTCACTATGGTTGGAAGAAAAATGTGTATGCCTTCTCCAACTTCTCAGGCTGATATTAACTAAAACACCCCTAGGCAAGACAGCGCACCCAGGAAACCGCCAAGAAATAGTTTGGGGCAAAAGGCTGTATAAATAAAAGGTCACAGGTATTAGTGTCTGGACAAGGTAACCCACCCAAATGTCCAAGTTTAGGTCCATCTGACTAGATGCTCAAGGTCACATATGTTCAATTAACCGTGAGTGAGCACGTCTGTGCAGTGCCTGGAGCCAGAACCTCGTGGAATCAAAGGGCAATCAGTCCAACAGCCTGACCGGGCACTTAGAAACAGCTTTGTATTTTTTTTTAAGTGATCATTATAAAATGCAAGCTCTCATCTATCTTTTCCAGAAGAAGTAACTGTGTTGAAGGAAACGAAAGTTCTCAAAGGCAAACCTTGTGTGTGTGGAGCTCTCTCCCCAGAGTTTCACTGGGAAAACAGGTTCAGCTTTGGCCAATGAGAAAAGACCCATGGGGTAGACTGTGTAAGATGCACATAGCTTCATAAATCCAGGAGTTACATATTTGGTAGAAATGGTCAACATTCTCTGGGTTTATCAACAGCTGTTGTCACCCCAATGCTATATCAAGAATTGAAATTTATCGAGCCAAAAATTAGCTTGGCAATGCTTAACAGTTACAGGCAAAAAAAAAAAAAAATCCCAATTCCTGTTCGACAAAACTGCTATGGTAGTTTAAAAGAGGCATATTGGAACACCCTCAGTTTTGAAACCATAACTTAGGAGCTACCATCATTAATGCCTGCTACACCAAACACAAGAAGGACTCCCGTGTGGGACATATTTAGTTGTAGACAAGTCAAGAGATTAAGATAGGCATGTTAACAGAGAAGTGACTACGCATAGAGAAAACAGTTGTAGATGATACCAAGGCATCTTCTAACAGAAACAGTACAAATGTCGGTGCCATAAGGTCCAATGCCTGTGCTCATGACCGCATCAGACAAGAGGGCCAAAGGCACAGAGGCTGGCCTGCTTCCCTTCACCCACAGCATAACAAACTTCTGGGTTTGCAAAGAACTCTTTTTAACCATGTCCGCGGTGGCAAGACCAATGGGTAATGTCGATAGTACTTGACAAAAAACAAAAAAGAAAAAAAGACCCCTGCAGGCACCTTTGCTTTGGGTCTTTCAGACTCCATGTCTAACTGTTTTGGAACAGGTGGAGCCCAGACACACAGAGTGGCTAAGGAGGGGCTGGGAGCGCTGCAGGTCTGCTGGGCTCTTCTGTCAGTTCTCCCTGTCCCTTAGGTTTGCGTTGGGGCAACAGACAACATGCAGGGTCCCAGATCACCACCTTGCACATAAATGCTCCCTGGATCAGCTCTGGCGTGTCAGCAACAACATGAAATAGTTGCTGGAACTCTGCATGCCTTAAGTGTCTTGCATAGGCTATCCCCGTGCCAGACAGAGATAGAGAAATGACGTGTGTAGCCAAACTGGAGAAGCAGTCTGATATTCTCATTAAGTAGTGATGAGCCCTCGGAGCCTCGAGAGCTTTGGTAACTTGCCCACTGTCATAGATGGATGGAGCCTCGGAAGAAAACCAGTGCATCCTCCACTGGTCCATCTGCAAGCCTGGACATCTGAAGGAAGCAGAGGCTTACAAGAGCCTCTTTCTTCTAGCAAAGGTGTCAGTGATGTAACTCTAGGGAAAGGGAGGGAAATGAATGGGAAGGGGAGGGTAACGCAAGCCTAGACATAGAGGACGCCCCAGTTAAGGGGATATTCCCTTCTAAACGCTGCAGCCCAGATCGCTGAGGTTTATACACAAAGGGTTTCTCCGGAGCTGAGGTTTTTTTCTTTTTCTTTTCTTTCTTTTTCTTTTTCCTTTCCATTTCCACCCCCCCCCCCCACAGAATCTGTCCCCAGGATTATGAAACCATTTGAAATAGACTTTAACTCTTCATGTGGTTCCTACGGTATGTATTGCAAGAATGCCATGCTAGGCTCCAACTGCTGCACAGGCCATGGGTCCTTTCAGCACCGCTCCCATGTTACAGACGCCCAGGCACCCTACTGACTCTCTTCTGCAAACCTCCCTAGGCCACGGGCTCTTTCCTGGGGGAGTGAATTTACACCAAAGAGATACTGATGGCCAGATTCCAAGCTCCCAAACCCCTTCCCTACCTCCTGCCCAGGAATCAGAGAGCCTGGCTGTAGGCTCTTGCCGTGATACCACTCCCATGCCCAGAAAGTTATAAGAAAAAACTTCCTTCTGCCACATGAACTTTGATCCCTCTCTCCAGAGACCTTACCATGCTGTTCTGTCTCTGGTGCCGGTGCCCAAGCTCCCTTCAGAGCCCCCATCAAGATGCTACCTCATTGTTTGTGAGTGTTCATTAACATTTCTAATCAACTCCTCACGTGACAAAGTTGCATCTCAGTGTTCCCCCTTGAACCTCACCATACTAAACCTCTAAGTGCCTTCTCCTTTTTGGCAGGGAAAAAAAGACAACACGCATGGACTAGGAGGCAGAACCCTTCTCTGGTAGCTAGACAGCGCTACAAAAGAAGGCCTTTGGACTGTCTGCCATCTGCTGGAGATAGGGGAAGAACTGAACAAGCAACGCAGGAAGCTTCCTTGACTCGGGTTCTAGGAGCACAGAAGCAGGTCCCTCTAGGAGAACTCGTGATCAGAGTCGATAACGACACCAGGAGAAATGGAGACAAGAAGTGAGCGTCACAGAGAATCACAGATCCCACAGCCTGGCAATGCTGCTCCCTTCCCTCAGTCTGCCTTGGTTTGCTTGGCCTTTTTCAATTCCAGTTCTGGAGGATTCTCCTACAGGAACGCTTTTGTATATGGACCAGTAGAACTGACTAAATGCCAGTAGGTAAAACAGCTCCATTTTCTATTTGTTAAGTCTCTTTCGAAAATGAGATTTTTTTTTTTCAAAATGTGGGCAATTAAGAAAGTATGTCCTGTCAACGACAACAAGCTTTGTAAACTGTCTGGATTCCGACCATATATTTACTCTGGAAACTGCTGCTATCCTGGATGACTTAAACGTTTAACGAAGTGTGCAGTCCTTGTGTGATAGCACTGAAGTGTAATCAAACATTTCCACAAGCCAAGTCACACACCAGCCTGCCTCGCCTTGTTTAAATACCTCAAACATATCTGCGCAATTGTGTATGAGTTCTAGACCTTCAGCTGTCCATATGGTCTGAACAGACAGTCTTTTCTACAACAGCGCGTACTATCTCCATGAGGAGGACCCAAAGTACCGGGCTCTGATGTGGAAGTCTCAAGATGTCGCCTCAGTTTCATGCGGGCACCACACCTTAACTCTTGACTCAAAACTAACCGACATCTGGTAACCAGAAACTGCTGTGTCTTCTGGAAGGCTAGATTACATTTGTGAAATACATGAGGATAATGCAGCAGGCATGGTGTGACATTTTTTTTTTCAAATACCATAACTGTCCTTAGGATACAACAGCATGCCAAGGGAACAAGGCAAAGCCATCACTGAAACCACATGGAGTCTTTCTGGACAGAGGACAGTCTAGATGGTGGATGGAGATTATCTCATAGTCACGATGAAAAGGCCAGTGAAAGGGTCTAGCCATTGGCGTGGGCTCTGATCTGATGCTCTCTGGATATTATGGGCCATAGACAAGAAAAGGAACTACTTTTGACTTTTTATTTATTATTTTTATGTTATGTATATGGGTGTTTTGCCTACATCAATGTTTTGTGTGCCAAATGCATGCAGTGCCAGAGGAAGCCAGAAGAGGGCATCATATCCCCTAGAACTGGAGTTACAGATGGCTATCTGTCTCCATGTAGGTTCTGGGAATTGAAACTGGGTCCTCCGGAAGAGCAACTAGTACTTTTAACCTCTGAGCGATTTCTCCAGCCCAGGAACTAATTTTGTAATTAATGAAGCCCACTCATATTTCAGAGTAGAGTCAATGGTCCAGAATTTAAACTTGGTCACTAGGCGCACAAATGAATTGGCATTATCTTTCTCCTAGTGAGACCATCCCAGGGAACCCTGGGGTGCTGTCTTTGAACCCAACTTACTCTTGACCTACATTATTTAATAATTGTTTTTTTTAAAGAAAATTCTTACATATGGATTCCCTCTTTAAGCCCTGGCCATGAGAGTGTTCTTCAGCAGGACTAATGGGTTGGGGGTGGGGGATGAACACTGGCTGAGACACTCTGATCCTGCCCAACTGTGACTTGTGAAGTCATAGGAGGGGACCCTTTCACTGGCCATGAACAGAGTCAAATGCGCAGCACCACGGACATGCACGGCGGCGAGTTGTGGGAATGACTCGATGGGACAGAAAAGAGATTACCTTTTGAGCCTGAGGGAGCTGAACACGTGGGGAGAAAGACAAACAGAAAGAAAACAAAGTGTTATATATGAAGGTAACTGTACAGCATCATTGTGTTGCCACTGGCAACTGCAAAAAACAAAGCAAGGAGGAAAATGAAGGAAATAAAATCCATCTCAGGTTACTTTCCAGGTGCGTGACCTCGCACTGAGCAATCGGTGGACTGCCCGCTGTGGCACTGACGGACACTCGGGGAGCTTTGCAGCATGTGTGTTCTGTCATCTCCACAACCAAAGCGGTGTGGTAGCCTCCTGAGAAGCTGGACCCCAAGAGCTTCTGTCCAAGATAGCCAAGGACCCAGCGCCATGTCCAACTGCTTCTCCACACAGGCTACAGGCCCCACAGGCTGGGAGTTTTCACCAGGGGAAGGGCTTTGGGGAGGTAATGTAACAGCTTCAAGGAGTAGAAAACAAGGATGAACTGGTGCCCGCAAGTGGGTAGCGGCTCGGCATGCTGGGAAACTCTCAACTGCAGGATAACCCCGTGCAGAGGATAAGACATGAGAAACCACTCCAGGGACGCACCCAGCCCATAGCTCAACAGAACCAAACAGAGAACTGCTATCCAAAGGGTTAGATTGTCAAAAGAATTTTCTTTCTCAAGGCCATTTTCCTTGCTTTTCTGTATATTGACTATATCCTGTATTGGTGGTTAAAGACGCATAAAACAAATTTTTGCATGTAAATAAAATTTATGTGTGCAAAACAATGAAAAAAAATCACCAGTCACTCCATAAAATAAGACACGACAGCTTTGCCAGTGGTGCAAGTGAGGAACCGAAGTTAATAGGTACGCAGAAAAAGATGAACCAGTGTCTGAGCTGTATCTGTCTACTGCCCCATGTCAGAACTCTGGCTTTGTGTCACTACACTGTGGCTGCCGTTTCATGCGCAGTGTTTTGAAAAGGATGCTCCACACCTGGGAAAGGATGAACATCATCCCCGTAACCAATCCTCTATCTAGGAATTACATCGTTGGAAGACTCGAGCTTTCATCGCGTAGACTAACAGTTTTTGAGTGTGAAATTGCCACCAGGCACTACAGTTAAGTCCTTTATCTACGTCATCCTGTTAAATCTCGGCGAGCAAAGGCCAAGTACTTCCAATTTCCAGGCGAAAATAAAGTGGTGACTGGAAGGGACCCACGGTTCAGGAACTGGAGCTGCGGGCTGCACTCTCTCAACCCGCAATGAATAAAGACCCTTACGACTGACTTTTGAATCGTACCCTCTCTCTAGAGTAAATCCAGATGTTGTAAAAGATGCAGTGACGCCTACCAGCTAAGGTCCTTACTCAGCGTTCTACCTTTCTGCATCTTTACACCTTCAGAAGGAGACTGTCCTCCGTGTACATTGAGATCAGAGTTCCCATCAAAGTCTCCTGACTCCCAGGCCCTAGCTGCTCCATCTTTAGATGGAGGCCAGACAGAGGTAGAAAGGATAAAACCAGATGACTTGGATCTGAGACGTATCAGCCCAGTGCAAATGAGAACGTTGACAGAAAGCACCTGAGGAAACCCTCACTGCTCCATTTCCAACTCTTGCCTCAAATTGTGTCCCTGTTTAAGAAGAGAAGAGTAAACACGTGTGATTATGATTCCTTCCTTCATGGTAGGGCTATGGCTACCAGAAAAGGAAGTTCACAAGAGCCCAGGGTAAAAGGTGCATCCAGAGGGCCTAGCCAGATGGCTCAGCAGGTAAAGTGCCAGCTGCCAAGTTGATCCCCAGGACCCACTTGGCAGAAGGCTAAAACTACTCCCATGAGTTGCCTTCTTACTTATAGACATGCACCATGGCCCACTTAAATCTGGGATACAAACAATGCAGGGTGAAAAATCCTTTGCATTTTTGTTTTGCCATGAAATGTAGAGACCTGAGGGAAAATAACAAATAAAGATCCTCACAGTGTCTCAGGGACTTCAGCGTTGTGTGGCCACTGACAGGAGCTGCTCTTCCTTCCTTCAGGGAGTTTCATTTGGGTTAGACAGGAAATAAAACCCCAAAAGAGTCACCCACTACAAGCATATGAAAAGAAATGTTGGGAAGGAAAATGAGAGACTAGGCCTTTGTGGCAATAGCCTCAGTTTAACACTAGCCTCAAACTCTGCACCAAACACAGAATTTCCTCAAGAAATGCCCCACGAGAGCAAAGAGCCGCTTTCCCATTGGAGGGATGCATCGGCTAGCAGAAATTACAGCTTCTCATGCCCTAAGCAGGTTGGCCCCCACGAAGGAGCTTTAGAATAGAACATGACAGATTTAGATCAACTCATCTGTAGCCACAGATGCTCCGGGAATGGGTACTCTCACCCATCACTCAGCCCGTGTTCATGAGTAACGTGCCGAGCCAAGAACAGGGAGCCCAAGCAGGGGAACACGGGGTCCACCTTAGGTTTTGCTTGTTTATTTGCATGTTTTTCAGGACAGGGTTTCTCTGTATAGCTTTAGAGCCTGTCCTGGAACTCACTCTGTAGAACCAGGCTGGCCTTGAACTCTCCTGAGTGCTGGGGTTAAAGTGTGTGCCACCACCACCCGGCGTTACCTTAGTTTCTTAGTGGACATCCAAGGTCAATGCTATGTGGTTACTGGGTTCATAGATTAAAGAAAATGGGAGCGGGCAGAAGATAGTTGGAGGATGGGCTCGATTTTGGCTGGCAAGTAGATTTAACTCAAGAACAACTCTGATTGCCTAGCTAGCAGCTGTCTGCAGGCATTGTGGAGAAGGCTCTGATGTCTGAGGTCCACTGGAAAGAACATTATCCTGCAATAGCAACCCACACTATAGTCTAAGGTCAGGGAAATGGTCCTACACAAGACAACTCTGTCTTTTTAAATTTTATTTAATTAATATTTTTCCATTTATTTTATATCCTGACCACAGTTTTGCCCTCCCTCCTCTCCTCCCATTCCCTCCCTCTCCTCCCTTCTATCCCTCTTCCCCAACCACTCCTCCTTAGTCTCCATACAGAAAAGGGCAGGCCTCCCATGGGCTTGAACAAATTATGGCACATCACACTGAGACAGGACTGAGCTCCTCCCTGGGCATCAAGACTAGGCAAGTTAATCCAGCATGGGAACAGGTTCCCAAAAGCCAGCTAAGCACCAGGGAGCGGTCCTGCTCTCACTGCTAGGAGCCTACAAGCAGACCAAGCTACAAAACTGTCACACACAAGAAGAAGGCTTAGGTCAGTCCCATGCAAGCTCCCTAACTGTCAGGCCAGAGTCCATGAGCTCACATGAGCTCAGGGCAGCTGTCTCTGTGGGTTCCCCTTTCACGATGTCTTCTTAAGGTCTAATTTTATTTTTTCTGTTTAGTTCTGAGCAATTAATAATTGCCAGCCAGGTTGTCTGTGTTACACTTCTCTCCCTTGTGCAGTACCCTTCAGGGAGTAGAGACGCAACCTAGCCTCTGCATACATTTGGCATCCTTGCCTCTGTGACCGGTAGCTCCTTGTAAAATCAGAAGCCTCGTCACTACATATGCCCAGGGTTAAGATAATCTGAGCTACCTATAATCTTCACTTCCCACCACTGTGTGTTAATGACCCAAGCTGATGCCTTTCAAGAGAAGAAAACCATTTTCTTCTAGCACAGACAGAAAGCTCCTGGATGCTTGTCGGGCATGTACACACTTCTGTGCATGTGCTGTAGTTTTCCTGCCTGCAGATATGCATAAGACAAATCTGGAAGTATCTTTTTTTTTCATAGGGCCCTGGGGAGACTTGACTCTCTTTCTACACTCTGGAGGAATTCTTTCCACAAAGCCACCTTACTGAGCATGGCTTCCTGAGGGTCTGCACACACCAGGGGACTCTGGGTGCAGAAAGGACACTGGAACACATAGAGACTCAGATTGTATCTATCAGGAAAGAATGAAGGAAATGAAGATGAGGAAGAGGAGGTGACAGTAAATAAATGACATTCTCCAGGGACCAGGTGCTTGGCTAATCGCCTACTGAATCTCTCTTCCTTTTCACGTGGGACAGACATTACTATCTGTTTCCATTCACAGATCGGGAATGATACTGTTTTTTAGAATAATCAAGTGCCTCCCCAAGGTCACTGATCTGGTGTCTACTCTGTTGCTCTGATAAAATGCCCTAACCAAAAAGCAACTTAAAGGAGGGAAGGGCTTATTTCACCTTACAAGTTAGAGCCCATCACTGACAGAAGCCAGGAAAGGAACCCAAGCAGAAACTTGAAGCAGAAGCCAATGTTACTGGCTGACTCACTCAGGGTCCAGCTTAGCTAGTTCTCTTAGTCAGCCAAGGACTGCCTGCCCGGGGAATGGCACCACCCACAGTGGACTTAACTCTCCTATCTTTTGCCAATTAACAATCAAGGAAACCCCTACAGACATTCCCACAGGCCAATCTGATATGAGAAACCCCTCAAACAAGACTCCCTTCTCAGATGACTCGAGGCTGTACTAAGTTGATAACTGAAGTTAAGTAGGGCAGTCACCCAGTCAAAAAAGGGCTAACTTCAGAACTCTGTCTCTCTGTCTCCCAGACTTTGATACAGCCGCCAGGCTCACAGCAGTTTCACATGAAGATTAAACAGAACGATCACCAAGCCAATCGCTTGAACAACAGAATAAACCAGTGAGGGTCCAGCATCCATAGTGTAGCAGAAACCAGAGGCCTCGAACCAGACCAATGACTCTGTTTTGTAATGAATGGTTGTAAGGAAGGATACATAGCCAAAGGGGTTTACTGTGTGGCTCACTGTGCCACACTACAGCTTCCATGACGAGACTTTCCCTTTTCTACTTTTTTCTCTTAAATTTTATTTTATTTTGGGGGCGGTTGTGGGGGCAGATATACAGGGACAGAGAAATGAGTGGGATTAAGGAACATGATGTGAAAGACACAATGAATAAATAAAGGGAAAGTTAAAAAAGAAAATGGGATAGACATTAATATGAAAGGAAGGATGTTAGGAATGCCCCTGAAGCTTTTGGAATAGATACTTGTAAGCAGAGGTTTCTGTGTCCCGTCCCATTTCTTAGCTGATTCTAAATAATCACTCAGAGCTTAATATTAATTACAAACTGCTTGGCCTATAGTTCAGGCTTATTACTAACTAGCTCTTGCATTCAAATTAACCCATTTCTATTCATCTATGTATCACAACATGCCCATGGCTTTTACTGATCTGCTGGCATGTTGTTTCTTGGGCAGCTGGCTCATGTCCCCTCAACTCTGCCCTTCTTTCTCCCTGTATTTAGTTTGGCCTTCTATGTTCTGCTTTGCTATGGGCAAAAGTAGCTTTTATTATCAACCGGTGAGAGCAACTTATATTTACAATGTACAGAAAGGTTATCCCACAACAATTTTTTTTAAAAAAATATGGCATTATTGTTTACTGGAAAGTTGATGACTATGAGATAAGAAAATCATATTTGAGGGAAAATACCTCAAGTTTCCGGTTTTTAAATTTTCTTTTGAGACAAGGTTTCCCTATGTAGCACTAGCTGTCTTGGAACTCACTATTTAGATCAGGCTGACCTCAAAGCACAGAGATCCACCTGCCTCTGCCTCCTGAGTGCTGGACTTAAGGTGTGCTCCACCACCAGGTCCTGGAGCTTGGTTTTATCTAACAATGACATGAATTTAGGATCCCTTTGGCTTGTAGGAGGCTCAGGAGGGTAGGCAGCTGGGTAGAAGACGCTCCAATTCAGGAACGGCTTTAGACCCTGAGAGACAAGTCTTGGCAGAGGAGTTCTGGACTTTGGAGACTGCCCCGGAGATTTGTTCACTGAAGCAGAATCTGAACGGAGGAGGAAGAGGTGAGACAGGGAGGCGCCCATAAAGGCCAAGTGCTGATGCTATGATAAATCAGCTGCTTGTGCTGAGACTTCCTGTCCTGAGGAGGTAGCACGCTTCTCTTCCAGCGCTTCTCCTTTATTGCATCTCTATCTCTGAATTTCACACAGAGCCCTTGAGGGTGACGTCAGAGACATCCATGGCTCTAGCTCAATGAGGTTCCAGAGCTGAGTCGTCTCCTTTTTCAAAAGCAAAGCCCCAGTAAAGATCTATTGATCAAAACAACACATGTCACTAGGCAATATGTGAAGATGAAGCGGGAAACAAAGCATTTTCTTGCCGATTGTCTTTTAAAAAGCCTGGTCTACATAAGCTGACTTCATTTGTGAAACTGGGCCACTACCTAAGGTCTAATGAATGAGCGGTAACTCCCTGCTTGCTGCAAAGGTTCAGTGTGTGCGTTTCTCCTGCGTGGATGCTTGCTTGCATTTACAGCCATCCAGCCCTCTGCATCAAGCAACGTGGATAAAGCGCTGAGCGACTCTGCACATCTGAGGAAGCTCTGTGGATTGCTTTGGCCATCTACCCAGCACCAAGGAGGGGGAGCTCTCTATGGAGTTGAGACTTGATACTGTTTGTTCTGCCCACCTACATCCAATTCTGCCACCCTTTGCCAGCTCTCCATTGCTGCTTATCTGACCTCCCCAAATACTGGTCTCCTTAATTCTTTACTTTGCATCCAGAATAATCTAAAAGTATAAGCTTGATACCTGTCGACTTTGTCCAGGCTTTAGCAGTATTATCCCAAATCACCATGTGGCCCTTTTCCCTGACTGGCTGCTGCTCCCCCACCCCATGGCAATTCTCCGAAGCCCTCATTGAACCACACTCACCGTTACCATTCATAGCTAATCTGTGATGGCGCCTGTTCTGAAAAGTGTCTCCTCTTTCTATGTCACCAGCTTGAATCAAAATGTCAAGCACGCAGTGTATTCTTCAAGTCTCCTGTTCCTTCATCAACTTGCCTATTAGTTCTCCACATAAGAATTCAGTCCAGGGCTACCCTATTCATGAGTGTATCTCTAAGGGGGGTAGACCTGTGTCTGGCCAAGAATTTGGTACAGTCATTGAAGGGCAGAGACTGGAAAGGAAAGAAAGAAAATAGAAAACAGAACACACCAAAAAAGAATAGATGAAGGAAGATGGTAAGGACAAAGGAAGATAGACAAGAGACTTCAGGAAAGAAGGAAGGGAGGGAGGGAGAAAGAGAAGAAAAGAGGAAGGGAGAATAAATTAAAGAGGAGGGGAAAGGGAGAAGAGAAAGAAAGAGAAGAGAAAGAGGAAGGTAGGAGAGAGGGAGAGGGGGAGGGAGGGAGGGAGGGACAGAGAGAGGGAGGGAGGGAGGGACAGAGCTAGGAGGGAAGACAGCCTTAGAATTTGATATACCAAGTTACCAAACAACGACCTCTACCACTTCCTAGCCATGAGGACCTGGGAAATAAAGTCACCTCTGCACTCAGATCTCTCATATTTAAGACTACAGCAATTACACTATTTGTGGGCCTCACATGAGGACTCCATGGAATAATACCTATTCAGTCTCTACGAAGGCTAATAGCCCATAAGAGTTGCTCCTTTTACACCTTGAGAGGTCACAACCATCGAGGCATTGTGTCAGATAAATTTACAGGCTTGGTATCCATGGCACCAGAGACCATCACTTCATTATCAGATGTGAGCAGTTAATGAAGCAGTAGCACTTGACCAGCTAGAGAGTGACTCTGACAGTGAACATCCTTCTTTGTGCTCAGCATCCGGTTCCTTTCAATCACATTGTTTCCATCCCTGAGCCAGCGCCCAGTGGACAGGGACCAGACTTCCACTGGTTATCCTGGAACTTCCCTCAGGCGCTTGGTTCTGATGAAAATGTGATCTAACCTCGGCCCATCCAGCATTCTATAGGAAAAGAGCTCCTTCTGTCCTCTTGGGATCCCTTTCTTCTCTGAACTCGAGTCTGAAAATATGAACAGCTAGGGAGAAAGAGAGAGTACCAAACAGGACTGAAAGAAAAACCAAAACTGGGCAGGCAGGCAGGTCTACTACAGGAAAAATCTAGAACTGCAGGGTCAGTGAGCCCCACACCCCTCCCCTTGGCAGTGCTGAGAAAGCTGGGTTTTCATCACTGGGACCTTGTAGTTGGCCATCTAGGTGCAGACCATAGCAAACTGTGACTAGATCTTCCTTGAACTCATAGAGTGGATCCTTCCGGATGTGGGGTTCCCCTCTGTATACTGTATACTACCACTGGTTAATAAAAAAGTTGCTTTGGCCTGTGTCAGGGCAGAATATAGGTAGGTGGGAAAATTAAATGAATGCAGGGAGAAAGAAGGCAGAGTCAGGCAGATGCCATGTACTGATGAAGGAGAAAGACACCAGATCCTTACTAGAAGGTCACAGTCTTGTGGTGATGCATGGATTAATAGAAATTGGTTAATTTAAGATATAAGCGCTAGCTAGGAATTATGCCTAAGTCATTGGCCAAACATTGTTATAATTAATATAATTTTTGTGTGATTTTCTGGATTCAAGTGGCTGGAAAATCAAAGTGCAAATCACTTACAAATCTAAATATTTTCACTAACTGTTCAGCCCCAAATATACACAAGGGTGATTTCCTTAAAAGATTCCCATACTATGCATGTAATTTCCTTTCAAATACACAGGATATTTCATCACCCTAATGCCTGGAAGGTATACCTGCCTTAATGTGATGCTGGCTAAGTCAGAGATAGAAGGAGCTTCTCTAGTAGTGGTCTACTCTCTCCACCCCAGATCTCCTCTCCAGATTCACGCGGTTGGTATCCTGTTGCTCATTCTAGAGTCCCTACTTGAACTGGCATTTTTCGGCCTCACAGTTTCACATCAGCCCTTGTCCTTCAGTAGCGATGAAGGAAGAAGAAGAAAATGCAAGCAGTGGAACAGATAGCACCGCAGAGGGGGAAGTGAAAACAGAAACAGGATTAAACAAGCGCACAGCTATGGCTAACTATTTTATTTTAACATTACTCAATTTCCATCCTGATTCCTAATACTTTCATCAACCTCTGCTGGAAAGACTAAAGGGGAAAATGGTCTCTATTCCAAATATTTTTTTGCCTTTTTTAGCTCAGGTATTACATTACCAAACCAAATATAATTTACTAATTTCTCAACATCAAGTTTATGGTACAGATGGTAATTAGTTTTTCTAACAGTATGTTTAAATACAAAATGGACAGAAAGACCACTGTAATATAATATACACGTTTGCATATGTACATATGCACACACACACACATATTAAGAGTGGCTTTAAGAATCAGACAAGTACTGCATGTTCACTGTAGAAGAGCAGATACAACGCCAGTGGGGTGGCTCCACTGGTGAAGTGCTTGCTGCACAGCGTTTCAGGTCATGGCATCCTACATGCAGAGCAGAGCACAGTGGTGCATTCTTGGGCTCCTAGCACTAGGGAACAAAGGGCACAAGTAGCCCTAGAGTTTGCTGGCTGGCTAGTCTAGCCAAGTCCCTAAACTCTAGCCTCAGTGAGAGACCCTTCTCAAAAACTAAGGTAGAGAGCAACTGAAGAAAACACTCAAACACACACACACACACACACACACACACACACACACACACACACTATCACCACCATCACCACTATACATACACAGACACACACACACTACCACCACCACACACATAGACACATCATCACACACACACCCCACTATCATCACCCACACACACACCACCACCACCACACACACACCAACAACAGCAACAATCAAACATACACACACACACACACACCACCACCACCACCACCACCAATAACAACAACAGCAACAATCAAACACACACACTCACACACACCACCACCACCACCACACACACACACACACATAAAGCAGATTGAAGGAAAAGAGAGAAACCATATTTAAAACCATCTATGTTGCTAATATCCATGGTTGATCTTAATTAACACGAGAAATAATATCATGATGTTTAAGTTATTTCAACACATAAAAATTTACTTACTGAACTCCTAATGTTGGTTACCTAGGCTGGTTCTGTCCTGTCACTAACATGAAGGACACTGTAATAACCCTTCCCTTAAGTTGTTATATATAGGCTCCATCTCTCAAGAACTTGAATTATTGGCTAAAAGGCACTGTGTGTTTTAGTCCAAATGCTCTCAGGTAAACTGTACCACTAAAATCCCCTCTCTTTGATGTTTGCTTCACTGCTCCCAAGCCAGCAATGTATCATCTTTTTAAAAAAGACATCTTCCAGTCACATCGAAATACGGATTAGCTGAATGGGCCTTCCTTGTGTTAAAGGAGTTAAAGACAGGGAATGGAACCTTGGGCGTTGTTGAGGGGCTGGCTAGCTCTGCGCAGGCCTGCAGAGAATACAGCCCTGCTCTCCCCATCCCAGAGCAGCAGCAGGGGAGTCGTGGAAGGGAGGAGACTGATGACAAAAGGTCAGATTTGTCAAACAAGTCTCAGATGAAATGATCTGGGGTTCTGCTCTGGTCATGAAACCCTGCCTAGACGAAAGACAAGCCTGCATAAATTATCCACTTGATGGAAGACATTTTTGGGGATGCTGGAAAATGTGGATTATTAATGGGCAGAGCAGAACAATTCTCACATTACATATAGCTTAGACTATCAGCAGGGGGAAAGCCCTAGACAGTTTGCTCGTTATAACATTCTAATATTTCTCACAAGAAGAAGTCACTTCTCGGCAAGCTTGAACTCTGCATTGTATTGGAAAAGTAAGGTTCCAATTAAAACCGCCATTCTTCAGCCTTCTTTGGGTGGTCATCCTGCTGAAAGCCATCTGAATTGCAGTTCTGACAACGTGGGGGAGCAGCAGGTCTGCTGGTTCTCACGGGGACACAGGTTGGCAAAACCAACTAGGAATGTGGCAAACTCCAGATAAAACTTCCGCTGAGATGGGCTGGTGTTTTCTCTAATCCACGTGGCCAGCCGTGGCTTGGCGGCATGCAAACACGAGGTAGCAGGACTGATTAAGGCAGGGGAGTGCTCTTCTGCAACTTTTCTTCTAGAAAGATCTGCAGAGGATGTGAACCCACCCGGACCTCCCCCTGAACTCCCACCCTCCCGGTGTCGCTTTTCAACATTGTGACGGCATCCAGTCCGGGGCTCTGCTGGTTTTAATTAAAACTTAATTTGCAAAAATGTTTCATAATTTATGCATGTCATGTAATTCCTCTGAGAAGATGAACGTGGAGCCAACTCAGAGCCATATAAGGAGACAGTTGCAAGGCGGTGAGGGGAGGGACGGAGTATAGGAAGAGAAGCACCAAGAGCGGTGGGGCAGAGAAAGGCATTGACAATTTCTTTCAGCCTCCTGTCACCGATATCTGGAGCCACTTGGGGGGACAGGGGCTTTGCTGCCCGAGAGCCAAGAGCTTATTTGGCAAGTCATGGCTCTGAAGAGCCAGCGGGGTCAGCGATGGCTCGAATGACCCTAAAAGGAAAATCTCACAAGGAAGTGAGGTGACAATGAACTTAAAACCCTCCAGAGTAGATGAGTGAGTCCCCGACCTCCCTAGAAAATGAGGCATACAAAATCTTCTCAGAAGAAAATTAATGAAAACTCAAGATTCTGTTATGACATGATTACTCTGTCCAATAGATGTCTTCAGAGGGGATTCTGCAGAGACCTGACAAACTGTTGGACCTCAGAGAAATCCATAGCATAACTCAACTAGAAACAGTGAACCCTGAAGAAAGATGACCAGGGTCTCGAGTCACCTTCCCCACGTGCAATGAGAACAGGCACCATTTGCCATAGAAAACAAAAATGAAAGGGAACAGCCAAGAAGAAGTAAAATCAAGCTATATACAAGAAAGAATGGGTCAAAAATCAAGGCTATATATTTAAGCAAAAACATAGTACTATAGATCTCATACACAAAAACAAGCTAATAGAATCAAGTTCAATTGCTGGCATTTCCACTATGATGTGACCCCTTTTAGAAATCTCATCTTTGGATGGAGAGAGATGGCTCTACAGTTAAGAACAGTGGATGTTCTCCCAGAGGACCCAGACTCATTTCCAGGACCCACATGCTGGCTCACAACCATCTGTAAACTCCAGTCCCAAATTATCTGGCACGTTCTTCAGGCCTCCCAGGGCACTTCACGTATGTGGTGCACAGACACATATGCAAACAAAACAGCCATGCACATAAAACATAAAAGTAGCAGAAAGCAATCTCACTTTCCATAAAATCCACACACGAAAATGCAAGACTTACAGGAAAAATAGGTTCTTAATGGATAACTCCTAAGCAACTTTCCAACACTACTCAAGACCCATAATGACCTTAATAATATGTCAACATAATTGAAAATACACGTTAAACTCCCGATTTAAGCTTTATATGACTGGGCTAGTGAGATGGCTCAGTGGGAAGAGGCACTTGCCCATGCTGAGCTGATGGCTTCAGATTAAAGCCCAGGTCCCACAGGTGACAAGTGAGAACTCATTCAAGAGTCACCATCTGAACCCCACACACATGAGTAGCGCACACATGCACACCTACACATGCTCACACAAGCTCTTTTCTGCATATTACAGAAACTTTTTTATATTGTTTTTGCCTTGGCCTATCAGTGACTATATTTTATACTAAAGTCATGTTTTTCCCAGCACCAGCTTTCCTTGGGCCTGTAGAAAGTCTCTGGTAAAAAGACTGGCTTGTGTTGACTAATAGCAAAACTTTCAAACGCAGTCTCTGTACCCTAAGGCAGGCCAGTCGCTTCTGGCTCTGAATCAGTCCTGAAATTCCCCAGATGGCTGGAGGGTGACAGTGTTGCCATCTGCAGTCTACAAGTGGTAAGACGGAGTGACCCCAACACATTATTTTGACCTGGTAGCACAATCAAGTTTAAAAAAAAAAAATCTAACCAGTTTTCCCTCAAAATAACTTTAGTCACCTATTAACAGACAAGGAAGGGAACTCGGTGTGCAGATGATTCTGAAATCATCTGCTTGCCCAAGGACTGGAAGAGACCTGTGTGCTCCGCACCAGCCTGCCGACAGGAGACTCCACTACCGCAGGTTGATTTGGGTCATGTCTGGGCAGGGAAGCCTGTTAACATGCTGGGACTGCTGAGACTCTCACGCTGCATTTCCCCCACCCTGTAAGCCTGGGGTTTGGCAGTCCTCAAAGCACGCTTTGCCAAACACATGTTCCTATAATTTGAAATCTGTGTGTCTTTTCAGTGGAATTTTCTTCTGATGGTCTTGATTAATTTACAATTAAATCGTGAATCAGAATAACTTTTATCAAATGTCTGGGTCTCCTAATGCCCTCTTACCATTCTGCAGGAGGTCGTCTTACTTGAGAAGGTAACGCCTTATCAGTGGCACTTGGGCACAAACCTCAAAGAGGCAGATATGCTTCTGAGTTTCCACCTGAGAACTACAGGGATCCAAAGGCAAAAACCTGAACAGCAACTGCTCTCATTAAAAACATACGTATGTGTGCATTAGGTACAATGCAGGCATCATCGTTTGACCGAGCTACCTAAACTCAATGAAGTTTCCTATCCTGAATCTGGATAAACCAGCTACTTTAATAATCTTTTGTCTCTAGGTTTCTGGTTAGGGTCACAGCAGAGCACGTAACAGTAGATAAACCAAGCTTGATACAACTACAAAGCTGAACGGAGCACAAGACACAGATGTTAATCAAGAACACAGGCTCCACTTCTAAGACGAGGCGAGACAATCTCTAGTCTTCTGCTTAGTTTTGTTTTTACAGGAACTACTGACAAGAGTTAGAGGATGGAGCCTCAAAAGCAGAGCTCGGCTGGCTGAGCATCCCTGGCTCAGAGGTCACTGGAGCTGTAAGACTAGGTTTGCAATGGAGGGCAGCGAAGAAGAGAGCTATGCAGCAATCTAGAAAGAGGGCTTCATCGTTGACTTAACAAAACAAGATGAGCAGGTCTAACATGGGCTCCGCTGGACAAAGCATGGGGCTGAGGGTCAGGGAGGAGGCACAGGCTGGAAAGAAATCAGCACCACTGGACTTTCAGTAAAGCTCTGGATTCTTGAGTTTCAACCTACAAGAGCATAAAACTTGCTTATTTGCCTGAGATTAACACTAGGAACCTAGGAAACTATGTGGTTTGTTCTGTAGCTAAATTAGTTCTAGAGTGACTGAGTCACCCTATTTACCCAATCAATGATACTTTGCTACATTAAGTGACTGTCAGATTAAAAAAAAAACACCTTAGCACTTCTTAAGGAAAGTCAAAATTAATGTTTTCAAAAGCATAATACACTTTCATTTTATCTGTAGCTGCTAAATATTACTGGGTCTAGAGACAGGAAACTATGACTCTTCAGGGAATAAATAATCTGATTAATATTTAGGAGTAAAGTAAAAAATGATGGAACTATCAAACATAGGATTGAAAATAGCAATGCAAACTATCAAAAATTTAAAGGAAAACATGAGTACAATGAATAAGGAAATAAATTAAGACACAATAAAATTCTAAGGGAAATGAGACCTCTAAAATTAAGAGATACATGACTTAAAAATTTTACTTATTTAGTTTGATTTTGTATATGTGTATATGATGCATGTGTGAATGTATGCATGTATGTGCATGTGGGAGGGTTGTTCATGTATGTGAGTGCAGGCATTCACACACCTCCGCCTGGAAGACTACTTCGGTCCTTGTCATTTACCTCGTCTAGGGCAGGGGAGCTTGTTTTTGCAACTAAGCACACAAGTTTTGCTGGATGGTGAGATTCCAGGTGTTCTCCTGTCTCCACTTTCCATCTACCATAGAGTGCTGGAATTACAGATGTGTGCTACTGTGCCCAGCTCTTATATGATGCTTGGGGATTTAAACTTGGATCTTCATGCTTGCATAAGAAGCATTTTATTGAGCTACCTCCCCAGTCCTTACCCTTTTGAAAGTCAGTGTATGGATGTGAAAGATCACATACTGCATAAGGAATAATAATAAATCTGTGATTAACTTGCATACGCAGGAGCAGAAGCAGTACCCACTGAAGCCAAGAGAAAAGAAGGTTCACCGAACACGACCTATGATAACCAGAAGGGTAATGTGAGCCAGATGGGCAGGTGAATTGTCCAAACAGCTTCGAGCAAGGGTGGTATGGATGAAATGCCTTAGTAAATAATAGATCTCTAGATGGTTAATACACCAATACTAAACCAATACCAAAACCTCAATTAACCTCAAGCAAAAGAAACAAAATAATACCAAGGTATAATAACATTGCTGAAAGCAAATACTAACTACAGAATCTTACAAGCAGTGAACACAAGAACAACAACACAAAAAGCCAACTTACAGGATCAAGGTTAAGAATGATGGCTGACTTTTCACCAAAAGTAATGGAGGCCAAATAAAAATAGAATAATTTCTTTAAATACTTTAAAAAATACAGAAACCTAGAAGTCTACAGTGAAAATATCCCTCCACAGAAAGGCAAATTTAAAATGTTTCCAGACCAAAAAAAAAAAAATTTGTGAGAAAAGTCACTGCCAGTCAACCTGTTCTGTAGGGTAAAGTAAAATATCTCGCTGGAAAAAAAAAAAAAAAAAACAGTTCCAAATAGAATGTTAAATCTCTACAAGGAGTGAATGGCACTAGAAGGGAAAAGGTTTGTGTAAATAGGGTTTTGTCTCCGTTTAAGTTAACTGCTTTAAGAAAAATTAAAACAATGCATTGTAGGATTTATGTGGGAGCAAACGGCAAGATAATGAGGCAGGTGACACAAGCGGGTGGCAGGTGACCTGCTGTCATCTGCATTGACTGTAAGAAAGTACACCGTGAGGGCTTAGATACACAAATAACCAACAACGGAGAAACCACTCAGAGAATACGGCACAGAAGGAGCTAAGCTGAATAAAACTCACTTCCAGAGAGGACAGAAGCTGGCATGGTGAGCAGTGCCTGTAAACCCAGCACTCCAAGAATCTGAAGTTTAAGGCCAGCTGGACCACCCGTGACCTCACTTGGAACACATCAATAAAAAGGAAGAATAACAAAGGCAGAAAGAAAAGAGCAGAACACCTAAGTGTACAAATATATGCTTATGTGTTGCTCTTTGTATTTCTACATGCCTTCTTTTTATATATAAGTTATTTCTAGTTATAAGTAATGCATGCAGAGTTATAACACAATAAGGTTAAATATAACAGCATATTATATAATATGCATATGTTTATATATGATAATTTATGTATATATTTGTTCTATTATATAATTTTAAATAGTTAAAAATTCATCATATATTTATATGTTACATATAAGTAGCAACAAACTTTTGTAATATTTATTCATATTTGAACATAGATCTTGAACACCATAATGAATATAAGAAAAACAAAAGAATATATGTAATATTTAAAAACTCATACCACATCATAACTTAACCCTAAATAATATAATAGCACTAAATATAGAATGATTATAAAATAATATTGTAGTAGAGATATTAGACTGAATAAAAAGAAAAGGGAGATTCAAATATATTAGTTAATAAAAAGGTCTTTTGAATAAAAAGATGTAGAGGCTAAAGGTAAAAACATAGAAAATGCTTCCCACAGTAGAATAATCAATAACAAAATTGGAATGATTACATACTAGAATAAATCACAGTGGAAACTTTATGACAAAGAATATTGCCAGAGATAAGCAGAACTATTTCATAATGACAGAGGGTTTATTATTCAAGAGGACATAATAATTGTTAATCCTTATGTATGCTCCTAACATGACATCTATATGTACATGTATTATGTAAAATATAAAAATTGTCAGAATGTAAACATCTGGACCTTTAATGATGTCGTCCAACTCCTCTCAGTAACTAGGGAAAACAGCCATTCAGAGAACCAGTGGAGTCATAAACGACCTGAATACTATGAACCAATATTTATCTAATTGGGATTTACAAAACAAAATACAGGCTAATTATAAAATGTACATTCTAAGTACATAGGAAATTGTCCCCAGGTAATTCCATATGTGGCACAATACATCATAATAAATAAATTAATAATGACTGAAGTCACACACCATGTATTCTTTGAACACGGGGCAAGATAGAATCAGTGATGATCACAAACCCAGTAATGCCCAAATACACCTGAAAAGTGACAAATGCCTAAAGAACTTAATAGCTGTAAGACACGCTAGCTGGAGCAGTGTTCAGAAAGAAAGCAGAGCTGGGGTTGGGGTGTGACAGTGGGGCAGGGGTGTGGCGTGGCGGGTGTGGTCCACAACAGCACAGAAGTCTCCATCACAACAGTCTGTGTATCTCAGTAGGGCTAGAAAAGACACCAAGGTGAATACAAAATGAGCAGAGAGTGAGAAAGGACAAGAAGAAAAAAATGAATGCCATTGGAAACGGCCAAACAATGGAGTAAAACCTAGAAGCACCAAACGCTAGTTCTTTGAAAATATCAATAAAATTGAAACATAGAATTGATTCCACAAATTTCCCATATCAGGAATGAGAGAAGTCATCACTATAAATTTTAAAATATTCAAGAGACTAACGAAAGGCTATTATGAACATCTTCATGCCAATACATTCAGCAACTTAGAAGAAATGGGAAAGTTCTTTAAGATGCAAATCAGCAAAGTTGACACAAGAAACATAAAATCTAAATAGCCTATACCTCTAAAAGAAATAAATTTCCCACAAAGAAAACTCCAGGCTCAAATCGTTTCATTAGTAAATTCTAACAAATATTCCCAAAGTACAGCAATCTCACAAAAACTTGTTTTTAAAAGATACTTATTTTCTTAGACTGATATACAAAAATCTGACCATATATAAGAAGTAAGACACAGACTTACATCCTTTTTAAGAATACAAGCAAAAATCCTTAGTAAAAACGTAACCAAACCAAATCCAGTGGTGTAGTAAAAGAAAAAAAAAATGTGATGCTCAACCCTGTTAATTGCAGGAATGTGGGGTTACTGTAGTCTTGTGGTTGGCATCAGTTGTTATAATTTGCCATGCATGCTGGCTGTGCAGATGGCAGTGCCCCTTTAGTGGTTCAGTGAGGACTGTTAGACACATAGCACAGGGGGTTTTGATTCTCTGGCCTTAAAACTGGGAAGACTTTGGTGAACGCCTCAATCTAGACAGCATGACTAAAGTGGCGCCATATGGATTCCCAGGACAAAGGAGTAAAATGTCACACACTCTGCTTCATTCATAACACCAGGAGCTTTCTTGTGAGGAAGCTGTCAGAACCCATGAAGTGACCACATGGAAGGACGAAAAAGGTGTGGCCAGGATAGGGGCTTCCTTCACATGTCATATGAGGTCCTAGTCAACAGTCAGGACCAAACACCAGTCGTGGAAGTAAAGATGTTTCTAGGTGATACTAGTACCCAAACACCAAGTCATCCAAGCCTTTGAGTGTTTCCAACAAAGGCCACAATTACAGACTACAGGCAAGCTCTGCCCACTCTGAATGCCCACAGCAGCTTTGGAACAGGCACTAAAATGGGCATTTCACACCACTGAGTTTTGTCGTGACAGTGAGTACCAAGCAGTACCAGCAGTCAAAAGCATATGTCATCATGGATGACAATATAACCCGTGAGGCCGACTTATGAATGTGGTGGGGCGACAAGAAGCAGCTCTCTCTGCAAAGTCACGGCACAGCACAGTCCCAAAAGTGGCAGTTCTCACCAGAGTTACAGCTTAGAGCTCTAGGACGAGTTGGTCACATCATTACCAAGAGTGATCATGGTTCTTAACTGACCTTTGGTTACTCGGTTGTTTTTAGAAGACTCTTGAAGTCAAGGTTTAACATGCCGTGGTCAGGGTATCCTAAAGAGTACCTTCATTTATAAAGCTCAAGTAGTTCATAAATTTAGGGCACTTACACAAAGCTGATTGAAGCAGCCTTAAAGACTGCTCGTCAAACAGCTACAAGGACACAGAAAGCAGTGGCGTAAAACCACTCATCTCTGCTTCCACCTTCACTTCAAGAGCGATCTCAGACGGTACACTGTGTCTTTTATTTCCTCCCTAGAAACCTTGGTGACTCAGGATGGCTGAGATGGGTTGGCTTTTCCTATTGTCTACGTTCCCCTCCACACGCAGACTCCAGGCTTGCCCGACCCTTTGTAAACACCAATCAGTTCATTTTCTGAAGGAGGACATGTCTTCTAGCACCAGATTATGGAATATCCACAAGAGGAAAGCGACAGGGCTTGCTCGGATTCACTGGTTGCTCTGTCTGGAGAGACTAGCATAGAATAGCTGTATTTTACTTGAATAGACTTCTTTCAGCAATGGACCCGTGATTGCTCGCCAAGGCTAATGCCATGACTTTCTCTCAGACATTTTAGCTGGACGTAGGATGAATCCATCTCCTCTTTAATCAAAAGATAAATACATGTCTCCCCAAACCTGCATTCTCCATCCTGCTGATGACAAAACTAGTTCAGGAGGAGATGAGAAGGGTAAGGAGGTCTGAGTGCCTGCATCCAGTTGTTAGCTAGAACCATAAGGCATGAAAAAAGATGAGCAGACATTTGTGGCTGTTGGTGACAGTTGTGACACCGAAGGAGAAGCATTTCTTAGCTAAGATTAGAGTCACACAGAGGAAAACAGGGAAGAGAAGATGAAGGGCAGAATTCTGACATCCTTTGGGTGCTTTGATCCAGCCACACCTGAAGATAAACTGATATTCTGATGTCCCAGTGGGATGAATCAGCATATTCTTAACCACGTACATCTGCTATAGCTGAACTCCTTTCATCACCAAGGACAGCTAAGATACTAAGGCAAGCAATGCTGAGCTATCTATTCCGGCAGCTCCTGACTGCTCTGTGAAGTCAAAGAATTTTATGTGCCCTCGGTCAACTGAAGAAACTATATGTGTCCTTGGGTCTGAACCCATAGATCACTGCATATGAGAGGCTAAGACAGAGCCCTCTCATATGCTGGCTTGGTCTGATTTCATTGCCATTTCTTTGACAACTACTCTGTTTAAAAAAGAAAAAGAGAGAAGAAAACAGGTTTATCTGGTTTATAATCTCAGGACCATTATTCCTGGGAAAGGCAATACCACATCTGGAGTCCAGAGCAGAGATAAACAAATGCAACCACGATACCTGCTTGCTTGCATTCAGCAAGCCCCCTCCACTCTTAGACAAGCCTAAACTCTAGGCCCAGATAACGGTGCCTGACATCCATGGGTAGATCAATTAGAAAGCAAGACAAACCCTCCCAGACATGCACAAAGGTCAACTTGATCTAGGCAAGTCCTAGACTGAAACTCTTTTCCTGGACTGTAATCTATTCTATCCAGTTAACATTTAAAATTAACCAGCACATGGCCCCTCAGGGCAAAACTGTGTGCCTGTCACGATCTGGGAAAACACCAGAGTATGTCACAAATATGTCCACTTTGTGCACGTGGGCTTCTGGAAAAAAGCCTCTGTAGCAAGATGGCCACACCACCTACAGAAGTGCCACCATCACCATTGTGAGCATGAGGGCTAAGGGTTACCTTCCACTCTTCAGAAATAATGGATTGCTTTATTAACATATATCTCTTTAAAATTAAAGAGTGAAGGCCAAATATGGCTACTTTTGAGACAAGTTAATTAACTCTAGTCTGTCTCAATGTGATTTCCCTCTATTGTCAAACAGAAAAAAAGAAAATTCAAGCAGCAGATAATGTCCTTTTAATTAAATAAACCAATAGCTTTCTCATTCTAATGAACCAAAAGTGTTTGCAGAAAAGATTTTATTTAAATTATCCAGAGCGATTACTTTAAATGCACAGTTTGGTTAAAAGCTACAGTCATAAATAATTAATTTTTCATTTTTAAAAGAATTATGCAAATTTAAACTATGAAGCCAAAAGTAGAAAGCAGCTCACCACACGTGAACTAAGCTTATATTTCTCGCCCTTGCTCCTCCGTCTCCACAGTTCTTTCTCTGCTGGGCCCTGAGTGAAAGGCACAGCTAACCACTGAGCATGCTCTGAGCTAGGGAGGTAAACCTGCCAACTGAAGATACAACCTCTGACCTCTGAGCGGGGAGAAAGAATGTGGCCTAGGTGATGACTGCTCACCCTCCATTTTCAGACAGTGACATGTGCATGCAGCTAAGAGACTCTTGATGCTGAGGGAGCTGCAGAATTGATTGATCATGGCACATTCCCAAAGTAAGGGTTACCCATATCCTACCCACAGCAGAAAGTTCAGTGGAAATACAAGGAAAGGTCAGGCACTCTTTGGGTAGCCCTAGGCTGGGTGACTGATTAACAGTGTTGGGAGACACCACAAAGCCAAGTATTTTTGATTGAGGGATGGTGGCTATTTGGGGGTTGACTCAGCCATCGATTCCACAATCTTTCACCCACGCTCACACACTTAACACCTAACAAGAGACATACACTTAACATAGCATGGGAAAAAAGCCCCTTTAGACAATGGGCTGGGGTTGGAAGTCTTCAGAAGGCAGAGGCAAGTGCCAGCTCAGTTCACTGTGGCCCCCAGAGGTGGGGCTCACGGTGTGAGCACCAGTAGATTTGAGGGAGAGCAATTGAGAATTGTCTGCTTCTCTTTAAATGCTGGGGATCCTGAGCCTCAGAGGAGAGGTGCTCAGGCTGACCAAAATTTGGGGGAGATCAAAATTCTATTAGGGAGGGTAGCAGGTGAAGAGGGCAGAGGAAAAAATGTCAAAATCCCCAAATGTCCCCAGCTTAAACAGACACTGCTTGGAGGCACCCATAAGGTTATTATAAGGTTATTATAAGGTTATTATAAGGTTATTATAAGGTATCAAAGTACCTTAAAGCTGAGTACTTTCAGGGCTCTTCTTGCCTACATCCTCACCAACATTTCTTTTTATTTTCTTCATGGTGAAGCCCATTCTCACTGGGCTAAGATCCAATCTTAAAGTTGTTTACATTTGCTTTTCCCTGGTGGCTTGGAATATTGAACAGTTTTCAAAGTGTTTATTGTTCAACTGTATCTCTATTTTTGAGAAGTGTCTGTGCATTTCACTAGCCTGTTTATGAATGGGAACTTGCTGTGGGAGAATTGTCTGTATTCTGTCAATCATATTTTAATAAAATGCTGATTGGCCAGGCAGGCAGTATAGGCGGGAAAACCAGACAGGAAGTAGAGGTGATGCAATGAGAACAGGAGAATTCTGGGAAGCAGAGAGGTTCCTCTGCCACTCCTGCGCAGACCACCGAAGAGGCAACATGTAAGCTGTCACACTGAGAAAGGTACTGAGCCCATGTGGTTAACATAGATAAGGATAATGGGGTAATATATGTTATAAGAGTTAACAAGAAGCCTGACCTAATGGGCCAATCAGTTTATAACCTTATGGAGTCCTGTGTGTGATTTTTCCTTGGGACTTGCCAGCTGTGGGGTACCGGGCAGGAATAGATACCCCAACAAGCCGGCCCCTCATACTACAGGAACTAGAAAGGAGACCATGAGAAGTGGGACATGGGTCTGAAGGTTGGGGAGGGCAATAGGACACACCCAGTCATGTCAAAACAGAAAGGCTACGGAGTGGGGCCGGGTGTCAGGGCAAGGAGATGGGGGATAAGGTCGGATGGGAACCAACAGAAGTCAATTTTGTTTGAGAATATCATAAGGGAACTTAATACTTCATATGCTAATTACAAAAAAGTAAATCTAGCCTGACAGTGAGCACCTCAGATGGTGCAGCATGCTGTGAACAGAGCTATGGTCTTCCTCTACCCTTACCTTATACCAACCTTCTCAAGCACTGACAGAACCAACATGGGTCCTGCCAGCTTTCCATCTGACATGGATGATGAACAACCAACAGATGCTGAACCATCACCTACAGTAACAACAGGCACCTATGACTGCCACAGAGGCAACAGGTAACATGGAAGAAGGTGGGTCCCTGAGAGAAGACACTGATACATCCGTTATCCTGAATACAGTCTGGACAGACATGGTCTCCCAAGATCCCTCTTTCATATATGACTAAATGGAAGCACAGATGCATTAAGGAAGCTATCCCAAGTCATACAGTGAACATTTAAACCCCACACATCCTGTCCTGTGTTCTTAACTAGCACAGACCATCTGTGCCATCTCCCTAAGAGACACAGACACCAGAGCAGGCCAAAAAGAAAAGCCACACCTCTCATTGTGTGGGACATCTACTTGGATCTCCAACACCTCCATTTTGTAACTCTTCTGAGGACAGAGTCTGGTCTCAGGACAGAGAAGAATGGCTTTAGCCCCTGAGTCAGCCTGGACTGCCAACCTGGATGCTTATACGTAAGCCCTGCTCGGATGAGTCATGCTGCCTCCCTGATACGACCATAATCCATGTCGGCTTTCGAGGGGCTTTGGAGGAGGCTTTGGCAGTGCAGGCAGTTGAAGGAGTAACATGAAGTGAATCCGAGGCACAGATTCAATCCCAAACAGCTATGGGCTCCATGATGACAGCAGGGAGAAAACTCAGCAAAATAGTGCGATCTGGGCCCAAACTGCCCAGATTTTCCTAGCTTCCTTGGAGAATATGAAATAGCTCTCTGGTTCTATTTTTAAACAATGTTTATGTTCTAAGATGCAAAAGATCATTTTTATTTGTTTTAAGTAAATGATTTGAATGGACAGTTGGGCAAGTATTCAACTCTATTCAATAGTTCGGCTTTATTGTCAGCAAACACCAGCAGCAATAGCACCTATCTTATAAATGCTATTTATTTATACCTAATGATTGTTGACAGAGGTTTCTGTCCCTTCCAGTCCTGCAGCCATTCAGTTCCAAAGAAACACACAGAGGCATACATTAATTATAAACTGGTTGGCTTATTAGCTCAGCCTTCTTATTAACCCTTATCTCTTATTTTAACCCATAATTCTTGTTTGTGTTAGCCATGTGGCTTAGTACCTTTTATCAGTGAGGCATCTTGCTTCTTCTGTGTTTGGTGATAACTGCAGACTGAGCCTTTCCTCTTCCCACAATTTCCCTATTCTGGTTGCCTTGCCTATACTTCCTGCCTGACTACTGGCTAATCAGCATTTTATTAAACCAGTACAAGTGACAAATCTTTATAGGATACAAGACCATTGTCCCACAGCAAATGATAGATTTAATTTTATATTTAAATATAATTTTTGTGTGTTTTGATTTTTGACACAGGGTCTTATTATGTATCACAGGGTGGCCCTGATGTCTACATAGACCTGGAATTTTTGCCCCTCTTGTCTCAGCCTCACCAGTGGCGGGATTACAGGGTGCATTGCCATGTCTGGTAACTAAATAGAATTTAATTTTTATATTTATTTATAAATATATTTTTGATATATCTCTTGGACCCATGTCTGGACAAGAGTAAGTATCTGATATATGTAGCTGCAATGTTTACTCTCGTTTTTGTTGCTCAAGCAGCAATACATAAATGCAGGAATAGGCTTTTTTCTTATTTAATAATTTAACTCTTGTTAATCTCAACTAGATGTTGAGAATTTGAGAAGCCCCTCAGAGCTAACTGGCTGTGACTGCTGTCTGTGAGAACATTTAGTCCTTCTGCCCTGGGTCGTTACTACGATGACGTGGCTTTCTGGCTATTAATAGTACCCACAATTTCACTTTCCCTGCATATGCTTATCCATAGAGGACCAGATCAAGTTATAGACGGAAAGTAGGGCCCAGAAAGAAGAGCTGATTTACTGAGGGCCCAAGCTGAATAAAGTAAAGGAAAACTCTGTTCCCCAGTGTCCATCCAGCTGTGCGGCTCCTCTGTCCTCCCGAGAAGCACTGTGGAGAAAGGTCAGTTCTCTGCATCATCAAGATTCCCACTTTGGGGAACTTAAAAATGATTTGGAAGACATCCCTGCTCATTAATAAGGAAATTTATGTAAATCCAGTAACCATGATCCTCAAATATGCCTCTTTGGCATGAGAACTATTTTGAACTGAAGACGGCTGAGAAGCAGTAGGTGAAGAAGGAATCCCGTGCCCTCCCACTCCTGCCTGAAATCAGAGCATAAGCTTCATGCTGTGCAGACTTCTTCCCGCCACTTCTACAGCAGGACAGTCCTTACAAAGGAGAGAGTACAAACTTGTGTCCACACAGAAACCCTGACACCAGTGTCCTCCGTGCTCAGCTCTAAGTATGAATCACCCCCAAAAGCCCAGATCACTTGTTTTTTTTAAATATTGTTACTTCTCCATGTTGAATTGTCCTTTGTTAAAACAGTATATAGGTCTCCAAGCCAAAAGATTGAGGGGAGGGAATGCTTCAGTTATTACCCATGAAACATTTATATACCTATAAAAGAATTCTCTATTACTCTTATACATCTAACTCATATGCCTTAGTGAGTATAAAGAGATTATGGAACATATGGAAGGGTTCTTTTCTAACCTTTCTCTGATATAAACCAGTTTCATACATAGAAATAAACTATGTTTATGGCCTAAATTTTTAAGAGAAAAATTAAAATCCTGTAGTGAGATATATTGTTCTTAAGGACAGGGTAAAGGCGAACCACAAAAAAATCCACTTTGCTCAATATGTCTTAATACTATCTAACATCATAGGCTGATTTCAAAAACTAAAAGCTTGGGGCTGGAGAGAGGTCCTCTTCCAGACGGCCCAGGTCCCAGCACCCACATGGCAGCTCATAGCATCTGACTCCACCTCCAGGAGATGACCATAACCTGTTCTGGTCCCCACCAGGGCCAGGTATACAAATGGGGTACTGACATTTATACAGGAAAAAAAACCACGCATACACCCAAAGTAATAATTAAGTAAAACTTTAAGAAAATCCTTCATAGTGACTTAGATTAATGCATGAAAAAACGAATTTGTAAATAGATGACTTGATCGGATAAGGTGAGTGAGCTCACCAGAGGCAGACTGTATTATTACCTTGTTGGCTTGTTACCCAAAACTAACTTAAAGCAACTGTTTCAGAGTTCAATCGCCTTGAAACTCAAAGCAACTGTCATTACGTGTGCAGTGAGAGGGGCATGCTAAAAAATGTGTGCACAGAGAAACACCCACGGAAGGAGACAAGTTTTGAAACTTGTGAGGATGGCAACTTTGGGTTGTTTTCATCTTTCTTTTGTTGCTAACAGAAATTAATGAGTACCAACCACAGAGCTCTTTCAAAAAACAATGTCTTCCATATCTCCATGATGGAAAATATGAAAACCTAACATAACGAGAGACAGCAAATTGAAGTCACACATTCATGAGTGAGCCCGCCTACTCACAGAGAGAATGTGTCTTGGGTATGCAGGCCACATGCAAGGATAAATAAGACACAGGCCCCGTGAGGTGTTACTGCATGTGTTCCCAGCTTCAATATTTCATATGTAAAAGTTCACACTGTGATTTCTTTTAAATCATGGATAGATCAGATAGATACAGAATTACGTACTGTCTAGCAACTGGGTGATGACCTCACAGTGTTCAGAACTTTCTTAGTTTAAGCCTATCGAAACTCCCACACAGTTATTCCTTATCTATTTACCTACTAAATATCTATAAAGGATCAGCCTCTGGGGCAGGTGACAGTGGTAGAGGGTAGAGATGTGGGTGTGACTGTCCTGAAGACTGGAGAGATACAGATGGAAAGACGGCTATACTGTGAGGACAATGGAACCAGTGGGTAGGGTCCGCAGGGGAGGCAGGGCTTACACCCATCATTGACCAAGTATGTAAGAATTAGGAGGACAGATCCAACTATAATGGGAATAAAATGTTCTGCGTGGACACCATTTCACCATTGAGTCATACATTCTTTTATTTGTGGGGCATCATATTGGGGGAATAGGCAGCCACAGAAAATAAATAAATAAGAACTCAGGGCCATTGTCATGTACAACTTAAGAGTAAGGGGATACTTGGAAAAAAATAGTTGAAATCAGGGCAGGCAAGTTTGCTTGGTGGGTAAAAGAGCCTGGCACTTAGCCTGGTTCTTGGGATCTTCAGGGTGGAAGGAGAGAAATTTTCTCACAATTCACCCTCTCTGTCCTGGCTGTCTAAGGTCACACTGGTTTGTCCGACTGAGTCTTTGATGCATTTACTAGCACACTTAGAAACTTGCTGGACTATTCACTGAGGTAGGCACACTTGCCATGCAGAGTAATTTACAATGCCAGGAGGAGCTTGGTTCAGACCCTGTTTCCCCAGGAAAACTGTGTGTTAGGAATAATGTGAGATTTCTGACACAGTGACAACGGCTGGAGTTACAGAAGACACAGGATGTGATGTGTGCTGCGAGGGTAACCCCCACCTCATTCTTTCCTAATGTTGGGCACATCTAATCTGTACATCCCAGGACATTTAAAATCTATCAAGCACTGTGGATGTGAATAGTGACTTAACACCAAGAATGCTGCACTTCTTCCTCAAGTGTGACGAGTTGGGAGTTTCCATTCTGTCCTCTACCATAGCACAGAGAAAGGCCCACAGGGGTGCTACACATTGCAAAATTCAAAGATTGTGCTGCCAAGGTTCTGGTAGCACAACCCAGGTCAAGCTGGGCTTCAGTGTTTTTATCTCCCAAAGCAGACACAGTGGAGCTTCCAAACTTTTGTACATAGACTAACTCAGGCCTGCAGGACAGAAGTGATATCTCTAACTTTCCAGCAGGCATTCTCAAGACTCTAGCACCTTTAGGAAGCAACCTGTGGGGCTGTGTCCCCTATCAGAGCACATACAGGGATGAGGACATCTCAGACTGTGTAGCATCCTAAGAGTCTCCTATCCACACAGATTATGGGAGCTGAGTTTCACTTGTCTGTTTAGTTATCCCATTTTCTCAGAAAAACTGTGGAATTTCTCTTAGTGTGGTATCTACCATCTAGAAAACAGAGTTAATAAAATGCACCTAATGAAAGCTGAGACAGTGATAAAGGCTTGAAGTCACGCCCCATTATTGAGACTCTAGGCATTCTGGTAGTCCTCATTGTGTGGCTCAGGTAAGGCCTGCACTGGAAGGAAGGATGTGTCTGAGCATCACCCATCACAGCCGACTAACCATTCCCTGCTGGCTCCTTGACACACGAGGCTGCCATCAGACGGAAAAGCACGGCCTATCCCAGCGTCACGCTTCATTCTTGCTCTAGCTACTTCCAAAAGCTACAGCCATAATGACTTCCAAGGCAACAAAGGACAATGGTCGTGGTAGAATGTCACTTGATCTCTTTCAACCCAAGCATGGCACAGAGCTTCCACCATTCAGAGCAGGTTCTTTGAGCTAAGGCAATTCTGGAAGGAAAGGGCATTCATGCCCCATCTCACCTAACCTCTGTATTTATTTATTTGGTTGTTGGTGATTTGGCTGTTGGTTGATGGTCAGAATTGGATAATCTCAAGTGAAAGAAAAAAATTATTCCATAGTACTACATATGGAGGCTAGAGAGTAAGTATTTGGAACTGCTAGTTACCGATTTATCAAGTACTAGCCATGTTCGGCATAGAGCTGAGCAGTGTTCTTCTTTTTTAAGTTTACCAAGTACAGAAGGTCAGCACCACTACCCCCATTTCATAGAAAAGAACACAACACAGCAGTATTCGATAGGATGGAAGTCGACAGTTTGATGTCAGTGTGAATGATAACTGGGATCTATAGGGGTTCTCAACTGCTTTCATCATTAGCAGATGCCCTGTTGGCTGGAGAGATGGCTCGGTGGTTAAGAGCCCTTGCTGCGTTTGCACAGGACTGGGCTCAGTTCTCAGCACCTAGATGGCAGCTCACAACTGTCTGTAGCTCTAGTTTCGGGAGATCTGATGCCTCCTTCTGGCATCCATGAGAACTGCCTGCACACGGTATACTTCTATGCACGCATGGGAAACATACTCATAAAATAAGAATATATTAATCTAAGGAAAAATAAGAACAGGCATTGTGCATAGTGTTTAAACTATTATCTCTGACCAAGCCCAGAGGGCTTGTCAATGACTACTGCAGACATTAGAAATGATCATTATAAGTATGATGGAAGGTGTCTGCTCTGGATTGGTTCAATAGAGTTCAGAGGCATTGGTTTTCTCCATATAAACCCACAAAAGGATTCTGGGAGATCTGTCTGTTAGACTAGTGCTCCAGACAAGTGCTCTAAAGAGTCTTGAATTCAGTTGCAAGTTGGGACCCCAGTCACCTGAATCAGAACAGAGAATGATCTGATTTCTGCAGGAGATTCCTTTGTTCCTGTGAAATACACCATCAGAATTCTTAAAAGGACCGAGAACCTGGACTTCCTTGAGCTTCCACAACAGGTGACTTTAGCATGTATGAGCAAATAGGTGTTTGTACGGGTGTCAGAATTCTCCAGAGGCTTGCCTTCAAGATAACCTGGTTATATTGTGAACAAGGACCTACAGCCTCATTGCTCCACACTGATGGGTACCAAGGAATACCAAAATGATTGACAGCTATCAGTCAGAGAATTGGTTCTTCTTGTTCACTGTAAGAACTTAATTTAGAAATGAAACCTATGAAATCTTTGTGTCCAATGTGGAGACTGGCTCCTGGCCTGATAGGCGCCTAGAAATGAATGAGGTCACCCTATATCTGGTCACACAAGAGACTCTATAATGGTGCTGTGCTAACAGTGAGCTAACCATGGCCCCTCCCATTTGCTGACCAGCTGCAGACGGAGAAAGGGCATTTGGGCTCACAGAAAGACCACAAAGCATACACATCCTGAGCCCTCCTCACTCAGCCCTGTGTTGATTATCATAACAAGAGGAATGGGAACCGGACACGTTTGATCTAGATTCCATGAAGTCTGGGGAAATCACTAGACCTTATAAAAATGCACGGCTCTGCCAGGACAGCATAGGCTGCCGTGAATGCAGGTCTTGTGGCCAGGCAGCTGCCCTCCCTCCTCACTCTCCCACATTTCAGCCATCAGTGTTCTTATCCAAGTTCCTTCTTGTTTGCATTCGGTTGTCTGGTTGAAAAAAAAAAATCTGTTCTCAAAAATATTAATAGTTAAGATTAAGATTATTTTAACCTCTAAATAATGTATGTTTAACAAAACCGCAGCACTTTCTAAGTAGAAAAATGACCCGCACATTTTCAAAATAAAATAAGCAAGCCTTTCATTTTTAAAGGAGTTTTTGAAGATGATACATTTTTTGTTTTGTGTCCATTGTCACGCAGTGATCGATATTTCTTAACTTGAGAATTCAATGCTTTTGCATAACAGCAAAATAATAAGAAGCAGATTGCCAAGTGTTGTGAAGGCAGACAGCTGCCAAAAGCCTATGATTTCACCCATCCAGGCCCTGAGTATTCTGTTGCAAAAGTCAAGACGCTAATTCATTAAGGATTTCCTTAGCCTCTCCTGCAGGAAATGCTCTACCCTTCCATCATGATAGCAGGCTTTCTGGGAACTTTTCTGTTCAGCCTAGCCCACAGTAATTAACTTGGCCTGGATGAGGCCAGTAATTAAAAGCAGATAGCATTTATATTTTGATGGAGAAACGAGTGCTAATGCTAAAGAGGTTTTATGTACCTAAATATTTTTCCCAGCCTCCCCTAATATCAAGTTTCTTGGGAGTCCACCTAAATTAGGATGATGCTCTACCAAGATAAAAAAAAAAGAAAAAAAAAGAAAAAAAAGGCACATTCCCCACTTCATCCGTAAACCATATCTATAGCAAGAAAACCACTGTTAGGAACTTTTCCATCAGACTCAAGCACTTTAGCATAAACAATATGACTTAAGCAATCATATCTTCTCAACACATCTGTGTCACCCCTGATTTCCCCAGTCCTTTCACTTGAAACCAGGGACTGCTCCTTGGCAGCTGAAGATGCCATGCATACTAACCAGTTTCTGCAGGGAGAATTTATCAGAAGGCAAGGTTTTCCGCAAGGAAGTCAAGCCCGGCCATATTGCCCAGTGCTCTTGGTGCTGCCATCACCCTAGTGTTGCTGCTCTGGCATCTGTGGACTCCCTGGAAAATTGCACAGAGCGAAGGCAAGTGGTGTGCACAGCCCATGAGACAGTGCAATTAGTACTAAGCAGAGACAGGTGACAACGAGCTGTCCTGGGTCTAAAGAGTTAATCCAGGGCATTGGCCATGTATCAGGCTTGAACTCTTCAGATAAAACACAGTCTTTGTCCACAGTCCTCATGTTGTTGGGTAACAAAGACAAGAAAGATTTTTTTAAAGAATGGGAAAATTCAAGTACTCAATTATAATCGATCATCAAAGCCCTAAGATGGAAACTCAAAGATGGATGGGATGACATTTCAATAGAAGCATGGAACCTTCATAAATGCTTCTCCCCAGGAGGGGAGCTATGTAAGGTAGCTTTCCAGATGAGAAAAAAGCATGTCCAAAAGCCCAGGCGTGGGAGTGTTAAGCAAGAGATGAGGGATCAGTAAAGCTGATATTCTTTGAGTGAAGTCTAATATCAATAGTGCACTTCTGCTCACCATAGTAAGGTACATCAAGACAATTGATAAAACAGCAGATGGGAGGCCAGGAAATATAAAATCAACGTTAGGAATTATATCTAAGGATTCCCTAGATGCCCGTTACATGCCTAGCATCCATAAATGATTCTAAAAGTGCAACTGTTATTAAAAATTTCCTTCCATTTTATCAGTGGACAGAAGTATGGTCAATTTTCCCGCAACAATGACATGTCTGAGAGAAGCCTAGCTTGGTCACTCAGGAGAGGATGTGACTTCTTGTTGAATTGGTGTATTGGACACATAGTCGTGTCCAATGGGATGGGAAGATGAACCTATTGCTCACATCTATTACAAAGATGGCCTTGAGCAATGAGTGGCATGCTCAAGGTGGTGCTGAGAACGATGCTATTCTAACTAACAGGATGTTTCCAGATGTGTCTCAGCTGGAAAAGCTCCAGTCCATGAAATTCCTACCGCCCCCGGAGAATGCACACACACCTATGGCTCCCAGCACTTCACTGAGTGTACTGCAAAGAGTCAGACACCGTCTTTCTCCTCAGGAAGCCTAAACACATGCAGACGTTCCGGGGCAGTAGGAGTTCTTCAGAGTTTCCAGGTGCACAGAAGGAAATGCGGATCATTGCACTGTAGACTAGGGTCTGGGAGAGGAGATCATGGGAGCAGAGGATCATGAAACTGAAAACATGGGACATGTACACAGGTTCCAGGAAGGTGAGAGGAAGACTGTTTCCCGAGAAAAGAACAGCATGTACAATGGTCTGGGTTAGAGAGAGCGCTGGGGTTGGCTATGAAGATCGCTATGACTGTGAGCAGGACAGGGATGGAAAGTAGGGCCCAATGGAGAAGGGTTGTGCTAAAGATCAGGTTAGCGTGAGCTACCACATACACCTGAAACATAGGCTTTAGGCTCCCCTAAAATCTGAGCCTACTATATTTTAAATTCTCCAATTTATTACTTGGAATCAAAAACAGATCGGTGTAGCTTGGCGGGATCTTTCCAAACAAAATTTCTCTAATTGGGTTTCTTGATGGCTCCACCCTATAAGGTGCAAGGGCAGTGCTATCCACGAGTACCTCACTAGGAATGCTAGGGGAAATCCACCAGCAGGAGGTACCTATGAACCTGCCTTTCCCAAAGGAAGGTACAAGGCAAGTACTGCTTCCCAACTGGCCACCCGCGAGAGAACCAAACCGTGTGGTGGGTTCTCCCTGCTGGCTTCACCCCGGTTGGACCAGCTTGGGTTTGATAACTTCAGAGCCGCAATCAATGGCCAGTGTGTTTAGTAGTTGTGCCCAATGCCCTGAAAAGATGCTGTTGTTCCAGCAGCCTTGATTACAAATAATAGAAATTGATTTGAAAACATGTTCCTGTTTATCTGAATTAACTACCGCTGCTGCTCATCTTTTCTTTGCTCTAAAGAATTTTCCCCCAAGGAGCTGGCATTGAGCATCGTGTTTGGCTAGGACAGCAGACAGGAGTACACATCGCCAGCAGAACAGAGTAGGGCTAGACGGCGCCTCTGGTCGCCATAGTGTTCATATGTTGCATCTGAAAGACCATGAGGGCAAGAAAACACAAAGCAGGGGTTCTCACTGATTGTAAATAGGTTATGAGCCCAAGGGAGGTGACAAATTCTTATCTGTGGCATCTCTGAGCCACAGTCTCACGGGCATCGTATTTATCATGGCTACATCAATTCTTACAGACTAAGAATAAGAGAATTAAATTATTCACATGGAGAAAATCCTAGAGACCACAAGAGACATGAAGCTGGCAGCTGATATCAAACCGCAGGCTGATTCTCTGGATTATTTTAATTGTTCTTCATGCTGGTAACAGGAGGAATGTGTTCATTTTAGTCTAAACCATGTCAAAGCATGAGAATCTGTTCTGAGAAGATAATTCACCCACATTTCTGAGCCATGATGGGGGACTAGCAATATAGCTTTGGCTGTGGTTTCCAAAACTATTTCCCAAAGTCCTCAGAAGGTGCAAGAGTGGGGGTCTCCTACCACCCATACAACAGGGATAGTATGTAGTGGAAGGGAATGGCCAGGACATCTGGAAGCAGGGAGAGGACTGGGGAACATCTTCTAGGCAAAGCGATAGTAGATCAAACTACCCCCTACTGTAAGTTATTTTATATTGTATGAAAGAGCGGTTTTTCTGGCTGTGCGTTGCCCCAGGACACTGTTTTACCCGCAGCTTATTAGGCATTCTAGGGAGAGGGAGAAGTCCAGCCCTGGAGTGGACCAAGAAACTACACTATCTGTGAGGTAGTAATAGTATAGACTGATAGATAAATTATCCCCAGGAATAGAAAGGGGGTCACACTATAAACACGGGGACATATGGAAGTCTTAAACTCATGTCAGGAAAACTAGACACAAGGACTTACTGAACACACTAGTTCAGTAACTAACTGCGTGTAATTCCTTCATAGAATGATGGACACCTGATGCTGGGATGGCTCCATTCCACATCTGATATCCGACATGTACCTCAAGAACACGGGACTCCCCAGCATAGACTGGCCTCCCTTTGACAATGACTTCTCAACTGCCAGTCTGTCCTCCTATGGGCCTGTGTGGACTGTGCCATGATCTACCTTTCCTGTCTCCATCCCACTTTCAGTCCCTGGCCTGGACCAGCCCTTTCCCCCTGGAGTCTGCTGTCCACTCTCACACCTGACCCCAGTGCACTCCACAGAAAGCAGCCATGCTCGTGTGGGTTGGAATCAGAGCCTAGTTGGGCTGTGATTTGCTGGAGTTTAGAAGGGAGAACTGGGGTTTGGAAATGCCAAGGCATCCGGATCCCAGGCATTTGCTCCCATTCACATCTCTCTGTGAAAGGCTCTTTACCCACAGCCCTGGCTGATCTGTTTCTACAACAGGGTCTTTCATTAGCCTGACAGAATGAACTCCACATATATACATGGGCTATAGAGATTTGGTCGAAGATGTAAACCCAGCTACGTAAACACCAAATTCATGTCTACAGTTTTTGAACCAGGATAACATATAAAGTCAGGGCTTGGAGACCAGGTTTTACCAGATTGATCGGGAGAGATGGAGAATTGTTCAGGAAAGAGAACTACAGCAAAGATTTGAGAAAAAAAAATACAGAGGCAGGGCAGAACAGCTCCAGACACAGCCAATAGAGAGGCTGTTGCTCTTGATAGACCCTTGGTGTGTCTGATCCTAAGGCAATGCTCCTAATAAATCTCACATCCTGTGGATCCTGGAACCGATAGTCAATGCTTCTGAGAGCTGACACAAACAGAGAGCTAACTTTTGGTTGTCTATAGTAACTGAGAAAAATATTTAATAACATTACCTATTTGGTTTTTTGGTAGAGACAGATATCATTTCCATAGTCATATTTCCTAATGGAACCCATCTAAAACCTTATTGTAAATACAAAGGTGAACACACAATCACTTACAACACTGCTTAGGCTCTACAGCACCAAGGCAGGCAAGACAGGCAAGACAGTTCTCCCAAGCCTAGTCTCTCTTGTCATTCTGAAGATAGCTTAGAAGCAGGGTCTCCCTGTTCTCAATACCCCAAAATCAACCACAATATTTCTTCACTCATATGTTCTGTAAATAAAGGGTTCACAGAAACATGTTATTAGATTATGGCTTCCATGATGGGGAAGTTCAGCCAATCACATTCTGGCCTTTGGACAAAGAAAAGGCCCATACTTCAAACACTGACAGAATTACAAAATATCCGTAAATGGATAAAAGCAGAATTGTCTTATCTTGCCAAGACAGGGTGAGAGAGTCCTAAAAGGTTTCTTGCCTTTGAAAAATGGCACGTCAGTTACATCAGGCCTTAGCCAAAGTTGGTTGACTCAACATTGCAAACGAGACTTTGGGTGATTGCCCAGGTATTCAGCTGTCTCTTCCATTTGTTGCACATTTTGGAAGTTTCCCGCTTGTACTTCCAGGCTGCTTGAGTAAAATTATTTCCCTTCTCAGATCTTTGATGGAGTTGAAGATTAGATAGTTGTAGTTACCCTCTACATTATTTAGACTCCTTGAAATAGAATGTTTAGTAAAACTTTTGTTATATGTTTCTTGCTTAATATTGTTTGTTGTTTGTAATTTTATATTTATTATTTGTTTCTATTGTATATAGTGGTATTTAGTTTTGTTCTGTCTTATTTTAGAAAAAAGGGGGAGATGATAGGGGAGTTCAGCCAATCACATTCTGTCCGTAGGGCGTGTTGCCCTAAGGCAAAAGTTTACCTATAAACCTGGTGGTGCACTTCCCCTCCCTCTCTCTGGCCTGGCTCCAGCATTCAGGACGATTGGGATTCTGGTGAAAGTTTTTCCTTTTGTTTTATTAAAGCTGTATCTTTTGTAAGCTAGTCTGGCGGATCTTTAATCATCGATTGCACTGCGTCTTCACTTCCACAGCTTTAAAATGTGGTCCCATGATGAAGAACTCACTAATATAATAATGATTATTTTGGGCTTCTAGAGCTAAATTCTTTTGCCTGACTTTCAGGCTTCTCAGCTGTTCTTCCTGCACCAAATTTCTTTGGAGACTGATTTCTTCCTACTCTGTGAGATTCAGCTCATCTGTTAGTATTGCCACCTCACCCTTATGCTGTGGAATATTATTTCAAAATGTGTTATATTTGTTTATGCTGTAGAGCATTTGTTTAATGATGCAAAGATGTGTTGTATTCTTTTATGTTGCATTTGTTTAACTCTGTGAAGCTGTGTTACTTTGCCTGTCTAAAACACTTGATTGGTCTAATAAAGAGCTGACCAGTCAACAGCAAGGCAGGAGAAAGGATAGGTGGGGCTGGTAGGCAGAGAGAACAAATGGGAGAAATCTGGGGGGTATCAAAGAATGAGAAAAGGTAGAGAGGAGGACATCAGGGGTCAGTCACCCAGATACAGAGCAAGTCACAGAGTAAGAAGTAAAGAAAAGTATATAAAATAAAGAAAGATAAAAACCCAGAGGCAAAAGGTAGGATAATTTAAGTCAAGAAAAGTTGGCTAGGAATAAGCCAAGCTAAGGTCTGGCATTAATAAGAAAGAATAAACCTCCCTGTTATTTATTTGGGAGCTGAGTGGTGGGGCCCCTAAAGAGGAAAAGAGGAAGAAAAAAAACCTAACACCACCCTTAGGCAGAGCTGTGAATCAAATAGGGGTTGATGAAGATGCTGGAAGAGAAAGGGTTATGGTGACAATGAAAGTCAGTGGCTAGTAGAAGCCATCACTGTCAGTTAGGAGTTAGTATAGAAATTAAGGCAAAAGGAGTAAAAAAATAAATCAAAATAATAACAAGACTGGCCCCTGAATCTAGTCATACTTCAGGAGAGACCTACAAAGACTACACTGTTCTAAGAACCCACATTTCCAATGCTACTTCAAGTTAGAAATTACCTGTGTCGTCAAATTGTCAAACATTCCGTGTTCCAGAGTATGCCAGTTTGAATGTAATTGGCCCCTATAAACTCACAGGGAGTGGCACTATTAGGACGTGTGACCTTGTTGGAGGAAGTGTGATACTGTGGGTCAGGGCTTTGAGGTCTCTTTTACTCAGGCTTCCTGTTGCCTGCAAGATGTAGAACTCTCAGCTCCTCCTCCAGCACCACGTCTGCCTGCATGCTGCTGTGTGCCACCATGATGATAGTGGATGGAACCTCTAAATGGTAAGCCAACCACCCCAATGGGATGTTTTCCTTAATAAGAGTTGCCATGATCACAGTACTTTTTCACAGCAATTGAAACCCTAACCAAGACACAGGGCAACCAGGGCTTAACAGTCTCATCAGTTCCTGTATGGTGGAGGACAGAGGCTGGCCTGTCACCATCAACAGGTGTATATCATGGAACCTCAACCTCATAAACAACAATAAACACCTGAAATCCAAAAGGCTCCTTCATTTTCAGCTCTAAGCTTCTCTGGTATTGACTGTTATCTATACAAGAGCTTATATCTTTTCGGAAGTTAAATTTATACTGTTGACTCAAATCTACACTGCTGACTTAAAACATCAACTCCAAAGAGAAAACAAACTAGACTCTTTAGAGGAAATAAAATCACAACAATAAAAATAAAAAGTGTTTAAAAGATAAATCTAGTACCAAGTAGAAGAAAAAATATCTGGGTGTCTATCAATGGTTCCCTAAATCAGGAACACACATCAGCATCTACTGCAAAAAAATATAATAATTATAATAGTAATCTGTTTTGATGGAAATAAAGTACTGCAATATTTATCGTCTGTGCCAGAGTTATAATGACTGCGGGGCCAGAAGTGAAGTGTCACAGCATGCTCCACATGTTTTTAACACGGTCTCTAAAGGCTCTGGAGGCTATTAAATTTAATGAACCCATCTGCTATGAAATAGAGGTCCCAACGTAATCAGCTTCCTCCATGCCAAGTAATGCAGATGGCAGACTCTGTTCCACAACCCAGCAGGAAGGTTTCTGTTTCTCCTTCCGCATCTCTCTGTCCTGATGATTGCAACGTCTTTGATATGCAGTGGTGTCTTGGGAAAATACTGTAAATTCCATTTCCAGCCCCGTACAACTTCCTTACGATGGCTCTGACACCCCTGAATAATTGCTTCTGGGCAGTAAGAAGTTGTAGCTTAAAGCAATCACCCAGCTGACTCCTCAATGGCTGAGGTGCCGTTCCTAGATGGGAAGCTGAAACAAATGTGCAATTTATCAAACCCAAAGCCTTTCCTCCAAGTCGGACTTAGTGGGGGGCCAGGAGGAAGGATGCAGGTCCAATTTGCCAATGCAAGTAAATAGGTTTGAAGTTCCTGCAGATTGCCTGCTGAATTGCATTGCCAGCAAATGGAAGGGACGGGAAGGCTGGGTAATGAATTCTCATTATTTTAAATGGTCACATTCCCACTGTTTTTGAAAGATTTCCTTGCTTCCCTTCTGTGTATCACCAAGATCTGTGCAAACTCCCCTGGAGGGGTTTATCAGTGTGTGGATGCCTCCAAGGTTTGATGCTACCTCTGCCCTACATGGCGATTGGGTAGCTTTACCGAGCTGATTAAGACCCAACTGCAAAGTGCAAGTGATTTGCTTACAAAATGGAACAAATTTCACTCATAATGATTTCTCGCTCTGCACCTCCAAGATAATGCCTGTGCATGACTCGTGTTCAGATGAGAAGCCTATAAATTCCAGAATTCTGGTGTTTGCTGTTTTGCCAATTAATACATGAGATCTTATTAAATTAAACATAATTAATGTTGTTAACATTCATTCATTTATTTGGTCTTCACCAGGGAAGCAAATTGAATAGAGCAGCTATGGCAGACATAGAATATTTAATCAGACTGGGGTAGCAAGAAGCCAGGAGCTTGAGTCATGAAGAGAACTCTGTCTCTGATACTAGAGTCAGGCTTGGTAAATGCAACCTGTGACCCCAAGTGCAAGAATCCAAACCCAGGCTGTGTTCATGGTTCGGCACCTCCCTGAACTTGTCCCCACATAGAACATCATGAGCCAATGTGTAACGGATAAAAAAGCAAAGCGTTAGACTCCCAGGTTGATCTGAACCATTCTGTCAACTGTTGTTGATTATACAACTCTGTCTGTTGATGCTGGCTGCTCGGTCACAACACCTAGTGGGTCAAGCAGGCAGGAATCCCCTTCACCTAAACAGCCAACTCAGGTAATTAAGGAGAAAGAAGATCTAAGGTCATAGTAAGCAAACTTAAGCAATATTCAGATTTACTAGACAATTAAAAATGCCACCTTCCTGTGGACTTGGTGAAAATGATATAAAGTCAATAGAGTCATGGGTTCTCTGCTTCCAAAGGAGGAAAAAACCCTCTCCACATCACAGCATAATGAAAATAGTGGCCATGGAGACCAGAAATGCTGTAGAAGAATGGACGCAGCCTCCCTGGTCTGAGAGTTTGTAGCATAAGGCATGGCTGGATTTACTCCTGGTATATCAGCCATTCTCAAACCAGAGTGCAGAGGCAGAGGAGCTGCTATGACAGGCAATATTCCAAACTGGTACCTAGGACTCAAGCTCCCAACAAGTACATTTCCGTAAAACCCCTTGCCCTTGAGAATGGGCAGGAAAAGATGTCATTCCCATAATCAAATTACTGAAAAGCATTGATTTCAAATTAATGTAAGGGAAGATAGCCTAGTGAACCTAACATAATGGGGGGAGCCATTAAGGGGAGTTTGAGCGCAGAGAGATAAACTCTGTTGGTCTAGAAGCAGGGAAGTTTGTGTGACGATAGCACCGATGTGGTATGGATTGCAGGTAGCCTCTGAGTGCGGTCTCCAGGTGGCAAGAAAATGGACCCTCGGTCCTAAAACTACTGCAAGCAATGGAACTCTGCCAAGAATCCTGACCATCCGACTCCTCCTGGGAAAGAGCTCTGAGCTGTAGATGAGGGCTCTTGCACAACTCCCAGTTACCCATGACCTTGTGTGCTCCAGAGTGGAGGGACACCCATAGGAGCCCCAAGACCATGTTCTGCATCATTTTAAGCAGTTAAATGCATGGCTGTTTGTTACCTGACCGTGGGGAACTAACACAGTTCTGTGGGTGATGCTGAGCTGCAGAAGAAGGAAGGATGAATGAAGAGAAGACAGGAAGTGAGGGAAGACGGAACGGGAGAGAATAGGTAACTCTTACTCCCTGCAAAGACAGCCCTTAGAGCCAACCCTGGAAGGCAGGTTTCATTTCCATCTTATAAGGGCAACTGGCTAGGAGGCAGAGCTAATGTAGGCTGTGTATGTGTATATGTATGTGTGTGTGTGTGTGTGTGTGTGTGTGTGTGAGAGAGAGAGAGAGAGAGAGAGAGAGAGAGAGAGAGAGAGAGAGAGACCCAGGCTACTGTTTTTCCACATTCAGAGTTCTTAGCTCAAGACCTAAGATAGATTTTACAATATGTAAATGCATTAAAGAGTTTTATGCCAAACCCCACGAGAGTTAATACACATGAAGAACGTGTTGGTTACCTGTCACAGAGGCAACTGCTCATCATCACAAACTGAGTTATATAAGACCAGTGCTGACCCTGGACTGTCCTAGATGAATGGGTTAGGATAGAAAATAGAATGCCAGGCAATTTTGAAGCCATTAGCATACTTAATAATACTAATCAGCTATGGGTGTTCCCTCCCAGGCACAGTCAGAGGTAGGCTTCACTGATCTCCTACGCTTCTCAAGTCAGTAAGGGTCAATCATTTCTGATGTTTAGGAGTTCAATGCACGCTAAACTCCAAGAGTACTTTCAGGGGATTCCAAAAATCAGGGGGATCATCTTAGCACTCAGATTCCACAGATGAATCCAGAATGTAAATCTTATACTGACCCCAATGTATAAATGATGGGATTTTTTTGGTTTGGGTCTTGGTTTGTGTTTCTGCTTGAGCTGCAGGGTCTAGGTCTCAATGACTTGTTTGAAAAGACTGCGGTTTCTCAGTCAAAGGCACTTGACAGGGTGACTCTGGCCCACAGAGCTGGAAACACACAGTCACATAAGCAATAGCCCAAGAGGTCTCTCTACATCTCCAAAGTGAGACGGTTCCTCAACACTTTCTACTCGGGAGCTTATTTATCTAGTGGATTTGCACCTATTTGACAGCAGGCAAGAGGGAAGCCATGAAACCTTGCTAGGCTGTTATTTCAGCCTGATCAAACACTGAATCCCACCTTCTGTATGAAGCAGAGGGTTTGTGGGGTGACAGGACGTGTTGGCTCCGTTATCTTGACATATGGAGTTTACTCTGTAATGAGCCATGGTGGTTGAGACACAGAGTGTTAATTCCATACATAGCATAAAACTTAAGAGGTAATCCTGATGCAACTGCTTTCCCGGTTAGCCTTAGGCCAACTCTTCTTCTGCTGTCATGGGTTATTTATGTGGAAAGGCCTCGAGTTATCTCCATGAGCTTCAGGTTACGTTTCTAGCCATAATAACCGACATAAGCACCACATCCTCCTTCTTAGCTACAAAGACTCCATCTGCTTCTCATTGGTGATGCTAATGTTACTGAACCTACTCAAGATGGTATTGGACTTGTCCCACTACCCAGTGTCCTAGAGAGCAGATACAGCACACTACTGTTCAGGTAGTACTTTCCCCCTCATGATTAATTAAAAATAATCTCTGGAGAAGCACTTTGAGACAATAAAAATGCCTTCTCTCTCGTCATCCAACTTTCCTCCAAGATTTCCAATCCCTTGATGTGAGTTTGGTGGTCCTAAGCTACCATGCCTGCAGAATGGTGACTCTCCAGTCCCATTACCCTGCCACTTACCACGTGGCACAGCACTCTGGGTTATTTTTGCTTCCCCACGGAGTTAATCTGTTTGGTGTTTGTTTATTATCATTAAGAAAACATGCATTGCTGTTTTACTCAGCAAGCCGTCGTCTATCGCTGTTATATGTTGTTCTGAGTTCAACCTGTCCCAGGTTTGATCAACAAGAGACCTGTAATGTAAACTGCAGATTTTTGATATGATCATGCTATTGTATTTAGTGTTTCCTTATTTTTTGATATTAGATATTTCATGTTTTCTTTATTCAGAACCCCAGTCCTGGGTAGGGGTGAGGTGGGGATAAGGGGAGATGGGGGGAGAGAAGGGAGAAGGGGAGGATGGGGAGAGCTTGAGGGAATGGGATGGTTGGGATGAAGGAGGGATGGATGTGGGAGCAGGGAAGTATATATCTTAATTAAGGGAGCCATTTTAGGGTTGGCAAGAGACTTGACTCTAGAGGGGTTCCCAGGTGTCCAAGAGGATGTCCCCAACTTGTTCCTTGAGCAGCAGAGGAGAGGGTGCCTGAACTGGCCTTGTCCTATAGCCACACTAATGAATATCTTGCATATTACCATAGAACCTTCATCTGGTGATGGATGGAGATAGAGACAGAGACCCATATTGGAGCACTGGACTGAGCTCCCAAGGTCTTAATGAGGAGCAGAAGGAGGGAGAACATGAGCAAGGAAGTCAGGCCCGTGAGGGGTGTGTTCACCCACTGAGACGGTGTGACAGATTTAATGGGAGATCACCAAGGCCAGTTGGAATGGGACTGATGGAGCACGTGATCAAACCGGACTCTCTGAATGTGGCAGACAATGAGGGCTGACTGAGAAGCCAAGGACAATGACACTGGGTTTTGATCCTACTGCATGTAATGGCTTTGAGGGAGCCTAGTCTGTTTGGTTGCGCACCTTCCTGGACCTGGATGGAGCGGGGAGGACCTTGGACTTCCCACAGGGCAGGGAACCCTGACTGCTCTTTGGACTGGAGAAGGAAGGGGAGGGTTGTGGGGGGAGAGGGAGGGAAATGGGAGTTAGAGAGGAGGCAGAAATTTTTTAATAATAAAAAAAATAATAAGTAATGGGTACAGAGCTTAGTATGTAAGCCCAGAGACCCGAGTTCAGTTTCCTAGAAACCGCAGAAGCTAGACTCAGTCATGCATATTTGCAACCCAGGCACTTCCACAATAAGATGGGCAGAAGCAGGAAAGTCCCTGGACTCTTACAGGCTTGCCACCCTGAGTATGCAGTGGCAATTACAAATGACTCAGACTCAAAAAAGGTGAAAGGTCACGACTGCACTTGAGATTGAAGATTGTTCCCTCACCTCCACATATATGTTACTGTATACATGTACCTACACTCATACACACACACACACACACACACACACACACACACGACATACACACATGCAAAAGTCCAACAGAAATCAAAACTATGTAAAAAGGGATGTCCCATTGCCTCCCCGGCCTCTATCTTCTCATGTCTTAGATGTGAGCAATTCCATGGACACTTTGTTTCTCTAACTTCGCATTTCTGCTTGCACAACGTGGTCACTCTTGCATTTTCCCACTTTCGCTAGCAGCATGCCCTGCTCTGATATAAACCCTCGATGCTGAGAGGCAGAGGCCACCCAGTTCTTATTGCCAATAATCTATGGCTCACACGAACAATCTTTAACGCTTGGGAGTCAGACAATTTCCAGCCTTTGGAAATTAAATACACATACTTCTAGTGAACAAACATCTTACATAAGTTTGTCTTGATGGGGAGTTACCTTCATGGTTCCAAGTATGACTGCTGGGTCAAAGGGCAAACTAATGCTACTCCCTTCCCCATAAAGACCGTCCCACTGCGCATTCCCATTGTGACCTATGGAGGTTCTCCCTTGCTGGTATTCTCACCGGCAGAGGACCTGGCTAAGTTTCTCACTTTTATCACTCTGCTGTTGTGAAATGGTATCTCATCATGGTTTAGTTTGCATTTTTTTCTTATTATGGTTAAAAGTATATATATTTTTCCATATCAAAAGCCATTATGTTATTTTTGTGATCTGCCTATGTCTTCTGTTGATTTCTTTTTCTATAGAAATTTTTGGAAGGGTCTCCTCAATTTTTCAAAATGTTTTATTACATTATTTGTTTATGTTTGTGAGTGAGGGTGGGGTCACGTGCCATGGTTTCAAGCGTGGAGGGTAGAGGGGGATAACCCATGATAATTAGTTCTCCTTTTACCTTCTAGGTCCTGGGGATCAAACTCAGGTCATCAGGATTGGTGGCAAGAGCCTTTACCTGCCAAGCTCTCTTGTCAGTTACTCAACTTTTAAAATGCTCTTTGCCTTTTAAAATTATGGCCTAGCTCTGCTAAGATGAGATCATACACTAAGTTCCCATATGTCATCGGGCTTTTATTGGCCTCTCTGCTCTATTAATCTGTTCAAATTCAAGCATCATATGCTTTAACTTTAGATTCTGTTACTGCATTTTTATACTGAGAAGTTAAAACAACCGAGCAACCTAGATGTCTAGAGTTTGCCTGACAAACTACAGAGTGGTTTGAACTTCAGCACCAGCTAGACCCATTCTTCTTCTTCATCCCTGGAGTTTCAGCCTCACTTAGCCACAGGTAAAAAGAGATGGCACTATGGCTGTTGTGCTCACTGTCATTGATTTAAACATGGTGTCAGATTAAATAGCAGTCTAGCTACTTTGTTTTTATAGTAAGGACCGAACTGGAATCTGACTCCCAAACTGACAAAAGATCATTGTCACCCGCAACCAGAAAGTGTTTCCCAGCCCCCACCTCTCATCGTCAGGTGACTTCACGAACACTCTCCTGAACCAGCAGTTACACTCCTATCTGTGTCTTGAAGGTCCCACTGTGGGTGGGGTGGGGTGAGCTGTTGTGGCCTGGATGTGTCAGGGTGTCGCCAGTTTGGTTTTCATGCGTTGCTATTGTCCCATGTCTGCCTGCAGCTGCCAGAAATACAGCAACAACAAGAAGAGGAGCGCCCAGAGAGAAGAAAGTATACCTAAGGCAGCCACGGAGACCGCTCCAGAACACAGCTGTGCCTGTGTTGCCGTGATTAATGTTATGTGAATCCCAACAAAACTGACAGCGGAACACTCCCGTGAGAACATTTACAATCAATAAATGAAACGCGCCCCTCCCATCAGACTCGGTATCACTATGAAAGATCGCCCTGAAATTACACACAAACACGGCTGTGGGATGATGACTGGATGACTGGCAAAGCCTCTCCTTTAAGCACACACTGGAAATCCAACTTTTCAGGAGCCCATGGTCAGAGTTCACATCACTTCGCTTACAGAATCCCACACCATCGCATTTTTGCCTGTCTATGGGAGGAGGATGTAATTGCATCCTCGGTGGTGGCCCCCATTTGTTATCACGGCGAGCGTCAGTCGCATCGTCGACTGAGACTGGGCCTCACACGTGGCAGGGCAGAGTTCATCACTGTGCTTCTCACCGCTTTCTCAAGCAGGAATGTGAACACGCGTGGGACATGGGGAAGTCACAAACAAAAAGAGCGCATGCTTGATACTCCTCTCAGAGGTGCAGGTCATCTTTATGGCCATTTTCCAGCATGACTTTGTTTGCTGGGGCCAACGATGTCTATTGTACCTACAGTCTGGGACAATGGTACTAAAGGCCATAACTAATGGAGAATGATATGATGTCCTGTCCCTGGAATGAACACAAGAAAGCCCTTGCGCGGAAGCATAGGGCAAACCCAGCCTCTCCCCAGGGCCCTGTAGGCTTACAGTGCTATCGATGTACGCTTCGGTCCACACCACGTCATGCTCCTGGTCGATGACTTTGGGTCGGCTGAGCACATGGAGGTATTCCATGACATTCTCCTGCACATCAGCCAAGGTGGAGATCTGGGTGAAAAACCCTGCGAAAGAAGGACAGGGCTTAGGAACACACAGCAGAGCATGCCTCAAGGAAGACACACTGGCCAGAGCCCAAATTCCCTTCTTCATCATTATTAAGTGTTGGATCTTGGCCCACCATCTGAAGTGAGCTGTATCTTCCCTGACAGAGAGGCTAGTCACCGAAAGGAACGAACTTAACCCACACAGAAACAGTTGTTGAGTGTTGAGAGCTCCCCCACCCCCAGGCTTTGCTAGGGACAAAGAACTCACTCTAGGCAATCCTGTTCTTCCCACACTAGTGACCATATTTCCAAGGAGAAAACTATAAATTCCAAGATTAAAAGGATCCCATTATTGTTATTTTAAAAATAGTAATGATTAATGTAATAAAACAAAGTTTGCTATTTCTTTGACATATAGTATTATTTATTTATTTTTCTTCGTTTTGTTTTGTTTTTGAGGCAAGTTTGGAATGGCCATGTCACTCTGACTGGCTTTGAACTTGCAGCAATTTTCCTGCTTCAGCTTCCTGAATGTTGAGCTGGGATGGCTTTCATTTATTCTTGATAATGTATATGGGAGGATTATTATTGTGTAACGATGACATGTCTGCAGTGGGCTAAGGACTTGTGTTTCACCCAGGTTCCACCAGCATTGAGCAGAAATTACAGGACAAAAGCACAGATCGTGGGTTTCTTGGTTTTACTTGTTCCTTCCATGCCTCTGGTTTGTGTCCATTACTTCTACAGGGTTTTAACCTGTGTATGCTTGAGGCACGGATTCCAGATCCTACTTTAACATGACTGTCAGACTGACACGCCTGGTTTTTATGCAACAGAAAATGTTCTAAGCATGCAATAGTTTTACAGATGATGTTGTCTGCTTGATCTTGAGTCCAGGGCACTTCAACTTGGGGGTCTTGTGGGCTTTGCTGCGAGCTAGGAGGTTTGGAAGGGAATAGAATACTGGGCAGAGTCTGGCTTGCCTAGAGGAAGCCATTTGTTCAAGTGTGGGTGGACAGCTTTCTTAGCAGAATGAACAGAATGGGCAAGGCACTGGCTTGGGTCATGAGGATAGGAGAAAAGATCCACAAAATAGTACAGCCACCATTAAAATATAATAGGGGTAGCCAATAAAGTCTGGCTACACTAAACCAGGATCTTTGGAGCCGAACATTGAGGGATAAAGGAGGAAACTAGTGGGGTGGGCCAGGCAACTGAGGAGTGGATCTGGCAAAGCAAAGAACACAAGGGAAGCATCTAGATTACAGAGAATCGGGCCCCTTCTGGAAGGAAAAAAATAGCTCAGAATGGTCCCCCAATTTAAGAGTTTAACAGAGAGCAGAAATGACCCAAAGGGATAGGCCCAGCAAAGCATAGGAAGGAGTTGAGCTCTTGTCCTAAGGCAGGAGGTTACAGAAGGACTTAAAGCTGGACACAGTATAGGCACAGATTCATGTAGCTTCTTCTTGTCTCCAAGTAAGGATCCATTCCTACTCATCAAGTAAGTCAGAGATGGCTTAAAGGAAACTCTAAAATCAGATCCGCTGCAACACTTGCTCAGCAGTTACAGACATTCCTTGTGTCTGAACCAAGCACACGGTAGGGAAACACCAGCCCTTCCACTGTCTGGGATGGGCTGGACCCTCCCAGAACATTTCCAAACAAAGGCCAGCTGGTTTGAATTTAGTGTGCCAGTTCCCAACAGGTTGGGACCATGTGGCTTCTGGGTTCCTGATGACAGCTCTGCCCAGGGCTAATTAGCATGCATTATCACTCCTACCTGCCCCACCCTTGTGGTTAAGACTACATCAGGGAAGCAGAGCCCCAAAGGAGGAATGGGGATGCCCCGTTATAGCATGAGATCCCAGAACAGGACCTGTGAGTTCTCTTGGAGGTCTGGCCCCTGCTTAAGGAGATCCATTGGTATATGTCTCCTAGGTGGTCCAGCTGAGAGGCATGACTGGCAAGAAATACTTTATGAGGGACTACTAGAGGACAAGCGGCATGCCTTTCCCAAGAGGAGTCATTTCTCCATGCCAGGAAACTATAATCTACTTTGTAATCAGAAAGAAAATATTTAATATCTCTTCTAGTAGCTAAACCTTGGGTTCTAAGTAAAGAACCTTGGCACATAGTACCAGCTAAGGAGGGTACTGCTGTTGGTCAGTCTGGTAGTTTTGGATCTGGATGACAATAACTTGATGAGCACTTTCAGTGTGGCCCTATTCCCGGGAAGATAGTCTGTCTCAGGCCCTTGATTGCCTCTATTTTCAGGCCCAATCTTCAATGCCAGCATTTGAAGCTCTCTGATTTAGGGTTTCCAAAACAGAGCCAAGAGAAGAAAGGAGATGGACATGTGAGGGAGGATGAAGGACACAGCTCATCAGCTTAGAGAGTGAGACTGGAAAGGTGTCAACCATACGTTTGTAAAGGATTGAGTTGAGAAATGACCCTCGCTCAGCCTTGTTTATCACAGTCAAAGCCCGAATGCTACAACCAGCTCATTTCCCGGCGCTCCACGCCTGCAGCCAGCCATTTACTTGATAGCTCTTGTGGATGAAATCGGGTACCCAGCATAAAATTCAGAAAGCCCACTCTCAGATTTCCTTTACAACTCCCTGCCTCCAACCGCTGTTAGCCTTCCCCATCTTGGCAATAGCACCCAGTAGCACCCAGTCTGGTTAGACCCAAAGCAGAAGGAAGACCCTAGAAGACCCCCTCATCACTCTCTGCTCCTCTTCTGGTCCCATATCTAATTCACCAGCATGTTTTCTGGTCCAGTCTCTAAAACACACTTAACATGACTGTTCTTTCCTTCAGCACTTTAACCCCATTCCAAGATTCCATGGACCATAAGTAAATCCATCTCCAGCCTTCCATGACTCCACCCACTCATTTAGGTGTAAGGATCATCTGAAAGTATAAAGTGTACTTCCATCCATCTGACAAAATCACTGTAATAGTTTCCACATAAAGTCAGAACAAAATCTGAATGTCTTATTCTGACCTCCAAGAACCTTCCTCCACTGGCCTCCAACTACATGGAAAGCCTCGCACATTATTGCTGAACTTTACTGAGCCTGTCTCCTGCTCTCCTATGCTGACCTGGTCCTGATCCTTCCACCCTAGCCTGCCTAGAGCCTTCCCATGCTCTGCTCATTCTCCTTGGACACTCTTCCCTAGTTTTCCAACATGGATCCATTTTATCATCAATGAATCGGTTGGGGGAGTCTCTCCCCGACTGAGTCATCTGCCCTCACTTTCTCTCTCTGCATCTCACTCCAGCGTCTTGAGAACACTTAACATGTTTTCTCACAGAGCCAGACTCTGACTTGCCTGCTTCCTGTGTCTGCTGTCACTGGGATGGCAATGAAGTGACCCATATTGAGAGACGGTGCGTTTCTGGTTTGGAGACACCTTCCCAGATAGGGACCCACGCAGAAACCTTCGCTGGAGTCTTCCTGGGACTCATGTTGCTCTCTGCCTTGGGACCCATGACAGCCCACCTCAGGTTCTCATTAGAGAAGGGACAAAGTGAGGAGCAAGAGCTTGGCCTACAACAGCTTCAATCCAGGCTAATTGGACTCCAAAGCCTTTATTCTCAGCCTAGAAGGCATTCTCTCTTACCAAAATAGAAAAGGACCACGGGCTCCTCATAACTCTGCCCCCAGGGTACCTCTAGTAGTCTATCTATATATTATAGCTGGGAGAGGCTGAGGATAGAAATGGACAAGCACAGGGCTGCCCTTCCAGGCTCCTGGCAATAATTAGTACCATCATACAAGCCTAGGTCACGGTTCCAACTTATATTTCATTATGATAAGTAGAGATACAAGTCTATAAAAGGCAAGAAAAGCTGAAATTATATATGTGTGTGTGTGTGCGTGTGTGTGAATACACATCTATATATATGCACACATACATCTATATATGCACACACCCATATATCCATGTATGCATGCTGTAAAGCTTACACAAATTTGGTCCCAGTCCATTAGAACATGAAACCTTTCTGAAAGAGTCTTTTCTTGCTTTGAGATGTTTTCCTGTAAGTTTCAGCTAGCAAATGTATGGTAGGGCTAACAAATGATGGATAGTAGGAAGTAGCCAAGGGCTGAGTTCTTTGGCTGAAACCATAGACGCAGGTTTCCCTTGGTTCCCTTCTGTATTCTCCGAGCTGGCTACCTTCCTTACTGCCTCTTTCTTTTTTCTTCCTAGGAAATTCTAGCTCTTTGAATGTTTATTCTTGTCTTTAATGTGCCTTTTTGAACTTCATATATCATGTAAGAGAACAGAATCAGCAATCATCCAGTAATTACTGAGTAATTAATGCTGAAATTAGCCACCTATTACAAATGGTCTGCTCATTTTTCTCTGTAACATCCATTTATTTGCCTTGTTCCCTTGCAGCATTCCTTCTGTGAACCCTGGGCTACAGCTGCTCTGTGTGATAAGCCATAGGCAGCCCAGTACTTTGTATTCCTAGGATTTTACCTAACGTCTACATGTTTCTAAAATCTTTTGCTCAGAGCTGCCTTGCCATAGACAAAGAATTCCATATTGCACTTTACAATGGCATCTGACACCAGAGCCCCTAGAGTGTGCCTACGGGAGCAGACCCTACTGCCTACCTCACATAGCCAGGTTCTGGTTCTACCATTCCTGTGGTCTGTTGTTGCGACGGGGACAATTCTCTGTGTGTCACAAGATCATTACCACCGTGAAGCAGAATTCCTATGGTGATAAACACAACACCTGGACTCTCAGTCACGGCCATGAGATCAGAAGAACAATATAGTCATAGCCAGAGCAATGCTAATGGTGGTAAGTCTGTTGTCATTTCCTCCTTGAAGGAGTGGGGAGGGCCTTAGACCCTCATGGCTCCCTCTTGTCCCCAACATGTCTGTGGTCTTGGAGAGTGCTAGAATACACAAGGAGTGTAAGGTTGACTGTGTGTTAGGACTCCTTTGGTGCAATTTTCACAAAATCCATGGTGTGTGTGTGTGTGTGTGTGTGTGTGTGTGTGTGTGTGTGAGTGTGTGTGTGTTTGTGTTGAGAGCTCAAGTGGGGAGTAGTTTTCAATGATGCAATTCTCTGAGTTAGAATGTTCCTTTAAGTAACCCCAATATGCTTTTTGGGTCATTAAATGGGTAAACTAATTTCTTTGGTCGTTACTATCTCGCTATTTCAGATGAACAGACTTCTCTTTGTACCTCCCCTGGAAGTCATACAACATGGGTACAGCTTCTTCACATATTTCCAAAGATTCTCCAGCCTCTTAAGTATAATAGGCTGAAGAACAGACAGCCTATGTCTAGGGGTTCTCTCTTGATAAATACAGATGATTATAATCTATACCCCATAGTGGTTCTGTGAGGGTTTACAGAGGCATGTCATCTAAGTGTTGTGGGTTTCACCTGGTGCAGAAAGCAGTCAGTTGCTCTTAACTGCTATGAACAACAGCAATACGGTGATCGCTGTCTGAATCACATGCAAATCCTCACATCCTTGGGTGCTTACAGGAACGACTGTGTGCAGCTATCAGCCTAGATGATGCTCTTGCCTGTGCTGAAAAACTAAAATGGTTTAGCTATGCCTTTTCTCCTGCCCACAGCCATTCCGATGGCCTCAGAAGTATGAAGCGTCTTTGGGGTTATGAAACAGTTGGAAAGGGATAATGAGATTAAGAATTATTTCTTGGAAAAGTTTGGGGGCTGGACCTCCAAGGAGGGCTTAGGCTACCAGTTCTATTTCAAACAAGAGGAGAACAACCTCTAACCTCTCCAAAGGGGATAAGCTAAACACACAACTGGGGGAGACGCACAAGGCGTTTCGTTTGCAGCACATGATGACTGAAAGGCTGAGAACTCAGGACTGAGCAAAGCCTTTGTTTGCACAGCTGGGAAACACTCCATTAACTCCGGCTTTCGAAGGGGGATCAGCAGGCTCATTTCAAATGCTGGCGCCCTGCACACCAGAGAAGGTTATCGCCTCTTTATGGGCTATCTGAACTTGCCGACCATCTTTACTGTTGTCCCAATTCGCTTGTTTATGCAATGGTGTGAATTCAGCATTTCAAGCGCCCAGCCTGTCTTCAGTGGCAGGGATTGTTTTAACATCTTTAAAATGGCATGCTTCTTTGCTTCATTAGAACTAGTCCCCTTAGGGCAGGTCCTACTTAGGCATAAAATGAAATAGCCTGGTGAAGATGGCAGAGAACTAAGGGGCATGAATGTCCCCCCGCCCCAGGCATGCGTTTCCAGTGAAAATTACCTGAGGCCTACTGGCTATGAGCGGTTTCCATGGCTATCAGACTTCTAAGAAGGATTTTTCTGCCCAGACAGTAGGTCTTTGAACACTAGAAATCCAGGGATGGCATAATGGCCACCACTCCCCTCCCCTCCTTTGGGGTCACTCTGTGGTCAGGCAGATCAACCTGTCAGCAGGCTTCACTTTGGCCTTTCCCTGGTCTGTTCAACTCCAGGATGCTGACAGTTCATTTCACTGAAGATCTTGGTTGAGTCAGTGCAAAAACACGCAACACGGGTGGGTGGGGATTCAGACCCCATGTCACATGAGAAGAAAATGCTATGCTGGCTCCATCATGTAACAATCCTAGACCATAAACAAAGATTTAATTAATGACCATAGATGAATTCTTCCTCACTGAACTTACGTGGATAAAAACCTCATGACTGACGCAACATGAAGCCAGTGTTTACACGGGCTCAGATGAGCGGAACCTAACACTGTCATGGTGAGGGAGACTCCAAATCACAAAAGTAAAATTGTTGGGAGTCATTGGTTGTCATGCGACAGCATTCCAGCAGGAACAAGGGCTTTCTTCAGGGGGCTCACAAGGCCTCTCCAGATAACAGCTAGCCTTCTTTCTGTGGATTTTCTGAACCTATAAACTTTATGGGCTCAATTCCAAAGCTAGGTCCTGGCTTGAGTAAATTATCTTTCAAGGATATTTCAAAGAATCTTGTAAATGACAACAAAAATGAAGCAAAGATACAGGATTAGTTGATTAAGACAAAGTTCCAATTTGGAGGATTTTCCTCAGCTGGACACAGACAGTAAAAGCAATCACCCACGACTAAGGGCCTACTAGCTGATGGGGAAAATTGCAGTCTGGTGTGGCGGGGACAAAAATAAAAATGTTTTTCCAAACAAAAAAGGAAAGGAATATTTGTTTGCCATGACCACAGAAAGAAAAGAACTGGGAAGCATAACTCACTCTCTATTTAAATGTCAAGAAAGTTCTAAGATGTACAGAGGGACTTCTGTTGTCAACAGGAGTCTAGGTCTACTCAATTCCCTCATCCCATGCCTCCTCCATTCCTGCTGCACCTGCTCTGGAAAGGAAGCCAAACATGCGACCTGGGATAGCAGGAAGACGGACACTTTCATGAGGCAAGCCAAGCAACACACAAAAGAACTACACTACTACTTCAGAGAGTCAAGGGAACATGAATGCTCTCCAGTGATACCCTTCATTCTCTGAGGTGAGGAAACTGAGATGTGCCTAAAGACCACTCCAAATAGAAACAGGAAATGAAAGGCAAATCCAAGCCACAGCACCATGTAAGCAGCCTGCTTGTCTGGCTCTACGAAGCTCTTCTATCCCCACTGGCCCGAACTTTCCCTCTGTGAGCTTACCTCTACACATGCCTGATGAAGTGACTAAGGCTGGTGACAGAATCTTTTCTGGGAAGAAGGATTGGAAGTTAGGAGTTCAGGTTTGCTGGCCCGTGTCCAGGGGAGAAACTATCAAATCTACTATGTCTCCAGCATAGGACATGTTGTACAAGAGACAGGAGCAGTCTGGGAAGCACATCTCAAACCACACACATCTACACAGCAGGGAAGACCTATCTCCAGAGAAGAATGATGTAGATATGTAAAGAAAATCTACAAAAAAAAGGGCAAAAAAAAATACATCTTCCCTGCTCTTTCCTGAGACTTGACCTTCCTTCCCACTTAAGAACTGTAGCAAAGACCTGTAAAGCTCTCGTCCCAGTTACTTCCCAGACACTACCATGTTGATGAATTACAGCTAGGAAGACCAGCAAAAGAATGGGCCACCTAAGCCCATCAGTCCCAACTGGTGGACAACAAGACACCCTTTTAATGAATATGAATAACTAACTCTGTTGTAAGTCATCACAGAAGCACCTGCTCGGAGTGAAGTCTGAGACTGGATTCTGTCGGGTAGCCAAGATGAAGTAGGGGTCCAAGGCCACTCTTACAAAGTCTGTGGTCTCAGAGAGGACGTAAGCCAGACCTAGAGGTCACTGGCTATGGGGAATCATGAGAACATTCATGTTCTAGGAACAGGGTATGGCTCACAAGACCTAACTTCCTACCTACAGCATTTGTATTGGGCAGGTATTATACCACCCACCTTGGGCAGGTGAAGAAGCCCAGTACCTAGTAAGTAGGTACATGAAGAAGGCTGGATTTAAAATCCAAGAGGCTGGATTTAAAGTCAAATCTTTCTTGACCATATAGAAAAATGGAAGAAGTCCTCACTAAACTAGAAGGCACTGTCACTTCCCTTCCTGATCTCTGCCCCAAGCATTGTTTCTGATACACTGCTGGGATTGGTAATAAATTGATTTCATAAATATAAAAATCCATAAATGATTAAGTACCTACGAACTAGTATTGAACTACTGAACCTAGCATGCACCATTTCACTAATCCTTCTGTTTAATAAGAACCGACTGAGGAATGGGATGCAAAATTATGATTCTATGGGAAGAATAAACACACAAGCGCCAGTGCAGAGTGTATCGACTACAGTTAATGACAATGTCTGTATTTCTGAACATCACCCAGAATCTGTGTTGAATGCTTTCAGTATAAGAACATGGTAGGCAGGTAATGGAATTCAAATTAATTGTCTTGATTTGGCCATTTCACAATGTATTTATATCATCATAACATCAAGCTCTATACCATTTATTGTTTGTATTTGTCAATTAAAAATTCAAAGGAAGAATGATTACTACTCCCATGCTGAATATTAAACTACTAATGCAAATTAAGGTTAATTTCACTAGTCCTGTAGCCAAAGCTTTGTCATTGAAAATACCAACCTAGAAATCCCAACGGCTTCACATAGAGTCTTGACACACATCTAGTGTGGAACAGGGCCATCTGTCCACTCACTCAGGGACCTGAGTGTGGTAAGCCTGCTGAATGCCATCTCAGTTCAATCTAGACCATGAAGCTTCAGAGTTCACGGAAGCTAAAGGAAGAGTGTGGATGCCCAAACAAGCTCCTGGATGCTTTAGCTCAGATTTAACCAGGTTGAATTCCTTCTTACTACAAGAACTTGTCATGAAGGTATGCTGGAAAACTGGGAATGGCCGTGGATGCGTGGATATCTGGAGCACAGTAAGTGTCTCTGCACACTCCTTTCTCCATGATTACCCAGCTACTAAAACTAGAAAAGGGGTGTAGTCACTTGACTGGGACCTCAAACTATAGAAACATATTTTGGGAAGAGCTGTTTTACATCCCTGAAAGATAATTTAGAAATAGATTTTATCTTACAGTTATAGCCTCCTTGTCTGCTCTAAGTCATATACAGAAGCTAAAGGGATAAAAGATAGAGTTAAATAGGATATATTTATTTATATATTATCAAATAGGTAGTCTAGTATTTTTACAGCACAGCAGGGTGACTACACTAAATTTTTGTGTATTTAGAAATAATCAGGCAAGGGGATTTTGAATTTGCCCAACACAAGGAAAGTGTTTAAGGTGACGGGCATCATTTAAAATAATGTTCCATAACACCCATGTTAATTTTAAATTTTTTAAATGCTGATAAGTGAACAACAGCTGCTTAGAGACTTGAATTGTAAGTGGGATGACTGAAATAAAGCCACCTAGATACTTCAGGGATGCCTCAATTTTAAAATTAAAGTCAGAAAATGTATTGCTTTGAGGAAGAGGTTATGCTTTGGTTTCCACAGGATTCATTCAAGGTTAACAGTAATCAGTTTAACTGGGAGAGGACCCCTGAAAAATCCTGGCTACAGATATAAAAAAAAACAAATTAAGTAAAACTACAGGACAGGTGATGTATATTTTACATGCTCGATCATAAAACAAAAAAAAATATCTTTGACTAACTTGTGTATAGCACACAGTTCATAATGGTGTTAACATAGATATGTATGTTACCTTTGAAAGTTTGTGTGTTTTCAGAGCAAGGGGACCAGACAATAGTCAGAACAGGTAGCCCAGGTGGTCTGCCTCTTAGAGTGCTTCTGTTGCCACTTCTTCCAAGTTCTGCATCCAGAACAGCTTCAAGGCTGATACCTGAGTTGGTCCAGTCTCACACATGTTGTGCTTTCCCTTTGCACAGAGACTGTGTGCCTAATTTCCCCAAGACTTGACCATTATCTCAATTTTCTCAGGCTCCCTAAAGATGCCTCTATCCCCAGACAACAGGAAACAATCTAGAAAACACAATACCTACGTTCTCAACAGGTGGGGTTTTTGGTTTTTCAGTGGGTAATGTGTGTTTGTCGTCATTTAGTGGGGCTATAGGAATATAGGAAAAATAACAACTATTAACCTCAAATATTTTATGTTGGTATGGATTTTGGAATATTGATATAAGTTTAAAGTTATTTTTGTTATACTCTATGTACATTTCTACCCTTGTTTGGGGTATTATGTTTATGAAGCTCATTTAAAAATGTAATGTATAATTAAGAAATGCAGGTTAGTAGTTAGTCATCTATAATAATCAAACATGAAGTCATATTAAATATGTTTTCAAGGTTAAGAAAATTTATTTAGATAGATGGTCTTCAAAGACCTACAGAACATGGCAATAAACTCACCTTCTCTTAGGGCTCCCTCTTTTCCCCATATGTGTGCCACGAATTCTACATCCCAGAGAGCAGCAATTCAGAGTGCAGCATGTTTGGGAGACTTACCTTTGTTAGCACAGGCCATCCACTTGAGATTGTCTGCAAAAGCAGCTTCCCGTCCAATGAGGTATGTGAAGATTCGAACCTAAAGAGAAGATGGACATATGGTGAGCTGTACCGAGCTTGCGCCATCCTGTGCAGACCACATGCATGCCTCACACACATGTGCTCTACCTCCTTCCTGCTCCACACTCCCCATCTGTAGAAACATATTTTCGACATTTGAAGTACAGTCAGCTAGAAATATATTCAGGGGGCCTTTGATCTTTGTAGCCATATGGCATAAATGGTAGTTGTTTTTCGACAGGCAATGTAGGGCAGAGAGGAAAAGCCAGAAGTGGGAGAGCTGGCTTGGTTCCATGAGTGGAAGAGGATCACCCTGGTCTAGACCAAATCCACAACTGTTTTCCTCATTCCCGCAGAAAACCCAGACAGTGCTGTTCCAGAGAATGAAAATACCACTGTGAGAGTTTCAATATTTCTCCCCAGCAGAAAGCATAGGCTGTGAGAGCTATGTAACTCTCTACGGGAGCTGGTAGGGCTTAGGTCATTGACTGAGATGAGAGGTACTGCCTGTGGCCAGGAGACCTATGGAGTCCTTCTCTAGTTATCCTAAGATGTTTGCTCCCAAAGAGCAGAGAACTTACATTTTTAAAAAGCTATCACAGTTTGCATTGCTTCCTTCTACTCCCTTTCCCTTTCCCTTTCTCCCTCCCCTCCCCAGCCCTGCCTCAGCCACAGCTCCTTGAAACAAAGCAGGGTTCCCCCCACCCACCAAGTGGTGCTAGATGATCAGATGGAGGGAAGATGAAGAAGAAGAGGCTGAAGCACCCTTGACACAGTTTGGAATGACGGGGGAGGAGGACAACACTCCACAATCCTGGACAACCTCTCCTGGTAGGCCAAGTGTGTCCTCTGAAGATCATGGTGTGGCATTATATGAAGGAACATGGCATCAAAGGCTTTACAAGCCAGGGTCCCCTCAGCTCAGGCAGCCTGGTGGGTCACAGGACTGCTGCTCCTCCCGGGCCTTGCCTAGAGTTGTGGTTAACTAGTAACTTTTGTAGTCTGAACTAGCAGACACGCCTATTCCATTAGAGTCCACTTTCATGGGGAGAGAGAAGGGACTGTGTCACCAAACTGTGCCACCATGGAAAGCAAAACTTGGAACATTATTATCCAGTGCCTGAATGAATGGAAGCTTGTAAAAGCTCACAGCTAGGAATACGGGGGTTCCAGGGTCATTCTGAACCTCTTCCAGTCAGGGCATATAACACAGAGGCTAGCTTTTGCTCACGTTCTGATTCTAACTGAAAGAGTGCCTTAAATGCATATTACGTCAACAAATCCCTGGTTTGTCCCCGTGTGTTGGAAAGACACTTTACACTCTCCACAGCTTGTGCACAAGGTCTTTGGGGAGGGGGGTGATGAGCTACCACCAGATGATATGGGAGTCCCCTCAGGCACTCCTCCTACAGCCAGATCTTGTCGTCACTTCTCCCTGCGGCTCATTTCCACATCACCCTGCTCAGAAAATTCAGAAGTGGAGATATGCCCTCCAAAAGAAAGAAAGAAAGAAAGAAAGAAAGAAAGAAAGAAAGAAAGAAAGAAAGAAAGAAAGAAAGAAAGAGAGAAAGAAAAAGATGGACAGATGGGGACAGGTGGAAAGAAAGAAAAGAAGGAAGGGAAGAAGAAAGGAAGGGAGGAAAGAAGGAAGGTAGGTGGACAGATGAAAAGAAAGAGAAAGAGAGGAAGGAAGGAGGGAGGGAAGGAGGTGGATAGATGAAAAGAGAGGAAGGAAGGAAGGAAAGAAGGAAGGAAGGAAGGAAAGAAGGAAGAAAGGAGGAAAGAAGGAAGGGAAAACACTAGAGGATTTTAATCTCCTGGGGAAAAAATTACAAGCAAAATCCTAACTTTATAACATAAAATAATGGTAAGCGCCGCCCTCTGCCAACAAGCAGCCCCCACTGTTCGCTTTTCCTTATTGGTCAGTGTGCATACTTAGCTGAATCTCTCTGATTTAGGGGAAATTAAGGCCCAATTAAGTACAATGACTACCTTAGTTTTGTTAAGGGCTGGTCTCAGTATGGGTGTTTTCTGCCACTGCCCTGAGTTGCTTGGTCTATCAGGACAGAATTCCCAAGCAACTGAGAGTTCATGAGAGAAATCACCCACAGGACCAAAGCCAGACTCCAGTTCCCTGAGATAGGACTCAGGGATCTTTCTGCATCCTTTGCTTTGATTTCAAGTTGTAGTTCTTTAAAGGGTAAAGACTAGACTGGCAAAAACTCACATCTTAACAATGTCTTAGGCTGGCAATGAAGAATAAGAAGTGACTCTTAGGCTGTGAAGTCAAGCATTTCATCTTTGCAATCAAGCACTTCCGGGGAAAGCTGCAAAGGAAGCCAGCGGTGCCAACCTCTGTGCTGTCTGGAGGAAGAGGCTAAGCAGAAACCCTTTTCTCTCGGAGGTATGGTTCAAACCCCGGGAAAGACTTGAAGTTGCTGGCAAACTTGTATGGTTCCTGATTTCAAATGTGGCAACCTACTTGGAAAGCCAGTAGGATCGTGCCAAGCTTTGCCTCAGTCATGATTGCTCAAGAATTGTGCTAACAAGTACTCAGTACTGAGAGCCAGCACCGTGGGTCCCACCTCTGCAGTCAGTGCCATCACGGATCAGGTACTCTGCTGAGAGATTACAGGCTTTCTGTTTGTTTTGCTGTTCTCTGTTTTATTGTATTGCTTATGAAAGAAAATCAGAATCACGTTCAGTATTTCCATTTATGTACAATGTTTGGCTCCCAGTGGGCTGACTCCTTATCTGAGTAGAAGCAGCATGGACAAGACTTGCTACGTCTCTGCCTAGAAAATAAACATAATCAGATGATATTGGGCCTCTGCCCTGAATTTGCTCACAGTACTGCCTTTCAACTGAGCACAAAAGGAAAAGACATTTTACTTCAAAGTGTAAAGTATTTCGGAGAGCAATTTAACAACATCAAGAACATTTTGTATTTGTAATTCTTTTGGCTAAGTAATTATACCTCTAAGCATTTATCTTACAGTCAAGATTGTAGGCAAAATGCCCATGGAGACGAAGAGTCAATACAGTTGACAGGAAGTGGGAGAAGACTGGCGGGTGCGTGCTTCGCAAACACATAGTACAGAGTATGGGCATGCTCACCGTCGCTGCATTCTGGTCAAAGCTTAAACCCTTAAGTGTTTCCCGAGAACTGATCGGCTAATAATCATGCATTGAGATTTTGTTTTTCTAAGAGAAGCTCAAATTTTTACTTCATAAATTGTATCATTAGAATGAGTGAATGAGTTAAAAATAAGTAACTATTGCTTTAATAATTAAAGTGCATTTTCAAGGAGAAAAAAGTAATGAAACTGTAATGGTCTGAAAGTTCTGGGTGAGGGTAATAAGGATAAAATTGGAATGAAAGCCAAACAGAAAATGTTAATGTGTCGAAATGCGGGCTGCTTTCCTCTACTGTTTTTTTTTTTTTTAACTGAGTGCCAAACCTCTAAGTGACATGGTCAAACACTCTTCATTTCCTCCCTGACAGATTCTGGAGTCTGAGGTGTTTGATTTCTACCTTTCTGACGAAGTGCTCCCAAACCAACTTTCACTGATTTGCTGTGAGCTCCACTGTTTTCTTGATGTAGGAAGGAATTTTAGCAGAGTCCGGTTCGGCGTAATGCTGAGAGCCAAGTGGACATAGAAGGTCATGAACAGGAGCCCTGGCACAGGTCAGGCGAGCCCATCAGGATCCACTGTGCCACTCCTAGGGGCCAGGCCTCAGCCACAGGCACAGAAGACTCCTCTCATTATCACAGCTCAAACATAGGGCACACCAGTGGCTGAGCCACCCCACTAGTTAATTTTGATCTCTCATTTAAGTTGTTTTCTACAAACCCAAGTTAGCTTAATAAAGTGTTTGAATGTAGCCTTTCAAAGTCACCTTCACCTCATTTCATCCAAAGGAAAACAGACAATATCAATCCATTCTTTTTCAACACTAAAAGTTATACTTATGTTTGACAGACACAGATGAAGCACATGAGAAGCTCTGAAGGGTGCTGAGCACAATGATCAGGACCACGATCTTACAGTTCTAGGGGCTGGAACAGTAGGACGGCAAGTTCAAAGACAGCACTGTGAAGACAAGAAAGGGAAGGAGGAAGGGGCGAAAGAAGAGGGGAAACATGGATGCTCCTATTCCCTCTACATTAATGAATCTAAAATTCTTATTTTTGAAAGAGGGGAAGGGAAGGGGTTGCAATAGGATTCCAATATGTCCACAGCACATCCAGAGAGGAAGCTGCCACCCTGCACAGCACAAATAAAAGGGACAGCTTATCAGTCTTCTGAGTCCCTGCTCTGCGTCAGGGACCACTCTGAGAATACAGAAAACACTTCATGGAGTCTACACTGTCTTGAGAGTAAAATGAAATCCATAATAATGCCCATGTGTTTGCTGGCCTACAGGTTATGGAGAAAACGGAGCAGGGAAGATGATGGAGGATGAGGGGAGTTGGTGGCTTAGGAAGGGAGGCCGGTAAAGCTGTCCCTGTAAGGTGACACCTAGGCAAGGGTCTGGACAGAGGGGAGGGAAAGGGAGGGAGGAGTAAGACACAGGGCTAGGAGAAAGGATGCTACCGTGAGATGGAAAATGGTACACAGCCACAGGGACAAAGATGCTTGAAGGGATACTGAATGCGCCAGTGTGGCAGGAGTCGTCATCAGGAGGGCCTGCCAAGGGCTGAACTTGGAGAGGCAGTGGCTCTAGGCCCCATTAATCCCACGGCTCACTGTTAGAGAATGCTTTTTGTTTGTTTGTTTCAACAAGGTACTCAATAGAGGCCTGGTACAGGTTAGCACAGTGTGAGAGGTTCCTTTGGTATGTAGAATAGGGCATTGGTCATGGATACTTGGGTTCAACCTGGCTACTTATTTAAGTGTTTCTTAATGCTGTTACAACTCTATCCACATTTCACACAAGAGCAACACAGTTAGAAACTGGACACGTGTGCCGGTTTGGATCTCTCTGGCTGCACTCCTGTGGGGTTCTCTCACAATTGAGAAGCACAGTCCTAGTGAGAGACAGACACTAAAAGCAGGCCACTGAGAGGTTCCAGATGAAAAGGACAATGGCTCTGGCCAGAGTTGTTGGGCAACACTGAGTATAGAAACCACCAGAAACATGTATTGAAAGCTGAGCTGGTGGCTGGCCACCTGAAGCCCAGGTTAAGTGTGCCCCCACTTTTCCTGAACTTCCTACTGTAGGTCTAACATGGAAGAAATCTACCAAGAACATGTGGCCAGAGTGAAGAGATGCGGGACCTGGGAACTAAGAAAACGCTAGAGTCATTTCTAGAAAGCTGTGTCTATTGACTGCCAGGTTGTGTCCATCTAAACTCCAAGGGCTTTACAATCCAGTGGATGGTGGCCCGAGATGACATTCTAACATTGTGTCGGTGTAAAAGGCAGGAACAGCAGACACCAGTGAGACGTGGCAAATGACCAGCGCAACAAGCCGACGACACTTGCTCCTCTCCCAAGAAGGGTGGGTGTGGGAGCAGCAGTGTGGAGACACTTGTGCTGTGTGTTCCCCACACACAGCTGCTCCGTGAGAGCATACCAATTCTCTCTTGCCCCGAGATGCAGTGGAGATGGTGGGGGACAGTCAGACTATACCACTCTGGGAAAAAGGCAGAAGAGTGTTAACATTTGCTACAAGACTAGGCCAGGGATTGTGCATGTCCACATTGGTGGGTCCTAAACTGTAACTAGGGGGTGGCAGCCTCCATAAGGAGATGGGTTTTGTGCTCAACTCTTTCAGTTGCTCAAAATGATGAGCGACTGTGGATTTTAGTAAAACTGATGTCTTTCTCTCTTCATTTTTGTTTATTTGTTTTGTTGGTGTATTGATTTTTTTGAGACAGGGCTTCTCCTTATAGCTATAGCTGTCCTGTAACACACTCTGTAGACCAGGGTGGCCTTGAACTCACAGAGATCCACCTGCCTCTGCCTCCTGATTGCTGGGATTAAAGGTGTTAGCCACCACCCAGTGATATCTTTCTATCTTAAAGTCAATGTGATGTTATCGTGCGTGTTCTTAATTGGTACCATCACAAAAAAAATTCCTTGATAACTTCTATTGCTATTTGTCCATTTCTATCAGTTATGATACCTCAAAGCATTTCTGAATAAAACATTTCATCTCTAAGAAGATGGTGAGGGATGAAACTCAATAGTGTACACACACACACACACTCTCACACACACAAAGGATTCATAAATCACTGCCGATGTTATCGTCACAAAAATGCTATGAGAGGAGAGAGAGGCCCGGAGAAGAGTGACTCTACAGGAAACAGTTATATTGAACAGAATGCCTTTTAATCTTGAAGGCAACACGATCATCTAGAGGACGAGAGAGACAACTAAGGTAAATGTTGTCCCGAATGGCAATAAAATGGGATAAACTGAATTAGATTACAAAAGTAATAAACTCTCAACAAATGAATATCATAGATCATTATGAAAAATGGACTGTCACTTTAGGGATGCTCCAAGGGTCTGCACAATATTTTTCTAATTTCTTTTCTCCCAAACACAAATGTCTGACACCTCATGTGTGGTAATGAATATATTTCCATTCAGAAAGAAGTGTCATTTCTAGTCTCCTCCTGTGCAGGGGGCAGATAGTGTAAGCTGAGCTCCCTAGCCACGTATTTTGTCAAGGTGAAGGGTATACTCAGGCCCACTAGTGAGCCTGGTACAGTGGGAGGGGAAGGAGTCTAGCTATGGCATCTTCAAAGGAGGGCAACACAATTTATTAGACGGTAGCTGCAGGGACCTCATTAAGGGACCAGAGTAAAGTGTGTTAACTCCAATATTCTATTCTCTTTGTTCAAAATATTATTTTATATATTTTTAGGGTCCTGAAGAAGTACTACAAAAGATCACGATCCATGTATGCAATCAGCAAGAGTGTTTTTATTCCAGCATGCCGGGGCCTGCTATCCCACACAAAGGCAAGGTGGCAAAGACCTCGAGCGGGACATGGGGGCTCCTTTTAAGCGCATCTAAGGGAGTTTTAGGAACAATTAGGTCGTCTAGAACATAATTGGCTAAGCAGGCAGCAGTTACATTAGTGTGTTTCTAATTGACTGAGGTTTAGTCTCATCATCTTTGGTCACATCTGCACATACTTGGATGAGACTCAGAAGGGGGCTGCTGGGTTTGTCCACGGGACACTGTGAGGCTGGCTTAGGCCCCCTTTTTTTTTCCTCTCCCTTAACCCTGAATGGAGGGGTACAGTAGATAATTGGCTCTTCGTTAGGAGAGACACCTGTGTGTCCTTCTCAGAGAACTGAAACATAGATCCAGTTTTAAAAAGTGGGAGAGTTTAACCCTTTCATTTATATGTAGGTGTGCATGTGTATATAAGTTCAAATGTGTGTGTGGGCATACATGTGTGCATGCATATGTGTGGGTATACATACAGAAGCCAGAAGTTGACTACTGATATCTGCCATGATGTCTTTCCTGTTTAGTTCCTGAGGCAGGATCTCTTGATGAACCTCATTGGCTAGTCTAGTGAGCCAGCTTGTCCTGGAGATTCCATCTCAGCCTCTAGAGTCATGGGATTACTGGTAGGCCCTGAGTGAAGGGATAAGGCCTGGGACTTAAAAATATGTCATAGTCATTTCCAGAAAGCTTTGCCCATCAACTGCCACGTTGTGTCCACTTTGGAGACAAGAAATGACACTGGCAGCGGCAGTATTATTTCTAAGCAAAACCCAGCCCATCCTGATGAAGGGCAACACCTGTACTTTCAGCAGGGTGTTTTGCTTTTATTTTAATTTTTGAGACAGTGTTTCTGCCCTGGCTGCCCTGGAACCAGGTCTTGTAGACTATACTGGCCTTGAACGCAAAGATCTGCCTGATTTTGCCTCCCTAGTGCTGGGATTAAAGTCTGAGCCACCACTGCAGGGCCAAAGATTTATTTATTTATTTTTATTATGTATGCAGTGTTCTGTCTGCATGTATGCCTGCTGGCCAGAAGGGGGTGCTGGACCTCACTACAAATGGTAATGAGCCACCATGTGGTTGCTGGGAATTGAACTCAGGATCTCTGGGAGAGCAGCCAGTGCTCTTAACCACAGAGTCATCTCTCCAGCCATCTTTCATCAGGTTTACAACATTCTCTGGTCCATTGCCCAGCTGCCCCAACCTCCCAGGATCCAACTATGACACTACTTGGGACAGCCCGTGTCCCAGGGCCCAGGGAAATTTCTGCATCATCTAATCCTAAACTTACTTCCACTTGCCTCTTTCCCCAGTAAGAATTGCAGGAGAGGCTCCCATGCTCTGCATTGCTCTCTTCAGCCCACTCACATGATCTTGCCTCTGAACATCTCTGTGTGGCTCTTCATCACAAGGCATGCCTCAGGACATCTTGTGAAGCATGAATGTAATAAACTTTTTTCTTTATAACAATCTTTATGATATCTGTGTATCTTACTGTCCCTGACTAAACGAACTTTTGGTGATCCTTAAAACAACCAGAAACCAGGAGACCCTGGTTCCACATAGGTACATGGAGCGCTTACAAGCTTTGAGATCTTGAGCAAGGTATTGAAGCCCGCTGTGTGTAAGGAGTGACTTACCACCCACTCCTGCCTCTGATGAATAACAGGCAAGAGAACAGAATAAGAGACAGGAGAGGTGAGGGCCGTGCCCTCTACTAACGCCCCTCATGCCCACCTTCCCACTGCCGCAGCCCACTGGTGTGTCAGACTTGGCAAAGCTGAACAAAGCCACCCTTCCACCTGGCTCCAGAGGTCAGGTCAAGAGGAAACTGACTCAGGCTGAAGAAGAGGATTTCCCAAGGAGGAGCTTTTCAAGTTGCCAGCACTAGAGTGTGCCATTCCTGAAGACAGTGGAACATTTCCCACCACTAGCAAGGTAGCCACCACATCTACCAACCCACAGAGACCAAGGCACAAGCTACAGACCTCCTCTAAAGCACTTCCACAATTCCAGCTAGGACCTATGAGGTTCAGAAGTCCAGTCCCCCAAATCTCAAAGTCACTTTCTCTAAGGACTTTTCTCTAGATCCCAGGTTGAGGACTCTTGCTTATACAATCTTATATTCTGTGCTACAAATTCCTCCCAAACAAAGAGTATTCTTTGGATAATTAATATGGAATCTCATTCTGAGATGCCCCCCAAGGTGAGGGAGAAGTTCATTGGCCCACCTGCCTATTCCTAGAAGGAAGAGTACCAGATGTCTGTCCATCTAGAAAAATTACTGCAAATGAGGCCTTCACGTGGAAGGGACAAAATGAGATTCCAGGAACTGAGACAGAATAGCACTGCAGTAGATGCTGGGGTTTTTGATGCATGTCACATGTTGGAAACTTTGTAAGAAGACATTTTAAAAAGCTGGTTGGTATTGAATGGATTTCTATCACATTCAGTTTTGAATCCAGAGACTCTAGCACACTGTATCTCTTAGACATAATACTCAAATGTGTGTTGATCAGTCAGTAAACCATCTGTTGCCTCTAAGGCTTCTGAATCACATACTGGATCCCAAACTTCTACCCATAGCCGCAACATAGTATTTGTAAGGTGGGCCAGCCTTTCTCTGCTTCCCTCACCCCCCAAACTTCCAAATATCAAGTGGTGATAGATTTTGGCTACCAGGTATGTACCTGTCATAGTTTAAATCTGAAACATCCTCCCAGAGGCTTGTAGTCCAAAGGTTTAATCCTTAGCTTATGACACAATTTTGAAAGCTGCAGCCTTTAGTAGGTAGGATGTATGAAGCAGGTGAAGACGGTTACTAGGGTTAGTGTCTTAGTTAGGGTTTATATTGCTAAAACCCATGATCAAAAGTAACTTGCGGAGAAAAGGGGTCATCTCATCTTAGACTTCCCATCATTGAGGAAGTCACGACAGGAATTCAACAGGGCAGGAAGCTGGAAACAGAACACAGAGGATGCTCACCTTCTTTCTCCTTAGGGCTTGCTCAGCCTGCTGTCTTATAGCACCCAAGGCCACCTGCTCGGGGATGGGACCTCCCACAGTGAGATGGGGCCTTCCACATCAACCGCCAATCTAGAAAATGTGCCTGAAATTGCCCACAGTCCAATCTGGTACAGACATTTGCTCAACTGAGGTTTCCTCTTCCAAAATGACTCTAACCTATGCCAAACGGACAGAAAAACTAGCCAACATAGCCAAACTTTATACCCACTTCAGCTTCTGGCCTACTTTCTCTGTTCTCTGGCCTATGACCAAGGGAAGAGTCATCAAGACTGAGCCACTCTCACTACTGTGCCTACCCTCCCCCATGATGGACTGAAATCCCTATGAGGCTGTGAGCCAAAATGAACCTTGCATCCTTTGAACAACCTTTGTTGGGAATCTCGATCATGCTGATACCAAAGCAAGGACTCTCTTCTACAAACAATGGCAAAGTAAACACATAAACCAAAAAGCCATCAAATTAATCCAAACAGACCAGAAAAAAACCCTCTTACAGAATAGAGACTTGCTCCACACGTTCAGATATAGACAGTTTTACTAATGAGAAGCCATAGGGTTGTGATGTCTTTGCAAGGATGTGCCAATGCCTTCCCATCACATGAGGTGCTCTGTATCAGAACCCCTAGGCACTGTTATGATAACCCGGGAAACACATAAACTTCCAGACTTCACGCCCTCGCCATTTACCCCTCCCATTACCCGGAATATTCCACATCTGCAGGTCTATATTTCCATCTTTATTTTACCTTATTCCACTCTCCCTCACCCCCTTCCTTTGTGTCTTTCGGGATACTTGGGGCACTTACTTTGTACTGTCAATGACTTGTCCAATTGTCTGAGTTGTGTCTGAAGGCAGAAAGAGACAACTCTGTCTACCTCGGTGCCCACAGACAATCCACTAGATAGACATCAGATGCTCCTGTTTTCTCCGCTTCCCAGAAATTTAGGTTGGACAAATAACTCAGTAGGGGACACATCTGAATTTATTAGCAGCAGAACTTTCTTTCACTGCTGACATTTTCAAAACTGTTTTCCAAATCAGATCTGTTATTAAACAGCTAGTTTTATCTTTCCCATGCTCAACTCCCTTAGGCTTTTATTTTTAACATTGACGGTCAGTGATAAAATATAAAAAAACAGAAATCCTAAAAGAAAAAAAACCCTCTGCTCTGCTCTCATAGTTATTACTGTCTCCCATCCAAGACTCATAAAAACAGTACCTTCTCCCAAGGGTGGATATTTGGTTCTTCTGAGCATTGGTCCCTGAATCTAGGCAGAAGTTCTGCAAAGACTTGAAGTCAAAGGGTGTCTTGAAGAAGTGTCTGATTCAGAGATTATCCTTAGAGACAAGAACTGATCTTAGGTGTTAAAGCACTTGGTCGGAGAGGGGATGCCAGTGGAAGGTATTATTCACTTGGGAACACTGGGCATACCAAATTACTTCGAGATAACAAGGAGAACAGGTGAATGGGTGATGTGGGATTCCCCTCTGTCTGCTGTGAATACCATTGGTGATTAAAGAAACTGCCTTGACCTTTTGGTAGGGCAGAACTTAGGTAGTCAAGGAAAACTAAACTGAATGCTGGGAGAAAGAAGACAGAGTCAGGGAGAAGCCATGTAGCTGCTGGACACAGACACGGGAACTTTACCAGGTGAGCCACAACCTCGTGGTGATACACAGATTACTAGAAATAGGTTAAATTAATATGTAAGGGTTAGCCAATAAGAAGTTAGAGCTAATGGGCCAAGCAGTGATGTCAATAATATAGTTTCTGTGTGACTAGTTTGGAGCTGAGCAGCCGGGAATGAAACAAGTAGCATAGTATAACAACTGGGCGCATGGGCTAACAGAATACAGGGTTATGCTCTTGATTGAGCATGACATACACATACGTTCAGAACCTGGGCCTTGGGTAAGGAGTTGAATGCTCACCCTCATTGTCCTAACTTGTGGTTAGTACCCCAGAATTCACCTGCAAGCGCTGGTGAGTGAAGAGAGCAGAGTGAAATATCAGAGGGCGATGGACTGAGCCCACAGAAGGCAGAGCATCACAGCTGCCACACTTAAGAGGGAGATGTACAGCATCCTGTGAGCAGGGAGCTTGAGGAAGAGGCTTGGGTAGCTCACTGGACCTCAGGTAGAAGAACCTCTTTCTTTAATGGCTTTCTTCTGAACAGTGGGTTCCCTTTCCCCTCCTAGATCACAGTGTAATACCAAATAAAATCTTCATGATTTTCCTTTGTGACCTGGGACAAAACCCACAGTAGCAGCACACATTTGGGATGGTGGCCCCTCCGTGTGCCATGCCGATTATCAGCATAGCCATGGGTTATTGGTTGAGGATTTAGGAACTCGAGATTTTCCTGAATCATTCTTGGCCTCATTAAGAGGAGCAATAGTTGGGAATTCTAAGCTAGCATAGTTTCCTCCCAAGGTTCTTGTCATTTCTATTTTCCCTACCATCCCTCTCTGTCACTAAGAATTAGTTCAAAACAGCAGCTTCTGCTGTCCCCTCACCTGCTGCCTTCTGGGGCTTATTGTCATGAGGAGAGCGAAAGGCTTGTCAAACAACGTAGAAGATATTGCTGAAGACAGCTTTGCTCCATTTTACCTCTGACACCCAGAAAAGCAGGCAGGACTGCAGGGAGAGAGAGTTCTCTGCCAGATCACTAGGCAATATGCTAAGTATCTATATAGCAACGGGCCCTGGCGGTCTCCAAAGACATGCCCCCCCCCCCCCCAATTCCCAGCTCCCCAGAACGATGGTCCTGCTATGCTGTAGTAAAGAGAGACACTACTCTGATGACAGAATTACAGACCCCAGGTAGGCAAGGCAAGAAGGAGCTTGGAGTTCCTGAGGATTTGGGCGACTAATGTCTCATCTTGGGGAAATTCCAGTGGGAATTTCACACCTCATCCTCAGTCAGTACATGTTGTATTTTGTCCTAAGCTATCAGTTAGACTTTAATCTTGCAAGTGTGAATTTTTTAGTTACCCAGGGTTCCTTGTTATTGGCAGACACTGGTTTAGACACGTGAGGGATGTGGTGGTCTTGCTATGGTCTCCCATTTTCCATCCCAGGGACCTCAGTACAAATGATCAATTCCATTTGATTTTCTGCCTTACCACTCTCCCATCTTCATTAAGTATTCACTAGATCCAAGTTCTGTATGGCTTCAGGGGCACTGGAGACACACTGAAATTAAAAGGCCCGCATGGTCATCACCACTATAGAATTTGTAAATTGTTGAAATACTTTTCAGAGAATTAAGAAATATGTTTTCCAAGCAATATGGAAAACAAAGTGTGTGTGTGTGTGTGTGTGTGTGTGTGTGTGTGTGAGAGAGAGAGAGAGAGAGAGAGAGAGAGACAGACAGACAGACAGACAGACAGACAGACAGACACAGAGAGAGACAGAGAGAGACAGAGAGACAGAGAGACCCCAGAGAACACAGAGAAGAGCCACCTTGTAGCTGGAGAAGACAAAGGAGAACCAGTCTCCACCAGTCTGTCTCTGCACCTTCATGGTTTAGCACACGTGTTTGTAACTTTTCTGGAGTCTGGAGTCAAGAGATGGGGTAACAGATACTCTGTTCTGTAATTGAGTTCACTTCCCAAAATGTTTCCCTCTGCTGGGAGCCCAGAGAATGGCCAAAGGAGAAGGCTCGGTGGCTCCAGCAAGTTTGCAGTTCCCTACCTGTGATGGCTATTTTTAGTTGCCAACTTCATTACAAATGAAATTAACTAAAACCCAAATGGCTGGACACAGTGGTGGGGGTAGATAATTGAATCACTTGAAATGGGAAGAGCCACTTCTAATTTGGATCTTTGAGATGGGAAGATCCACCGTTAATCTAGGCCACACCTTCTGCTGGTAGCCTATATAAAGAACAGGGAAGGAGGAAGCTTGCTATCTCTCTTTGCCTGCTTGCTGTTGTTCTGAATAGGAAGTTCACTCCTTCACTGGCATTAGAGCCTACTTTTTGGATTCCAGCAAATACTGGAGACTAGCTGCAACATCAAGTCTGTGGACTGGAAAACTACTGGATTCTTGTCCTTTGGTAGACTGTAACATGGGGGGAGCTGCTTGTTTGTTGGGGTTTTTGTCCTGCCCAGTTCCCCCAGCTGTTTAGTCCCAGAGAAAAATCACACAAAGATCTCTATAAGTTATAAAGCTGATTGGCCCATTAGGTCAGGCTTCTTACTGGCTAACTCTCACATCTTGATTAACTCATTTTTCTGATCTACGTTAGCCAGGTGACTCAGTACCTTTTTCAGTGGGGCAGCTCACATCCTGCTGCTTTGGTGATCTGGGCAGGAGTGGGAGGAATCAGCTTCCTCTTTCCCACAATTCTCCTGCTCTTCTTGCATCATTTCCACTGCCTGTCTGGTTTTCCTGCCTACACCTCCTGCCTGGCCAATCAGCGTTTGTTTAAAACATGATTGACAGAATACAGACAATTCTCCCGCTAGCCATTGTTGGAGTTCTGGGACCACAGTCTATAAGACATTCTAATAAATCCCCATTCCATACATATGATAGATAGATAGATAGATAGATAGATAGATAGATAGATAGATAGATAGATAGATTCATTCTTTAAGTTCTGTTCCTCTAGAGAACCCTAATACACAGCATACTTATTTACTTATATTCTAGGAGACTAAGGAAGATATGTCTCCAGTATCCCACATAAACAGAGGGGTGGTCCAGGGAATCTAACACAGCCTAGAAACCCACTCCCCCGGAACACTGGTGACTTCCAATGACACTCAGAGAGAAAATGGGATGAAATAAAAAATATATATATTTGGTGGAGCAATAATCTGGATCCATGACTCTGGGAAACAGCAGGGGATCCGAGAGGAGTTTCAGAGAGGGCCAGTGATGGTGTTCCAGAGGCCTTGAACCAGACCAATGACTCACTGCAAGGAACATTTTGAGGGTGGCACTGATCGGACAAAGGGGTTTTATGTGACACCCCACATCTGCCAGTGCCACTGAGATGAAAAAAGAGGTGTTGAAAAGATGAAGGAGCGAGGTGGATTTGTTTTGGTTTTCTTTTGCTTTTAATTAATTTTCTGGGGTGATTCTTTTGGGGACATGTTGCAGGGGTGAGGGGCAGATACAGAGGGACAAGAAGGTGAGTGGTATTAGGGGACATGATATGAAATTCCCAAGAGTCAAGAAAGAATTATGTTAATATATATATATATATATAATTATAATTTTACAATACAAATATATAGTATATATGGAAGTTTTTTATTAAGTCCAACACTGGTGATCTGCAGGCATTCCACCCATATCCTAGTCCAAGCCATGATGCCCTTCTCTGGATGACTAACTGTGAGTACCACCTGGTCCCTTCCAAAACTGCCCGATCCTTGATCTCTGGTCACACAGCATCCACCCACGGCTCTATGGAACTTCCTTCCTTTCATTTAGAATAAAGATGAGGCTCTGCTACACCCTGACCCTTGGTGTATTTGCATTCCCATCTCGTATGCTCCCCCACCCAAAATATCAAATTCTCAGCCACTTTCTTCCTCAACTGAACTTTTTTCCTAATTTCTGTTCATCCTGAAGCTCTTTCTTTCCATGAGGCCTTTGTACATACTGCTCACCCTAAACATGTTAGCCCAGCTCTCTCCTTGCTGCCCACTAGATCTCAGCAGTACACTTTCCACATCCTTTGAAAGATCTGGGTTTTATTGTTTAGTAAGTATGTGTATGTCTTGTGTATATACATGGATATACGTGCACATGAGTGCAGGTGCCCAGGAAGGTCAGGAGGGGTGTACGATCCTCAGCTTGAGTTACAGGGCATTGTGAACCCCCTAACTAAGAGTTAGGTCCTCTGCCAGAACAACTGATCTTCCAGCCCTGAATTCCCCGGATGTTCTCCATCTTAGCGTCTATCAGTTTTCCTCACTGTGTTGACATCTGGTGATTTTGTTCCCCACATGCTCATGTACAAATATTTGATAGAATGAAACTTCATGTTGTTGATTCAGTATCAGTTTTATTCAGTGTTTCTCTGACTCCTAATCAAGTATCTAGCCCCTAGCAGATACTCCCAAATATTTGCTAGGTAAATGAATTCATGTGATTATATGCAAAATACAGGCAATAAGATGTGTAGTGCCAACAAGCTGAAGGAGATACAGGATTTTAAAAACCTGTCCCATACCCACAGATAAATGTAGCTCCCCCTCATTAAAGAAGTTTCCTTTTGTAGCATAAAAAGACCATTGTGGAAAGCCACATTGATCAAAAACGACAATGTGCCCAACCCCAACTCATAAGTTTACAATGTGACCCTCAAACCTAAAGCTTGGGGACATGGCAGAAGAGGGGGAAGAAAATTTCAAGAGACAAAGGAACAGGACATCTGCTGTGAAATAGTGTCTTCTATATAAGACAGGGAAGCTGATCCCATGAAATCTCAAAAATATGGTCACCCAAACAAGACCTCCACAATGCGAGCATCAGTTGACATGAGAGTGAACATGGGGGAAATCTCACAGGCTCTGCCCCCTAGATGAAGAGCCACAGGCAATTAGTGGCTGTTGAGGGAGAGAAAGGGAGAGAGAAAAACTGTCTTCTCCAGGAACAAACTCCCTGGCAGATTCTCTAATCCCAAATGATTGGTCTTGAACACATAAAAGGCCTCCATAAATTAAAGCCGCAGGCTGAATTTTTTGTTTGTGTTTGTGTGTGTGTGTGTGTGTGTGTGTGTGTGTGTGTGTGTGGTGTGAGTGTGGTAATAACTAAAGCAGAGGTCATGAATTTGAGAGGAAGTGGAAGGGACACGAGAATAACTGGAGGGATAAGGGAGGGGTGGAGATCATGGAAATACAGCACTTGGGTATGATGGCCTCAAAAAATTAAAAACTATTAAGTATGTGAAAAATAAAAGCCTTTAATCTGAGAGGAGAGGAAGGGAGAGAGAGACAGAGACAGACACACACACACACAGAGACAGAGAGACAGAGAGAGAAAGAGAAAGAGAGAGAGAGATTAAATGAGCACTGAATCTTAAAAGGACGATTTCTAGGATCTGCTCGCACGCCCATGAACGTAGAATGTATGACTGGTTCGCGGTGAGCAGGGACTGAGGTTTAGAGAGGCGGGAGTGGGGCCCTATCCCAGGTCACACAGTAGGTGAGGGCTAGTGGCCTCTGTTAAAATCGATGGGATTTTCAAGCTGAAGGGATGTTCAGAAGTTCTAAATACTTGCCGTTCTTGCCAAGGACGGAAGTTCAGTTCCCTTCACCCACATAAACTGGCTCTCACTCCCTGTAACTTTAGCTCCAAGGGATCCAACATTTTCTGCTGCTCCATGAATATTTTCACACATGCGCGCGTGCACACACACACACATACACACACACACAGATAAATTACATATTTACATATAGGAGACTTTAAAAGCATATTCACCATTGTTATGGACAAAAGAATGTCATACTGGGCACCAGGAGCTTACAGAAGAAGCACATAGAAACAAACACAAACAAACAGGAGACAGAATGAAATATCCAACACTCTGAACTGCAAACATAAGCCAGGGTTTGGGTTATTATTTTTCTAATAATAATAGTTGTTACTATTGTCATTGTCAAACTGGAAATCGTGTGTTAATGATGAGGGTATTAGGAAATGCCTTTCTGTTCCAGGAATAAGACACAAGATGAACTCCCTGAGCAGAGCCTGTCCAGACCTGACAATTAATCACGGTGGTCATAAACACCGTCGCAGAATTCTGTTTCATGAAATCCACCCAGGGAAACACACTGTGAAACCAGGTTTGACATAAAGAACAGAAGTGGCGGCATTGTTCATATTGGAGAAAAGTGACTAAAAAATATCAGAACGCATCACCGAGGGAGAAGGCATTAGGATTCTCACCCATAAGGTTTCCTGAAACCATCGCAAATAATGGCAAGGTTAAGTAAGTAACTCACTTCTGAAAACTTTACCAAATAAACAAAGAGGCTCTAAATTCTCATGCATTCTGAATATACATTTTTCATGTATGTGCATATATAGACTTCATACATATGCATGAAGATTAATGGCAGCATCTGATGCTGTAATCTCTCGATAAGAGTTGAAGTGTCAGCTCTTCTCACTCCTCAGGATCTGCTAATTTTTATCATAACCATATTTTCTACATTGGTCATATAAAGCTTTGTATAAGAAACATATTTTAAAGAAAAAGGCAGAAAATTTCACTCAGTCCCATTCAACAAAGAGTCAAAGAGTATTTCCCACATAAGCTATAGTTTCCCTCAGAAGTTACAAGGGCTTCTCCAATGATTTCTCCAGCCAATGCTCATGTTGGAACCAGCATGGAGGGTTTATATTCCAGGTACACAGGAACAGAAGGTCAGCTGAAGGTGACAATCATCCGTAAACAAGTCTCACAAAGATGTTCTAGAAAATTAAGTGAAGCAGTGCCATTCAACAGTGCTCATCAATGTGAATGAGGCCAACAGCTCATTGAAGGATGACTCTGGGCCATTCGAAAACAACCACATCATTACCCACACATAATTTTACAACTAAAAACTTCTACATCATTTCAAATCTTTCTTCCATTTACAATTTTCTCCTTTAGAAAATGTCCAGACTCAACGGATGTCTTGAGCCCAGCATGCATCGCTGAGCGAGTCTGAGGGTTTGGCCCTGCGTGAGAGCTTCCCAAAGACCCATCGTCCAGCCTTCCCGTCCTAAGGAAACCAGAACACGAAATGCAGGCCCACAACATACATTAGGAGGATTTTCCAGATTCTCTGGCTGTAGAAGCCCGCTAAGAGGCAAATCCATCACTGAGAAATCCAGAAAGGGATCAGCCCCACAATGTGACATCTCTGAGGCTGGTTTGAATCCCTGCGGTATTGCTGTTCTCTTCTTTAGATGTTGAATAAAGGAAAAAGAACACTGCTGCCCACCATGCTAAGGTAGATAGGGGATGACGGACAGGCTAAGAGGACCCAACTGAGGTGAGCATGCCCACCTTTCTGCATACATGGATAGTGAGTTTGGTAGTCTATAGTCTTTTCTGTATGTTAATCCCTAACCACAGAACTTTTAAGATGGGCAATATAGTTTAAAACATTTGGTACACTCACTATCTGTTCTCTCCCTTGACATGTAAGAGCCCCCGAATGCAATCCAGGGATGTTCCGACAGCCAGCCATTGTCTCCCATAACACACATTTTCAGAGGATTACTTGAGTTAAAAACCACTCTGTAATAACTGACGATTAGAAGCCTATTTAGCAGATGAAGGTGGTCACCTGAGAGGTGCCCTTTCTTTCATACACATCTAAAAAGATGCTTCAGGACACTGAAATGAAGCCACCAGAGCAGCAATAGGATCAGAAGCCCAGTGATGACATGGGTTTTGGGGGCCAGGAAGGTTGTGTGTGGGATGCCTGCGTCAGAGTCACCCCTGACCCCAATAGCCTTTCTGGGCCCATAAGAACTGATTTTATCATTTTACCCATCTTTGCACTTTCAAGTTATTCTGTCCCCTAAGCACCAAGTTTGGGGATGTTACAGTGGTCCTGGGGGCAATACTGCATCCAGGTATCACTGAAGGATGCTCTTCACTTGTTCCCTTGTGGGATACCTCAGGGGGAAGGGCTGTCATGAGACTGACTGAGGACTCTAATAATCTAAATAAATCTGACAATCTAAACCCTGCTTTAGGAAGATAAGCAGATTTGAGCTTGAAAAGCAGACATCAATGGACTATCCTTGGTGTAAAGCCATCTGGGTGTTAGCTATGACAATGTCAAACTCCATTCTACCCCTTACCAAGTTGGCCCAGCCTTGTAAGGGGAAGGTTATTTTCCGGCAAAATTTGTTAGACAGAAATCTTCTCCTTAAGCAAAGCAAAGCAAAGCAAAGAAAGCAAAGCAAAGCAAAGCAAAGCAAAATAAAACAGAAGACTTGCTAGGGTTGGAGAGGCAGCTCAGTAGTTAGGAGCACTTGATGCTCTTGCAGAGGGCCCTGGTTCAGTTCCCGACACTGCACAGAGACTTGTTACAACTGCCTGTATCTTTCAGTCCTGGAGGATTTAATGCCCTCTCCTGGCCTCTATGGGCACTGCAAGCATGTGATATACACTTAAACACACTAGGTAAAATACTCATACAAATAAAACACAGATGAACAGAAAGAAAAATAAGATGACAAATGAGATTATTTCCTTAAGATAGTTTTCAAAAAATATTCTCGTATCATCCAAAGTCATACTCCAAACTCTGAAACAAGAGGGCAGGTTTTCATGCAACTCTTAGGATAAAATCATTGGGTTCTTTGTACTTTATGAATATACCATAAGTTCCAGCTGTTTGAACTTGGGCAACATGTTCACTGATGAAATTAAATCGACATCATCCTCCTTTATCTTGACAGTTCAGAGGACTGGAGGCCATGACTGCTGTGTCTGTTGGGGTACCATAGTTTGATATTTATCACACAGCCTTCAAGTTTATCTTTGATTAAAAATTAAATTTAACTTCCCTTTATCACCCTCCAAATTCCAACAACATGTATACATGCCTGAGTTCTTCAAGTTAAATCAAGATGGACTAAATATTTAATGCCCTATTCTAATTAGCTACAACTGTTACCTGATTTTTCTCTGTAAATGAATTTGAAAGGACCCAGGAGACCCAACGTTAACCTTCATCCACTCTCGTTATAAGAGAGAAATTACAGGCTCTAATTAGATGCTTCAAATTGCAAAGAAATAGAATTTTCATAACCAGCTTATTAAAATCCGAGGGCCCCTTTGGGATAGGGTAAATTGCTTCTACCCTGAGCCGCTTATCCTGGTACAGCACCATACAGAAGACACACGTTGTCTGCCTAACACAGCTCTTATTTCTCACAAATTAATGAGTACGCAAATTATTCCAGCTGCCCTGTTGGCATGGGGAAAAATTGAAAATCTACAACTGCCAAGTGATGTGGGAAACTCGGCCGCTAAATAAAACCCGCTTAAGGGGACACAGCTGCCGAGGTGCCTATTTGCATTAAAATTACTAAATCCATGAACACAGAACAAATGTCCCAAGGTAGTTAAGCAGCGCTCAACACTTGGGTTAACTCTTTTATTATTCCAAGGCCCTTAAGGTGTGAGTGTCCCACACAGTAAGCCAGAAACACGAGGTTTTTAGCCAAATGGCTTTCCTCCCTGGGATGGATACATAAGCATCATGATGGGAAAGCGAAGGTCCCCGGGGAGTTCCCACTGTGGGAAGCACTGAGGGCTGTGGCTCCCACTGCTGTATTAGGAGGTGTCAGTCAAAGCTCTCATTCTTAGGGAGATTAGACAGAGAGTGAGACCAGAGTGTGGCGTCCGTCCTGTGCACCTTCCGCAGGATTTTCTATTCTGGGGGCTGACCTTTCCAAGGGGCCACATAAAACTCTGACCTAAGATGTGAAGGGATGCCCCAAAGGTCAGCAGTCAGTGAATGGTATCTGAGAGAGAGGCACTCAGCCATTCCGTGGAGCTTAGGGAGGCCTCTGAGTGAAGCAGTGAGGAGGAGAAATGGAGCAGTACAATAGAAGTGGGGACAATGGGACAAGGGACGGGGAAGCGGCTCAGGCACACAGGGCTTGCTCAAACCCAGGAATACCTTCGCATCACTGACATTGTTGTCCACTCCCAAATTCCAGATACTAAGTGAGACTAATCATATCCCTCTGAAATCCCTGGTCTGGAGCAAATTTAATTCAAAATTCCAAAAGTTGAACTCTCATTCAGACCCATACGTTGACAATGTACTGCTTTAGGAGAAGCAAGTATCTCTCAAAGTCAGAATATGCCAGTGAAGACCAGCTTCTCTTGTTAGGTTTATAGGTGGTTTAAAACAAACAAAAAAACCTACTAGTTTTAGCCCAGCTCTCCAGCTAATTACAAAAACCTGTTTTGTTTGCCCCCCGCACCCCCCCTTCGCGAACATTCTGCCTTGGGTGCTTCCAATTGTCCAAATCGTGTGAAATTACAGAATGACGTCATCAAATAGATTCGGATCAGGAGAAACAGATGACAATTCTATAAACACTTTTCACCCTCAAACATGTAGCCTAAACAGAATACTTCCCCTCTCTATAAGAGATGGCAACAAATGAGAATTTAAAAACAGAACGGGAACATGGGAACATCACCCACAAACATTTGAAGATGATTAAGGAGGCACAGACACAAATAAAGATAAGAGGGAAAACGGGAAACATTGCTTTGAGAACGGAGAGAAAAGGAGCCTTAACACTGAAGAGACCCAACATACAGTCAGTTTCAATTACACGCTCTGGTGGTTGATCGCTGCCATTGCTTGCACATTTCTGCTTATATGCAAGTGTTTGTCGAAATGCCTGAGTATTTCCTTTCCAAAGGAGACAATCCTTGCCTTTGAACAGCTGCCTCAATTAGAGTCTGAGGACCGAGAGAGAGAGAGAGAGAGAGAGAGAGACAGAGACAGAGACAGAGACAGAGAGACAGACACACACACACACACAGAGACACAGAGAGAGACAGAGAGAGATTTTAACACATGGTCCTCCAATCCTGGGTCTGTCCAGCTACAAACGCCCAAAATTGAAGGGGTGGCACCCCTGGGTATTTTTGTAGGGTGAATGTAAAGCTCCCAGCAGAGATAAGAGTCTTCTAAATGCTTCCCTGCCTCTTTTGTCAAGGGTCTTTCTGATGCTTTTAAGGTTACAGGGAGCCTTTGAGAAGTTCTGGGTTAAATATAAAGCTAGCCCAGTGTGACCTTAAAGGAAGAGCGGAGGGTAGGAGTGACTGACCTGGAAAAACATGCCGACATTTTATCTTGCCAGGGACAAATCAAGAGAGAAAGGAGCACTAGTGACCTCAACAGCCTGTGGGGACATAGAGTCTTCAGAATTAACTCAGAGATATGAGGTCAGGACAACTTGTTTAAGGAGAATGATATAGATTCAAACACTGATGATCAGGAATGGTCATATGGTAGGTGAGTGGACACCAAGGGCTCTGTCCATTTCAGAAGGCAATCTGAATTTACATGGAGGCATTTCTTTCTGATTATTTAGAGGCTGTATTAGCCTCTGTGTGTGCATATTACATATATATGTATATACATATACATGCATGCAAGCATAGGCAGTCACTTAAATATGTAGCCACACAAAATCATGCAACTGACTCCTAACTTTGTTCTTTGCTTTTTTTTTCAGAATAATTACCAACCTATTCTGTAGGCTAGGATCAGATGGTCAGACGATCTTTAAGGCATTTTAATGATGCTGTCTCTTGATCTCTTGACAATTTGAATTTAGAAAACCAAACCAAAGGATGTGTTTATAGAGGATTTCAATTAATTTTGATTCAGTAATGCAGCAACACTTGTCAAAAGGTTTGACACTGCATAGTCAAGAGACAGCCCTCACTGTACTACATTAAATATTCTCTTTTAATCTAATTTATTCCCCCAGGGGGGGAACTCTCCAGGGTGACCACTCCAATTAGGCATGCTCTCACATCTACATGCTCTGACTGACCTTCTGGGGAACACAGAAAAGCACAGGGAGGCTCCACAGGGCAGGGCTAACTTGGTATTTCACAAATACATTTTCTGAACATGGTCATGGCTGCTACTGCCGTGGATTCCATGGGAACCCTTGGTGGCTTCAAGAGATGCTTCCTAACTTGCTAATTACTATGTCCTCAGGACTGAGAAGAGCCAAGTTGCACACAGAAGTGATGGACATACTGCTCTGCCTTTGACATACCGGAAATGAGCTGTGCACACTGATTTCCAGGGCGTCACTAAGACTTCTAAGCTTCTTAGACATATTTAGTAAGTAAATAAATAGAACGCCTCTATGAACATTTATTTTTTTAAGCAGAAATTACCTCTACAAATCTGTATTTATAGAACTTCATGTACTTTGGAGACCAACTGTACGGCAACCCTGAGAAAGGGGCAATGTTCTTACTAACATCGCTTACACGGGGGAAATTGCGGACAAACCATTCCTGCGTCATGTACCTCATGACCACAGTTGTGCCTGGAAACCTCTCAGCCAAGGACTCTGCACAAACTGCAGTGGCTTTCAGAGTCCAGTTTTCAGAGCAAGATGACTTTTCAACTAAAAAGATGAACTGGGAAAATATCATTTCAAGGCAGGATGAATCAGCCATTGTCATATTATTTCGAACCACTGGGAACATCTCTTTAGCACAGACAATCAGGCGGACAGATGAATAACTATGACTTCAGGCATCGAATTTCAGAAAGAAGAGGATGACAGGGAGAGGTCCCAGCTCCCACTGCCATTTACTCAATCACAGCATTTGCCATTGGAGGGAGCAAGAAGAAGCTGGACTGCAATCTAGAGTTAGCAGGAGAGGAAGAACTGAGCCTGGGACTCTGGTTTCTCAAGGGAAAGGGAAGCAAACACAGCAAATAAAGTCATGAGCCGTTCTCTCCTTAAGCTCCTGGAAATGTCCAAGTAGCATACAAATTCTGAAGCACTCCATGGTCAAGCAGAAAGTAGATGCTAAGAAAGGTTGTGCAAAACCAAGAATCTGCCAGACACGAAATACTCGGAAATCAAAACCCGACATTAGAGTCTCCTCAAGGAGAGTAGAAACCTATGACAAGGCTATGTCCTAGCAGTTGTCTTTACAATTTTGTTTAATTATAAACAAAAGTTAATATATTAGTTCAAGACACTACCTGAACTCTATCTGCCTAATGTGCAATTTATTTAATTCAAGAGGGAGATAGAACTTCCAAAGTCTCAACACTTTATTATACACATTGTCAATGCAGGAACCAAGAATTACCAAACATACCAAGAAGAGTCAGATAACTGAAAAACAAGAGTAAAAATGTAGAGGTGATCCAGATACTGTAGTAATCGTGCATGGACTCTAGCTACTAGAGAAATATTAGAGAAGAAAGACCGACGAATTGTTTTAAACAACCAAATGACTTTTGGAAGGTGGTGGGGGAAACTGCCAGGGTAGAAAAGCAGTCCATAGCCCGGCCCCTCTGTGTTGTTCATCAAACACAACAATGACCAACGCAGCAAGCTATCCCCAGATCTGTAACAGTGGCACTTAGATCTTGGAGTAACAAAAGCTGGTGGATGGATCCGTGCAATAGGAGGGAACTCATGTCTGGTTCTACGGAGCTAGCCACCTATCCGTGAGTGCAGTGATCATGAAGCCCAGGCCTCCGGGATAGAACCAAGGGCTGGAACTCTCCCAGATCTACTGGTTTAGTACTTAAATGCATCCCAGATCTTCCTGTGAAACCCAAAGGCAAGCAGAGCTCTTATTTCCCATCAAAGATTCTTCTTTTTTGCTGCAGGCAGAGACCATCATAGAAAGTTGCAACTGCTCAAAATGCAGTAAACACTTGATCATGGCACTGCCATCCTGAGCTGATATGTCTGCAATGCAACCTCTATGCCTCAGGCTCAGGGAGTGACACAGACGAGAGGACAGAAAGATGTTGGAGAGCTAGAGGACCAAAATGTCTGCAGAGACTGTGTCTTCTACATAGAGCATGGAGGCTGAATCTATGAAATTTTAACGATTTAACAGCTTTAATAGAAGATTAAACAATACAGAAGAGAACACAGAATTTTCTGGAGAAGTCAGTAGACAATATCCAGATTGAACTGTAGAATGGAAAAAAAATATTGTAAAATGAATAATTAAAAGCCTGGCAGTCTCACCCATAGGACAAGCTCACAGTTCCCACGAGCCTTGAGTCCACTCAGGGTTTTGGAGAAACAGCAGCTCTTCTAGCGTGACGGAACAGAGGTAGAAAAGTTTTTTTTTTCATTCCCCAAATAGTTAAGGGTTGTGATGAAGCATCACCTTGAGATGGAACCTGTTTTTAAAGTCTAAGAAACAATGAAGGTTCCCAAATCAGACAATATCAAGTCAGGTAGCCCGAGGACAGCCTAGCATAATCTCAAGATGCAGATGCAAGGCAGACATTGAAAGCCCAGGCACCAACACACTATAAGCTCAGGAGAAAGGACCTTGGAGACAAGGTCCAGGGAACTACGGCCCCACCTTTGGCTAGGAGCGGAGTCTTTCACCTGAGAACCACATTGTGATATCTGACAGCTTTGAGCCCAAGGCAAACAAGCCCCCACAACAGGAAACAAACACTTAGAATATGTAAATAGCTTTAAAAATTCAACACAGAAAGGCCATCCAACTGATGAATGGGCAAGTAAATTGAACTGTCAATTCCCAAAAACAAAATACAAATGATCAGTAAATATAGGAAGAAAATGTTCAACATACTTAGCCATCAGGGAAATGAAATAGAAATTTACTGAAATTCTATTCATCCAGTCAGAATGCCAATCATCAAGAAAACTGCAAATGCTGGAGGACATGAGGGAGGAACTCCTTCTACACTGTCGATAGGGACAGAAACTGGGCAGCTACTACAGAAATCAGCTTGGAAGTCACTAAAACAATCTAAAAACAAAGTGACTGTGATTTAGCTGTACCACTCAGATATTTAGACCAACAAAACTCTAAGTAATCCTATTCCATTGATTCTTGCAGATCCAGGTTTAACTCAGCATCATTCATAATAGCCAAAATATGGAACCAGGTTAGATGTCCATCACCAGATGAATGGATAAAGAAAATATGAGATCTATACACAATGGATTTTCATTTATCTATAAGAAAAAAAAATGAAATGACATCATTCTTAGGAAAATCTACCAGACTAGAGATTGTCATGTCAAGTAAAATAAGCCAGTCTTGGACAAACGCTGCATTTTTTCTATCAAGTGTGGACTCTAGATCTGATATATATATATATATATATAAAAATTATATATATAATAATTATATATATTATATAATAAAATATATTATATAATATGTAATTATATAATATATAATGTATATATTGTATTATATATGTTTAATATATATTTAAAATATTATTAATAAATTAATAAAATATTATTAAAATATATAATTTAAAATATATGTATATTTGATATATATATATGTATGTGTGTGTGTGTGTGTGTGTGTGTGTGTGTGTGGTGTAGGACTGGAAAGTAGAAGAGGAGCTAGGTGAGGGGAGGGAGTAATAAAGCATCCAAAAGGAATAGAGACAACAATAAACAGTATGGGGAAATGAAGCAACTATCAAATGTTCTTCACATGTGTTACTGCAGATTTATATATGTGCCTCATATTTACAGATATGTATATATTTATTTATTCATAGGACATGAAAGCAAAGGGAACTTCTGGGGGACAATAAATGGACCAACAAGAGTTGAGAGATAAGAGAAGGTAACAAAAGGGGCAAATATGAGCAAAATATAATGATGTGTGCATGTAAACATAAACATTTAACGTCCATGGATGAACTGAGCAAGCAAAGCCATCAGTAAGGACACAGATCTGACGATCACAGTCAATTCCACCTCGCTGGCATAAGCAGAACACCCTAGTCACCAGCTGCGAAATGCTTTTGTTTACTAGTGCTCAAGGGTCACCAACCAGAACCCACCATATGCTTGTCATAAAACAAGCCTAAATGTATCTGCAGGGATGATTACCATAAAAAAGGGAATTCACTGTCGCAGTTGAATAAGCTACAAGTCATAGAAGCGGACTAGGAAACCTGGAGCTGGAACTGCCTGCTCCAGTTCTTTAAATAATTCCTGGGACAAAATGTTTGCGCTGAAAATTAGACAATAGTTTGAATGCAATGATAATGAGACTAGGATCTCTAAAACTGAAGCACACTAAAGAAACTCAAGGGAAAATGGTCAAAAAGAAGAGTGATATAAGTACCCGCGTGCTAACCAGTTGCACCGCTGGAGGACCCTGGGCAGTGGAGGAGAGGGTACCTGAACTGACCTTGTCCCATATTTAGACTGATGACTATTTTGAATACTTGAATATCACCATAGAACCTTCATCCAGTGATGGCTGGAGATAGAGACAGAGACCCACATCGGAGCACTGGACTGAGCTCCCAAGGTCCAGTTGAAGAGCAGAAGGAGGGAGAAAATGAGCAAGGAAGTCAGAACCAAGAGGGGTTGGTTCACCCACTGAGACAGTGTGCCTGAGCTAATGGGAGCTCACCAAATCCAGCTGGACTGGGACTGAACAAGCATGGGATCAAACTGGACCCTCTGATTGTGGCTGACAATGGGGACAGACTGAGAAGTCAATGATAATGGCACTGGGATCTGTCTCTATTGCATATATTATATTAGCTTTTTGGAATTCTATTCTATTTGGATGCATACCTTCCTAAGCCTGGATGGAGAGGGGAGGGCCTGGGATTTCCCACAAAACAGGGTACCCTGCCCTCTCTTAGAACTGGAGTGGGAGGGGGAGGGAGAGTCAGAAGCAGGAAGGAAGTGGGGGGAGGAGAAGAAGTGGAAATTTTGATGGGTATTATTTATAAAGTAATAGAAAAATAATCTGCTGGAAAAAAAGAAGAATGAAAATCCACTCTCTGGGGTTTCATGATGTTTGCTTGTTTGTTTGGGATTCTTTGTTTTTTTGTTTTATATGAGCTGGAAAATATCAAACTTAACCTATAGGAAATGGAAGGAAGAAAATAAAATAATATATAAACTTATGACACAGTAATTATAAAATGCCAAATGTTTTCTTCTTGAAGAATCACGAAATTAATTTCCAGCGATATGGATTTAGAAAGGTTAGAGATGAAGGAGTGAACAGTTGTAAAGAGTTCTAGACAGAAAAATGACTCGAAGGTCTAAGAGCAACTCTAGACCAATGAATATGAGACGTCGTTGGAAAGGACACACTCCTCAATGAGTACAATATTCTCAAACCAGTTTGAGATCCAAGTTTAAAACCAGAATAGTCTTACTTCTATTAAATTTATTGAATCCATGATAAAAAATAATCTGTGAAAGTAATTGCAGTCCCTTGTGACCTTACCATTGGGTTTCCCCTGCATGATTAAGGAAATAAATAACAATTTTGCATAAGTCTTTCCAGAGACTATAAAAAAGAAAAAGTTTTAAGGTCAGCACATCCTAACCCAAAATGGAAAAGATGCTGGGTGTATCATTTCACACAGACAACTCCAAAAATCTGAGACTGAGACAGCAGAGGGTGCGATCTATTCCAGTCTGGCCCATCCAGCGAAGTTCTGCCTCTAAGGCAAACACAAAATCAACAAAACATCATAAACCAGTATGTTTCACATGATTTCACTCTGACATAAACACACAGATCTGAAACTGAAGCAAATTAAATGCAGTGAGACATCAAAGCTTAACATGTTATGAAAAAAATGGGATTCATGCCATGAACCCAAACAATGTAATCACTTGTATTAAAAGATGGAGGAGGAGAGTTCAACAGACAAATGCTTGTTTTACAAGCATAGAAGGCAGAATTCCCAGAGCTGTGGAGGCAGAGACAAGCAGGTCTCTGAGGCTCACTGGCCAACCAACTGGACTATTTGGACAGTCTTGGGCCAATGATCAATACTGTCTCAATATAAAAAAAACAAAACAAGCAAATGAAAAAACAGAATAGATGCTGCCTGGCCAACAGAACTTGAGGTTGTCCTCTGACTTCCACAAGTACGCACATAGACCTGTATACACATAAGTGTGCAAACACACGAATCTGCATATATATACACCAAAAACACAGAATCATCCTAGTAGATTCAGAAACCCTTGACGAGATCCCCCTCACAAACAACAGAACGTTTTCTAACCTGGAGACAAAATTGCACCTCCTGAACTTTAAAATGACTCCTGCTTCAAAACAAAGACAAAGGAAGTGACACAAAGATGTCTCTCCTTAGGTCAAACAGGAGGTAAGGACAATCTTGTCTGGGTGGTCCTGTTGCTGGTAGATACAGGCAAGCAAAAAAAAAAGGTGTATAGATTGGAATAGAGACTGGAGACACTATGTCTGTAGACTTAAGACAAACGGTGTCTACACAATAAAGTCATTAAGTGAACTTTACAAGTTTATTATAAAGACAAACATAAAAAGTCTATTGTTTCCATACACTAGCAAGAAACATTTAAGAATTACCATAATTTCCACAAGCCCCTTCAAATATGTGATATGTAAGACCTCTAATATAAACTGTAAGATACAAGAGAAAGAAAGCACAGAGACATAGTTTGTGGGCTGGAAGACTCAACATTGTAAATATATTTTAGTTTTCTTCCAGACGATCTTTGCTTTCATTCCAAGTTAAGGTCCCCAAAGATGACTTTTTAGAAACCAAAAAGCTTATTCTTGAATGTAAATAAATAGAAAGTGGGAGCTTTTGGAATCTTCAGTGTCCAAAAAGTGGGATGTCTTCATCCAACAACCCCCTGGGGCTCAGGGCGCTCTGCAGAGGAGGAGGCAGAAAAGCTGTGCCAATTAACGGTGATGTATGACTCCAAGGAAACAGCATCTTCCAGACACAACAGGACACAATCACATAGGAACTGACAGAGATTGTGGCAAAATGCACAGAGCCTTCACAGGTTCAAGCTAGACAGGGTTCTAAGGCTGAGGTGAGGTAATAGACATGGGGTCCCATCCCATACCAAGAGGATATCCACTATTGACATCTACTTGCAAAGGAAAATTAGCTTTCTCCAATGGAGTCTCATAGGCCCCATGGCCAGCTGTCAGTGGCTCACACAAAATAAACTCAGTGGTAGTTTTGTAGATTATTTGTCTCATATTGCTTTGCTTGGACATTTTTTGTTTACTGATCTTTTGTTCATATATTATGGTTTCCATTTTGTATGCATATGGGTTATGTTTCCTTTCTCTCTCTCTCTCTCTCTCTCTCTCTCTCTCTCTCTCTCTCTCTCTCTCTCTATCCCTATGCATCTGTGTGTATTTTTTGTGATTTTTTTCTTTAAAATAATTCTGGTTTGTTTGTGGTTTTGCTTGCATGCCTGCTTGTTTTCTAAAGAGTGAGAAAGAGAGAGAGAAGTGTGGAGTTGAATGGGTGGGAAGATGGGGGATCTTGGAGGAGTTGGGGGGAGGGGAACTTATCAGAATACACTGCATGAGAAACTCAAAATAAAAAAGAAAATATAATAAAAAAGACAATCTTGGGAAATATTATCCACCCTAGAGGTGTAGGAATGTATATTTTGAAATGCACATAAGAGAAGACTATTAATAAAGAAAACATGAATACCATGAACTTTAGCACAATTAAAAATCTTGTGTTCATCAACATACTATTTAAAGGAAAAACAAAAGCCAGCTGCATAAAGGAAGAAAATATTTTCAAATCTATATATCCAATAAATGACTGATTTATACAGCAAATAAAGAACCACCATAAATTAGTAAGACCATACCACCAGATTTTGGGGGAACAAAGGCAGTGGGGTGTTGTATGTATGAAATTGTGAAATTTTAGTTTGTACTTTGATGATAACAATGGACTAGTGCTTGTAACTTTCTTTCTGTCTCTTGGATATTTTGTGCTTTTGGTCCACACATATCACACACACACACACACACACACACACACACACACACACACACACACCTTCTTTTATTCATCATTTATTCAGTGATGTTCACTTAGATGGTTTCCAGGCCTTGACTGCAATGTAACTTAAAATCCTGATATGATGTCAAGCTGGTGATTTTACCCTTGCTAACCTGGTGATCTCCTAACCCATGACTAAGTATGATGATACATGGGTGCGGAAAACCCATGATGATAAATGTGATCAAGGCTTCAAAGAGTGGCCTTGGTGAAATGTCACTGGTGTCTCTGGTCACTGAACAAAGTCAATAACCTCCACACCCAAAAGATTCATCAATTTTTATTACAGATGGAATTCTCTGGATGAAAACTAGTGACCTCACCAATTTGTGTGTTCTAAGCATGACCCTTGCTGTCACCAGTGAGAGTTAAAGACTTCTCTTTTTATTTTTTTACTGAGTCCATGAAGGAATTCGGAAGGTATATGTGAGGCTACCCAAGGTGTAATATTCTCTGTGCAAACTGCACCATTAAATTCGCAAGCTCTGAAGGATATAGAGCTCCAGAGCATAGCTCTACTTCTTCTATTTAGAGTGGAAAGCATTTGGGCTTTCCTGCCTCTCCCTATAAACTGCCTTGAATAAATCCATGTTGTCACAGTCTCACACAGACGAACTAGGGCTGCCTTTAGACAATCGCACACTTGTTTCCAGGCCTGGCGATATTTCAGCATGATCTTGTTTTTCATCATTGTTGTCTTTATCTGCAGTTCTTCCCACTGTGAGATTAAAAACTAACTGTCCACGGGAAGATATTTCTCCTGCTGTCTCTAGGGCCCACAACATACTTCTTTTCAATCAAGAAACCACAGCTTTCGTCTATCTGTCCCTTGGCCCACTTGTCAACTCCACTTCAACATTAAATCCAGCCTTCTTACCACAATGATTCAGAAACCATTGTCACTCTATGTGAGATTGACCACTGGCTACATCCTCCAGACATGTTCATCTCGTGGTTATACATGATGTAATCTGGAAGAACGTTTTATGGAATAAACATCCACCTTAAGACGGACCTGCATGACAGTAGGATCTTCAAAATAACAGTCAGAGCCCACACTTCTGAGCACCTGACCAGCAGGCGAATGGTACCCTCATCTGGGAGTACTCCCAACAAGGTCTTCCGTGTGTACAAAGCATCTCACAGCTGTTCCTGACCCACATGGATAGCCCAGCTCTCACTACGTGCCAAGTTCTGTTTCTGCAGCAACTACTCACCCAGCTCCTGACTAACCATGAGATATGTGTGACTTTTATCCACATCTGACAAATGGAGAAACAAAACCATGAAGTCACCTATCCAAGAAGAGCAGAAGAAATTCTAATTCAGCTTGTTGCCTTGGTCACATGCTCTACTTCTTTCCTCACCCAGGTCAATCAAAGGTGATCAAAGGAAGGGTGGCTTGCAAGCTCTTCTATCGGTCACATTTCTGTGACGAATCTGCTTCCTTCTTGTCACTTATAAAACTGGCTTTGTGCTAACAGCACATTTTCTGTGGAGAATTCTATACTTTCAAAGACATCTCAGACCTTAAACTTCAGCTTCTAAAAGCAAGATGGAATTATACCTGATTTTTCTGAATCCTTTTATCATACCTCCCAGCACTGGGCAACATAGCATCCCTCAGGACAGAATCGCCAACAGCCAAACCCAACTACATGAAAAAGATTTGTCAAGTCACAGGACATTATGGGGGTCAAAACGAACAGTTAGTTAGTGAGCATCTTATTATGTTACCAGCAGCATCCCCAACCCTATAGGTGCCTGCAATGTCGAGGAGTTTATGATTATATGGTACATGACAAAGAGGGACTGATGGTACAGACAGAATTGAGATTACTAACCAGAGACTTTAAAACAGGTCCAACGATCCTGCCCGGACAACATAGCTACAGAGCAGAGGCAAAACAGAAGAGAATGTGAGGGACAGAGTTGTGGCATGCAAGAGAGATCCACACCCCTGCTGCCTCTGCAAGAGGGAGAAGCCATTAGTCAAGAGCAAAAGCCATAGGCAAGGGCTAGAGCTAGAAAAGGCAGGCAAAGCAATTCTCCCTAAGAGGCTCCGGCAGGCTCTGCTCATGACCCGAAGCCAGATTGGCCCCTTGGGTCTCCAATGCAGATCTAGAAAACAATAAACCGGAGTTGTTTTAAAGCACCACACTGAAGTCAGTCTGTCACAACAGAAATGAGAAACTCATAACAATGTCCATTCTACAAAAGAAGAAATGGAGGCATCAGTGTTCTGGAATTTTGCCTGAGGTCAGCTAACAAGTAAGTGACAGATTGACAGCTTGAGCCAGGGTATCCAAAGACACTGTTCCTAGTGGATATGCCATCTTCCTTTTCTTCTAAAAGCTGTGCTCATCATTCCTTTCATTGAAACAAAGGTTTGAGGTTGACAAGATGGCTCACGGGGTAAAGCACTTCCCCTCACAAGCCTGGGGTTTTGAGAACTATCCACGAAACCAGCTTCACAAAGTCACCCTCTGAACCTTTGTGCATGAAGTGTGATATGAGTGTCACCACACACATCCACCACACCCATGATGATAGCAAATAGAAACAAACAAACAAGGAAACACAAAGGCTTGGCTTCCTAAACTTAACACTGACTGTGTAGCATAGAAATGGATGCTGGGAGACAAAAATGGCTGACCTCTATGTTCAGTGCTTTAGTCTCCTGCCCGAACCCACAAAGAGTCCTTCCAAGTGACAGACCTGTCATGGGCATCTAATTTGTGGCACACAGGTATAGGTTATTGGGGGCAAATAGCCAAGGACCCACTTGACCTCTCTCTGTCCTTTTTTGGCTGCTGGGCTTCTAACTAGATGCCAACTCTTCTTCCACCTTGAATTCCTCACAGCCCCAGTCAGGAATCATGATTGATCATGATTGGATTAAGTCAACTTAAGCAAATCTATTTCCTTCACCAGCAGATGATTCTGCCATGATCATGTGATCCATTCCTGGTTAGTATGGGGCATAGTGTTGTTTGCTTGTGGGGAGAAAGGGATTTTGTCCTCAACAAGCTAGAAATATATAGAAGTGCCTACTGCTAGGTCCTCGAACTGTGGACCCCATCTTGGAACATGATGCTATCACGCTTTATGTGGCGAGAAGGCTGGAGACTCTACTGTAAAAACACTTCGAGCTGAGGAGTGCTCCAGAATTGTTCTGTCTACAGACGACAAACATAAAAAAGTTGGCTCATCCTAACTGAAGTGATAGGTTTTTTTACTGTTAGGGTCTCTATGAGTGTGACAATAGCGACTCTCATAAAGGAAAACATTTCATTGGATGGCCAACAGTTCAGAGAGGTTCAGGCCATTGTCATCATGGCGGGTCACGGTGGCATGTAGGCAGATGTGGTACCGGAGAGGCAGCTGAAAATTCTGTCTTGTGCAGGCAACAGGAAGTGAACATTGGCTGTGGTTTGAGCATATATGAGACCTTAAAACCCACCTCCATAGTGACACATGTCCTCCCGCAAGGCCATACCTCATAGTAGTGCCACTCCCGATGAGCTTACGGGGCAATTCCATTCAATCCATCACACTCTTCATTCGCTGTGCCTATTAAGACAACAGGAAGTGCTCGGGCATTCTTTCACTCACGGTACTGGTGGTCAGCAACAAGCAAGCTGCTTTCATTTTTTCACTCAAGAGCATTCTGTCCACAAGGGGTAAGATAGCTTGAGAAAAAATCCTGTTACTGAACGACAGAGCTCCTATTAGTATTCTCCCCCTTGTGACTTGACAGCCTGGGCTCCTTCCACCAGACCTGTCTGTATTCGTTATTCTATGGCGAAGAATTCAGTTACCTTGAACGAAAACATTTTACATAGCTGCATAAAGATGGTAAACAGTTAAGCAGTTATTCAGTTTGCCCAGATTGCAATTAAATTAAGCTCTTCAGATGTGCCTCTGACTTTTAAACATGTTCAATTGCAGGTAAGGAGATTTAACTACATATTCTCAGTATCTGCCTCCCCAATGGTAGTCAATGTGGAGTAATGACTCTAAGTTCCCTGAACATACTTACAATGTTCATTACACTCTTAATGTAGCTAGCAATTAATATTCTAATTACTGGTTAAAAATGACTTCGGTACAGAGAACCCACTGGGGCCTTGGATCTAAATGAGGTCGTCTATTAACATCAAGCTGTTGCCTGGTAAACACTCAGGAGGAGACTGGTTTCCCCTGTCCCTCGCAGTTACCGTGCACGTATGTAGCTAGGGCCTGACCCATGGAAAGAACAGAATGATACATTCACTTACTGGCAGGCCAAGAAAACATTTGTGTGACAAGCATCAGCCTGTCTCCTGCCACAGTTATGAAGTCTACATGTTGAGGCTGGTGACAAGAATGGCACAATCTGGTGGACCCTCACTTCCTAAGAGGACTGCTCAACCTGCACCATGCTGCAAATTTTAGTAAATAAACTTTTCAAAGGTCATTTAAATGGCGTTTACTGTAGCTATTGTTACTCAAACACAGACCAGTCTTTTCTTCATAGCACTTAGACAATTCACTATTAAAATCTCCTTGCATTTAGCTTGTCAATTTCCTGAGTCTTCAGTAACCACTATTTATTTACCGATGCTACCCGCTGGTACCAGTTCATTGACCGGTTAATGATATTTGTTCCATAAATACTTGTTTAACACATGAATAAATGGAAGAGGTGTGTATGTGGCTTGTCTTTTCTATTGCTGGGTTTGGTATTTCTATAGACCAGACCAAACAGTAAACAATCTAAACCCTAAACCATTTCAAAGAATGAAACTGTTCAATTAGATTACGCATACGGAAAAGCGACAGCCTGGCATTCATCTAGGTTTCTCTTTCCCTATGAGAAACCTCATACCAGGCTCTTCTCTTTGAGATTAGAGACCTGCGACCTGGAATGGAATAGTCAGTAAGTCATAAATCCAGAAATTTCATTGGTTAGTTTTGTGTGTTCTTTAGTTGACTCAAGGCCAGAAGTATAAGGCCCCCAGGCTTCTTAAACTATGTGTTTTCCATAGCTCTGAGTTTGGGGTTTACGGGAAAAATTACCCTGGTAGGCTCTACTTTTGTCTATTGTTCATTGTGAACAGCACCACAAATGTTCAAACAAGGCATTTCCAGAGTCTCTGTGGATACGGATAGACCTGGTGTCACATGCCTCAGTCCTAATGATCGCAGTGGTCTGACTTCAAAAGGCAAATGCTGCTGAAATCATCCAGAAGGAGCTCTACCTTGAGCGAACAGGTCCTCTGCCAGACAACAGACCTCTCACAGTTTCCTCTTCCCTGATGATATCCCCAAAACATAAATCTAGCAAGATGTCCCAGTACCAGATGGTTAGGAAGTCCAAGAAAACCTGTCTCTGCCTCTCTAGCTGTTACTTCTGAGCAGGCGCCATCATAGCCAGCTCTTTACATAGGAACTGGAGAGCAGGCCTGTTCTTGGAGAGCAAACACTTTGCCAACTAAGCTCTATCTCCAACTTCTTACGGGCTTACAATAATTTTGGTGTGTATGTGTGTGCACACACATACACATGCACCCACATGTTGCTGAGCTAGGGTGTCATGTCATCCAACTCACTATGTTATCTGGGAATGGCTTTGAACTCTCAAAGACTTCTTTTGTTGGCGTTGGGGTGAACCTTGGAAACATCAGCCACACACAAATGAAAAAGCTGCAAAGAAAATCTCACAGGGGAAGGACGGGATCAGAGGCCTCTGCCATGCGACAAAACCGAGGCCAGCATCTTATTTTTGTTCATATCCTTGGTTGTTCTTTGATCCCACGACATATATCAGCACAAGGATATAGATATCCTTTTCACTGAGGAAGTGGGCTGATGGTGTGATAAGCCACCTCATCGGTGTGTCTGTCCTTTGTCTAGAAATTAAAAGGCAATGTACGCATCCTATGAATGTGAGGAACGAACTCCAATATAACATGCAGGAAACACACATGACAAACTTCAAATCAACCCTCTCCTCTGACCTTGAAAATGCCAAGAATGCTCCCCTCTAAACTGGACTGGACCATGGCCAATGAGTTCTGAATTCATTACATATGTTTTAAGGGTAGGGTTTAGCTTGCATTCATGCTAATGAATTGTTCAGCCTTCATGGAAGTGCTATAATGACAATAATTCTCAGGAAGTGGCTGGTTCTTGCCATCTTTCGTTTTGCAACCTCCAATGCACCTTCTATGCATTACTTAGATTAAGGACTTTGTGAAGGAGACCTTTGTAAGAGAAATAACTTGGGCAGCAGTGCAGCAGGGCGTGAAATCCCAATCTGGATGGTTGGCTGTGTTGTAAAATTCATCCAGGGACATAGAAGCCAAAAACAGAGGTAGGGAGTAGAGCGGTGGAGTTCACAGTAGCTGATGGAAAGTTTCCCAACCATATCATGACAGTTGGCCTATGTAGGGCTCCGAATGAAATCCATTATGTTGCCCACAGAGCATGGGATTCTGGCGGAGTTGGTGGAAAAAAAAATGTTTCTCTCAGTGAGCTTTAGAAGCTATCAAACAGCCTCCCACTGCTCTTCACACTGAGAGTGAGGACCTGAAGCAGGGGAGTGTCAATTCCCACAGTGGCCCCAACAATCAGTTAGAAGACCATTTTGAAAGGGAACTGAACACGCAGTAAAAGAAAAGTAAAATATACAGGCTACAGCGGTATTGACACTCTAGGGCAGCTAGTCTGACTGGCAACATGTTACTAAGAGTCCAAGCACAAAATCCTGAAAATTGAAACCATTTTAAAATAACAAAAGAGTTTTAACTATACTACCAATAACTTTACTTGCCCATACACATCTCAAGGGGTTTTTCATGAAAGAAAGAGCACGGATGACTGACACTCACCTCTTGGCCAGCACTGGCTCAATGCCTGTACATATTGATTCTTTATGGTGGGTGCTAGCTTAGAGCTATCACTTTGAGGGGAACAGGCTCCTGTTGACAGCAAGGTACCCTATACCTGTATTAAACTCAGGTTGAAATTTCAGTGCTGGGATGGACTTAATGGGTAGGGTACATTTAAAAATTCAGAGAGGCATCCTCCTGATACTAAAAGGAAGCTCTATTTGGATACAAGAAATCAGTTCATTGCTGTGTCTCCTTGGGCATTATTCAAACCAAAAGAATGCTGGACTACTGGAGAAACAAGATTCAGATATGGGGATGAGGTCCATTGGATTTTTGTCTCTCATTGTGCGCATAGGATGCTGCCTCAAAGAAGACAGCAAAACTGGGACAGGCGAGTTTATGTGATAAGAAGATAGGCTGAGACCGTCATCCCCAGTTCAGATGTACAAAAGAGAGCATCTCATTACTAATGTATGGAAGAGAAGCTGAGCATCATCCCCAGTACTGATATACAGAAGAGAAACTGAGCATCTCTGTACTGATGTATGGAAGCTCAGCTGAGCATCATCCCCAGTACTGATGTACAGAAGAGAAGCTGAGCATCATCCCCGGTACTGATGTACAGAAGAGAAGCCGAGCATCATCCCCAGAACTGATGTACGGGAGAGAAGCCGAGCATCATCCCCGGTACTGATGTACAGAAGAGAAGTTGTGCATTGATTGGCATTAGTCACTTTCCTGCTGCTGTGATAAAAATACTATGACAAAAAGTAACTTAATGAATAGTGTGTTTGTTTTGGTTTATGGACCCATTGTAGTGGGAAAGGCACAGTAACAAGCCGTAGGAGGCTAGTCAATCACATTTTATCCATACACAGGTTGCAAAGAGGATGAAGAGGAAGTTGGGTGAGGCTATAAATCTTCAAAGCTCACTCCCAGTGGCATTCTTCCCCCTCCAAAGTTAGATCTCCTCAAGGTATCACAAACTTTCCAAACAGTACCACCAGCTGGCCACCACGTGTGCAAATAAGTGAGCCAGTGAAGACACTTCTTATCCACACCGCTCAGTATCACTCAGGTACTTACTGGACACAAAGTCCATTTGCAGGTATGAACAAGACAGGAGGCTTCACACACAGCCTCACCCCAGGTCAAAACTCCTTTGTTACAGTCAAATACACAGTATTAGAAGCAACTTATTTTCTGATAACCAAGACAATGTTCCATTGTTCTATAATTGCATCAGTTAATACAAACAGCAAACTTTAAGTTTTTGTGAAAGATTGCTTGGGAGACTCAAACATTTGAATTAAATGACTCAATCCTATTGAGATATGGCTTAAAAATATTGGCTATCAGGGATAGTGAGACAACTCAGTAGGTAAAGGTGCATACTGCTAAGTGTTATGGCCTGAGTGTGATTGTGGAGCCCCACATGTTAGCAGGGGATAACCAAACTCCCATATTGTCTTTTGACTTCCACATGCACAAGTGTGGGGCACATGCTCACTCCCTATCACAGCAAATAAACCAATAAAATAATAATTACAAATACATTAGATAATATATATTAGACATGAGGGCCAGCAAGATGACTTGATAGGTAAAGGCACCTGCTGCCAACTGATGAACTGAATTTGCGAATAGGGACCCATGTGTTTGAAGGAGAGACCTAAGTCTCTCCAAAAAGCTGTAATCTGTCTTCTACATTTGCAACATGGCAAGCATTTGTGCATGTATGCGTGTATACAAATAAATACATACATGATTAAAGCAATAAAGTAATAAAATAATTTAAAAGCATTAGACATCGATGAGAAAAGAGATTTTCTAGTTATCATTGAAAACTCTTGACCACTGATTTTTTTTCCAATATGATGTCATATACTCACTCAAAACAAATCCTAACAATAAACTTGTCACAGAGGGTGTGGTGGTTGGAAAAAAATGACCCCCCCAAGGGAGTGGCACTATTAGAAGGTATGGCTTTGTTGGAATAGGTGTGGCCTTGTTGGAGGAAATGTGTCACTATGGGAGCAGCAGGCTTTAATGTCTCCTTTTCACTCAGTGTGACAAGGAGACCACTTCCGGTTACCTGTAAGATGTTGGACTCTCAACTACTTCTTCAGTACCATGTCTACCTTGCACACTGCCATGCTTCTAGCTTCCCTGCTTCCCGTCATGATGACAATAGACTGAACCTTTGAAACTGTAAGTTACCACCTTTATTAAATGTTGATAAGAATTGTGAGGGCCATGGTCTCTCTTCACAGCAGTAGAAACCCTACCTGACAAGGGGCTAGGGACAAACATTGGGGGAGAAGCCAAGCTGGAGTTCTTACAGAGTGAGGCCTCTCATGGGAGCAACAGATAAGTAGCCCATGGTTTTAGTTCAGTGACATCACTCCTAAGATATTCAGCATCAGTGTCTTGCCAACAGCCAGTCCACCTGGGAAAGGAAGCCACACGAGCCCCTGGAGAAGGGAAAAGAAGTGAGGACCTAAACCAGGGTCAAAGAACTGAAATAAATATAGCTAACATGAATTTCCTGCACTCTGGGTAATGTGCGCTCAGTACATGTAGAAATTTTCAACCCTTGTCAGCGAAGCACGGACTCTTTAAAGACTGAGTTACCTAGGGAACAATGAGGAAGGAAGCCCTGGGCAGAGGACACTGCAGGTATGTGCCTGCATGTCTACATTTCTGGGGCTCTGCAAGAAATGTTCGTGCTTGTTTTCAGCTCAATTCACTTGGGAAAGCTTCCCACTTGGGTCCAGGAGCAAATTCTGTGGGGTTGGGGAGTAGAGCAAGGAATCTGCCAGGCGTATCCACAGCTGAGGTTGCACTGTCTCTCTCAGATGGTAATGAAGCTCTGAGTTCCATCCCCAGCAAAGGACTGAAATAAGAGCCTTTACAAGACAGCGAGGGAGTCACATGTTCGGGCCATGGCCTTCAGTTAGGTGGGTTTGGTTTGTGTCTCTTGGCTAAAGCACTGCTTGTTGAAAGGCATTCCTTCCTAGAGTGACCGTATGCAATTTTTGATCTCTACCAAGTGAGTGGTGAAGACCATTCTCCAACACGTCAAAAAAGAACATCACTAGTACAACAGATGTTATAGTGACTCCATAGCTCACGGAGGTCCCTCAGCCTGCGGTGACCCGAAGGCAAAGACCTACTTAGCAGGTATCAAAAAACAAAACAAAGAAATGCAAACTATGCATGGGTTGGGATGTGATATCTCCCTAGTATGAGATCTTAGCTATCCTTATAAAAGTCACTTTAAAATGTTTAAGGAACATACTTGGACTACAGCATTTCTAATGTGGCTGTCACACTACATTTAATACAGAAAAGATGTATTTTTAAATGATCCGGTTACTCCGAGGGCTTTGGCTTATAAAAGCCTTTTTTATTGAGATTCTAAATTCCAGTCTGAATAACCTTTCAATTTGTTCCAGTAATTTTTCCCCCTCATACATTTGCATTGGCAATACAGCTGGAGTCGTTTCAAAGCCCAGTCCCCAAGCACTGAGCCTTTTGTACCAACTCTCCCCCTTCAGCACAGACTGTGGGTGCCAGATTTGACATTTCGATGAGGCTGTTTGCACAAGGAAAACCACTTGCCTTTCAAAGATGAGATTAAAAAGAGCTTAGGAAAAGAAAGAGAGCTTGTAGGGTTTTGATCCCCACTGTGATTACCTGGGGCTTGAGGTAGGGGCTTGCACTGAGAATTAAGTCACTCCAGGACTCCAGGACTGGTTAAAAATCACTGCAAACAAACATGGCTCTCTGTGAAGGGTCTGTCCACATCCCGTGTCTCCTGTTTCCTTATCTAATCATTAGTTACTGTCCTTGCAGCTCCACTGTGAGTGAGCTGGCTCTGTTTTCCAACATTGTTATGTTGGTGATGTTTACAAACAGAATGTCCATGCAGAGAAAGATGTATAGAAATTCTATCAGTCTTTATGAAGCAACTTTGTAGTTATTCTTTCTTGTTGGCCACCAGCTCCCAAAGAATGACATAGGGATGTATTATTAATTATTAAAGCTTGACCTTAACTTAGACTTTTTCCTAACTAGCTCTTGTAACTCAAATAAACCTGCTTCTATTAACCGACATTCTGCCTCTTGGCTCAGCTAACTCTCCTCTGTACTCTGTGTCCGACTTGTTTCACATGGCATTGGCATCTCCTACCTTTCAGCTTTCTTCTTCCTAGAGCTCTCTCTGCCTGGAAGTCCTGCCTATACTCTCCTGCCTAGCTATTGGACATTCATCTTTATGTTACACCAATCACAGCAACGCATCTTCACAAAGTGCACAAATATCCTTCCACACAACTTCTCCCAAAAAATCTAATGGGAAAGAAAGACATGGCAGAAGCAGAAGGACTATGAATGGATCTGAAAACCTGGTTGGAGGATGGATATTATTAAGCTTCTTTTTGTGGCTCAACTGACTAATATGCTTTGTGGAATACTAAACAGAACCTTTATATAACAAAACCCAGATACCATTCCACTTGTAGATACAGCAGCTATTCTGAAGACAATTTAAAACATCTCAAGTTCTAGAGACTAGTTTTTTTGTTGGGATAAGACTGAATCTATAAAATCATCTACTTTGTTTTTGAGATGGGTTTCATTACATTGTCTAGGACAGCCCTGAACTTATGAACTCAAACAAGCCTGTACAGTAGCTGGGACCACAGCTCTGTACCCCACTGCAGTTAACTGAGCTATGAAAGTCTTTACAGTATGGTCAAGTCCCAAAAAGTACAGTGAATATCATGTAGGTAAATAATGTACACACGTCTTGGTAATTTGACCAACGTAAGGTATAGTGGGCTTTATTTTTTGAGATGGAGTTTTACTAGCAGGCCAGACTGTTTTCAAACACACGACCTTCCTGTCTGTCCCTCCAGAGTCCTGGAATTCCAGGTCCATGCAACCACGGTCAGTAAAACCAAAAAGTTTTACAAAACCTTTCATAAGTGGTGCCTATTCATAACGTATTTACATAGTGTCAATACATCTTTGCGAACAGCAGGTAGCAGTGCCTGGTAGAGAGAGAATAGGAGGAACTCTTGGTAGAATTCCTAAACGTTGTCTCTCATGACTCCTGCACACATACAGGTCACTGGTTTCAAAACCACAATGACACAAAACAGCTTCTAATAGAATTTGTTTCTGGTCCATTTTCAGACATCAAATGTACTCTTTCAGTGGGTTCCATACAGTTCAGTTGGTAGTGATTAAGATAATATGTAGGACCAGTGATGATTTTCAAAGTCCATAAATTTATAATAACAATTTTATGTTATTTTAGTTTTTGTTATTTCAATGAATAGACAAATTGGTTTCTCTTAGGAACCACAAGCATCCAATAGAAGCCATCAACTGAACCCAATTTGCTTCGTCAGTGTGGCCCAGTTGCATCCTGCTGTCTATGCTTCTGGACTAATCACCAATAGCTCACCCTTTGGGAACACATGCTCCGATTTTGAGAGATGGGTAAATGGCTAAAGGCTACAATATGGAGCCTAACATATCAAGGTTAAGCCTTTGGTTTGTCAGTGAACAGTTTTGAGACTAAGACCAGTGGCTTTGTAACCCAATAAATTAATTAATTTAGTGGTACCCTAGCCTCCCTGGGTCACTAAATTAATTCATTTACATGGGCTGGTGAGATTTCCCAGGAGGCAATATGCTTTCTGCGTAAGCAAGAAGCCCTGAGTTCAGATCCCTAGAATCCACATAAAAGCCAGATATAGTGACAAAAGCCTGTAACCCTAGCATAAGGAGGCAGACAGGTGGATTCCAGGAGCTTGCCCTGTAGGCCAGCAGATCTAGCAAAATCCCTGGGATCTAAACTTGAGACCTTGTCTCAAGAAATAAGGTAGAAGAGTGGAAGATACCCAGAGTTGACCTGTAGCCTCCACAGGTGACTATACTCATGTACATCCACATACACTCATGTATTTACACATACACAAACCCTAAAATGAACAAGACAACTCCTAAAAAGCATTGGGCATGGAACATAACATAGAGGATGAAGTCAGCTAAATAAACATTTAAACCTTTCATAGAATCTTTCATCATTTCTTACCAAATGGCTCCATATTCAATGTTACATCCATTGAAGACCCAGGATCCTGACGGACACTCTCTTGAATGCTCTAGAACAGCATTCTCTGTAGGATTGCCTACCCGGACAAAAAATGGAATACCAGAAATATGCCCAGTACAAGCAAGGAACTGAACTTTTAAAATTTGTCTTAATTTGAAGTAAGTTCAGCATGAATTCAGATGACCACACATAACTTGTGGTCATCATATCTGGAATCAGTAACCCTGGGAATGATAGGAAAATGAACCAACATAACATGTTTGTATAAAAGTAAATGAAGGGATGAATACCAGTGAGGAAAGCTCCAAGCAATGTTGTGGGAGTAACTTCCGCTGCCTCAACCAATAGTCGCTGAAATACGAGCCCACAGTGCAGCGGGGAGCGACTTCCGCTCCGTCAGCCAATAGCTGCTGAAATACCAGCCCACTGGGGCGTGGTATATTTCTCTTTTAAAAAGAGAAGCATATCCGGAATAGGCCCTCTTGGTTCCGGCTCTTGGTTCCGGTGCTCGGTTTTAGCTGCTGCTCCCGGCTCCTGCTCCAGCGACTAGGCTCCCTTCCTGACGGTTTATGGTGTATGTAAGTTTTACCCCCCGCCAAATAAATAACCCCTTAAAACATAACTGGTGTGGGATTGATTCGTTAATAAAGCAAACCAACCTCTCAGCCACCACCCAGCAAACACTGATGATGGCATTTGTGACTGTGTAAGTGGGACTGAGTAGGGGTCAGGCTTTCCTGAGTTCAAAGATGCCCTCTTACAAAGTGTAGGCTTGGAAGAAGCTGCTGAATCCTAGGAGCAGTAAGGATATGCCCTTGGCTCTGAACAGGTAACACTGGTCCTTAGTAGGAGTTGGGGTGGGTCAGCTCCCCAAGGAAGTCATTGGTGTTAACTCTGTGTGCACACACACAAACATGATTTAAACTGGTGGTCCATCTGGAGACTAACTTTGTTTATCTTGTTTATGTATTTGGCAAGCATATGAACTGTTAAGAGTGAGTGTCTTGCTATGTGGTGGAACATACAGGAGTTGGAGGAAAAGCTAAATTCACATAATTTAGAGCATACTCAGTGTTTTCTACCATCCACTTACTTGGAAGCTCAGGGCACAATCGATATTGCTATCATTTTCTGTAGGCTGTGTTTATGTTTATGAATCTTTAACATAGCTAAACATCTCACCCAAAGAAAGCATTGGAACAGGAGACAGGTATTTAGTCTGATGAAGTCACAAAACAGAAGGCCATGGCTAAGCACTGTAACAGTCATTAGAGTTTTAAACTTTAAAAAAAGAAATGCCATGAAGTTGGCAGTGGGGGTGCACGTCTTTAATCCCAGCACTCGGGAGGCAGAGGCAGGTGGATCTCTGTGAGTTCAACGCCAGCCTCGTCTACAAGAGCTAGTTCCAGGACCGGCTCTAAAGCTACAGAGAAACCCTACCTCGAAAAACCAGTGAATGAATGAATGAATGAATGAATGAATGAATAAAAATGCCATGGATCGAACCAGGAAGGTAAGACTCAAACATTGGGCAACACGACACAGGCTAAACATGGTCACAGTAAAAGGAAGAATGGACCATGAGGGACCCATGGGGACATACATGTTATTTTCCACAGATGAGAAGGATTTGGATGGTAACGTTGAAAACAAGCCTGAGATATCAGACTACAGTCTCGGACAACAGTAGGTGGAAGCTGAGGAAGGAGGAACACATGACTGCAGGAGATTGAGGCCAGTCTGGATAACATAATAAGAGCTGATCTCAAAATAATAAAATTAAGGGGCCAGAGAGGTAGTTCACTGGGCTAAAAGCATGTGTTGCTCTTGCAGAGGACCAAGTTCAGTTCCCAGTGACTCATAATCGCCTACAACTCCAGCTCTGGGGGATCTGACACCTTCTGGACGTCACAGGCTACTGCATTCCCTTGAAAAAGATATACATGCAAATATAGATTTAATATAATAGAAATAAATCTTTAGAAAATAATACAATAAAGATAACAGCAGTGGGTACCTATCTACACTATTAGAGAAGGAGCTTGCCCATCCTGCCCTTTGTTAAGGTTAGGGAGAAGTGGTGCCCCAAGGCCTTTCCCCTCATTCCTCCAGGCTCCTGCCCAGTCTCTCCTTCTCTCTGTTCCCAGCATCCCATTCTCAGATGGGAAAGCACGGGGTCAAAGAAGAAAAAGTATTTAAACTGGCAGCAGAGGGCTACCACCTACAGCATCCTTACACTGCTGTTGTATTTACATCCTTGAGTTTTGCCCTGCCTGGACGTTTTTGTCTTCTTTAATCTTAAGTGCTCAAGGCAGGTTCAAGTCTTCAGTGTTTCCAGTGGGGCATACTGTCAACACTCAGTGATCACTGAAGAACACAGGAATTAGACCGTCCTTCTCTAAATGCCACTAAGTTTTCAACACCCTTCTCGTCCAGTTAAGACCCTCACTGAGCTGCCTACATTTGCACAGTCACTGGTAATTTGTACAAGTTTTTACCCACATTTCTGGACACCCTATAACTCTATACATGGCCACATTTGAGAGGAAACACACACACAGGGTGGGAGAAAATAAGATATGAAGCCCACTGCCCATGCATCAATTTATAAAATGTTTCACAAAAGATGAAAAGTGCCAGGCAAATGCTGTTATTTCTATGTTGTTCACGTTTCCCCAGTCACATCTCATCTCTGCCCGCAAATGTTCTCATCATGTTTTATTCTGACTCTACAAATTCTGCTTACTTGAACATTCTCCTCTCTTCAAAGACGACTGCAGGCAGGAGGCATCCCGTTTTAATCCTTTACTTGCCCTCCCAAATGCCAAGCATTTGTGTTCAGCATTTTCAAAATCAATAGGGACCCAAGACATATCACAATGAATATCAGATTGTTCAGTGCAGAATATTAAACATGCTTTCTGTTTTTCTAAGGCGGGTTTTCAAAACAGGACTGGCAACAAAAGCAAGTTGAAAGTTTATGAAAACAGACAACTCTAGCTGTATTGCATTTCCCTTTGTCTGGAAGCCAGTTCTTTTGAAAGAGTTCAAAGCAGAGAAAAAATTGTGGCTTGTCTTCTAAGCAAACAAGACTGTCCCTACATGTCAGTAAGTCTCCCCGCTGCCTCCCAGCTTCTGATGGCCCACCTCACTCCCTGCACTTTGCTATTCACATTCCTGAGGCTCCTCCCCAGCTACAAATCTGCTGTGGATGCTATGTCATTCAGTATCCACAGGCAGCTTCCTGTGAAGCAACCATGAGTAATCGATTGTCGCTAGGATCTGACAACGGCTTGAAAATATTGTTATTTGGATTGTGTGCAGTTGATTGCTTTAAATGCAAGTAAGGAGAGAGAGAGAGCAGAAAAGATGGTGACAGAGGGCTCCAGAAAGGGACAATAAACTTGATTTTTTTGTTTGTGTAAAGTGTTGCTAGGATAACATATTGAGTATCATTTCAACACTAATGAAAGACATGCCAATAGAGCTGAGCATTATGCCCACTGGCCAAAAAAAGACTCTGAAGAAAGGTGGAAAAACTATCTGCCCAATAGAAAACTGGAATTAACTGCTCCATCTTAAAGATATTTAGAAAAGCTGTGTACCACCCCATCTCCTGCCATAACACATACACACAACTTCCCAGAAATGGCTTTGGTGTTTATTAATGGCTGATTTGAATGCTGGGAAGGAAGCGAGGAAGACTGGCAGTCTCTTGCCTACAGTGTTTTCTATTCTGACTCCTTCTCCGTGGAATGCATGAAGAATAAGTTAAGTGTGCATACTCCCTTCCAGACCACAGCAGTGAGGGGCAGGACAGAAGAGGTCTTCCAAGGGGCCAGGAGCATGGGTCACAGTGCTGGACTTCTCAGTCTCCCAGAATGGCCAGGTCAGTGCTCCTGCCCACTGGAATCTGTAGGTTGGGAGGGACAAAAGCCACCATTCCCTAAGACCTTGGGCACATAAAAATCTTCTAGCTGGTCTTA